>NC_073377.1:27093543-27404376 GCF_028641065.1 Leucoraja erinaceus
CAAGAATCTATCTCTACTTTAAAAATATCAATTGACGGCCTCCACAGCCTTCTGTGACAATGAGTTATGCAGATTGACCATTCTCTGACTAAAGAAATTCCTCCTCATCTCCTTCCTAAAGGAACATTCTTTTATTTTGAGATTATGAACTCTGGTCCTAGACTCTCCCACTACTGGAAACATTTTCTCCACTTCCACTCTGTCGAGGCCTTTCACTATTCGGTAAGTTTCAATAAGGTCCACCGCATCCTTCTAAACTCCAGTGAGTAGAGGCCCAGTGTCGTCAAATGCTCATCATATGTTAACACATTTACTCTTGGGATCAATCTCGTAATCTTCCTCTGGACTCTCTCCAGCATCAACACATCTTTCTACTGGGCCCAAAATTGCTCACGATACTCCAAATGCAGTCTGACTATAAAGCCTCAGCATTACAGCTGTTTTTTTATTCTAGTTCTCTCGAAATAGCTTCCAAAAGACCTGTTCTTACCAGAATGGTTGTGGCAACTTTGGGTGTGGTAGAGGGAGGAGGGGGTGGAGAGAGGATGGGGGTGGGGGGGAGGGTGGTAGGGAGAAGGGGAGGGTGTAGGGAGAAGGGGAGGGGTAAGTGGGAGGAGTGAGAGAGGGGGAGGGGGGGGAGGGGAGGATGGGGGGGGGGGGGGGGGGGGGGGGGGGGGGGGGGGGGGGGGGGGGGGGGGGGGGGGGGAGGGTGGGTGCACAGTTGTAATAGCACCAGATGAACTTCTCACCCAAAATATTACTAAAGGAGGAAATTGGAGTGAATTTGCAGAAAAGCAGAGGAATCTATTGCAAATAACAGCAATAGGGGTAGTTGAACAGGATGCAGATATACATATATACAGAGTTTTTAAGAAGGAACTGCAGATGCTGAAAAATCGAAGGAAGAAAAAAGCGCTGGAGAAACTCAGCGGGTGCAGCAGCATTTATGGAGCAAAGGAAATAGGCAATGTTTTCGGCCGAAACCCTTCTTCAGAGAGTCTGAAGAAGAGTTTTGGCTCAAAACGTTGCCTTTATACTTCGCTCCATAGATGCTGCTGCACCCGCTGAGTTTCTCCAGCACTTTTGTCTACCTACCAATATACAGAACTGGTTCACAGGATGAAAAGGTTGGAGACTGCTAAATCATGAGATGTGTGTTGAGCATACGGATATTTAAGACTGGTTAGTGGTGTGATCATGTTGAACGAAATGCATTTTGCACTGCAATCTGCTGTTCAGCATGTGACAATACCAGCCACATTTTCACTGGGAACTTCAATTGCTCTTCATAATCTATGCGTCTCACTCAAACTCTGCCAAGAGAATGCTGCATTGTAAAGAGAGCTCTGCTGGAATGTTGAACTTTAGCAGATGATCAGTTTGAATTAAATCTGTTGCACAACCTCCCAGCCTTTCCTTGAATATCAGTCAGCTGCAAAATGGGTGTCAAATTCATTTTCACCCACTAAATATTTTTGTCACCATCAACAATTTCTCACACAAATTCCTTTGTAAGATATGTTCAAAGTAAGATCCTTTGGGCTTACTACAAAGGTACAGATACATTTCCCTTGACCTCCAAGGCAACAAATATCCTCCAACTGAAATTACTACTAAATGGGCAGTAAGTTGAGTGAAAAAGTTGATTGAGTTCCTGCTGAGAGGAGAGATAGCTGCAAACGAGGTGTCAGTAACATCCATCGAGGTGCAAACGAGGTGACTGCCATCAATGCGACGCCCCTAGTGGAACCGCTCTGTTCCTCCAGCACTTTGCTCCAGCATCTGCAGTTCCGTCATAGAAATGGGAAGCTTAACAAAATGGGCTTGATTTCCAGGATCTAAAGGATTTGGTTATGGATATGGGATTTAAACTGGTGATACTGATAGCCACTGGGGAAGCTACATTTCCATGTTTTACTACATAGTGTTGGATTGCAGATTAACTTTCAATTCATAGGTAGATCAGGTTTCAATTAAAAATATGTTAATTGCTTGATTGAATCTACTGCACTGTGTAAAAAACTTGCCCTGCATATCTTCTTCCATACTATTACTAAAGGGCCTATCGCACATGGGCGTCATTTGCGCATCACGCAGGTGGTGTGCAAAGATTTTGTGAATCCCAAAATCCTGGGGCGCCGCACGCAACCGCACATCACAGCCTACATCACCACACCACCATGTGCACGTAATGCATGCCATGCGCGCGTCATGATGCGCGCGTCGTGCCTCGTAAATGATGTCACGTAAATGCAAGTGGGACATGCCCTTAAAACTCATCTTGTCCTATTCCGGATTGTGTTTTTTGCAAATTTGTGCAAAAACGGTACCCTATATCGCATTTTTCGCCACCTTACTCACCGTTCTCCTCTGCTCCAAGCTCACCAAGTTTTGTTCTGATCGGTGGAAGATTACAAAAGTCATGAAGGTTTAAAAAATCGTGAGATCAGCTGGTTGGTCTTCTCGCCTGTCAGTCACCATGAAGGTAATGTCCCTTCTGGCACCCGCTGTTAATCAACGGGCAGGGCGAGGAGAATAAATCCCTGGAGGCGGGGTTGAGTTCACAAGCCGTGCTGATTGAGTCTGGAGCCGTGCAGAGGAGAACAACCAGCGAAACGCCCACCGCTCGCTGTGAGTCCCCATCGCACCTTCAACGACTTTCCCTCTGGTCCCCCTCGCTCGCTCCTGCCCCCCTACCCCATAATATCACACTCTCCCCCATGGCTCTTCCCCGTCTTTCCTCTGAGCTCCCTCCCCCTGCCCCTCTGCCTCCAAACCCCTCCACCTCCACCCAAACACCCCTTCCCCCACACCCCAACCTCTCCCCCACACCACAATCCCCTTCCCTTCCACACACCCCTCACAACCCTCCCCCTGCCCACGCACACCCCTCTCCCACACACACCCCCTCTCCCACACCACACACACCCCTCTCCCACACACACACCCCTCTCCCACACACACCCCTCTCCCACACACACCCCTCTCCCATACACACCCCTCTCCCACACACACCCCTCTCCCATACACACCCCCTCTCCCACGCACACCCCCTCTCCCACGCACACCCCTCTCCCATACACACCACTCTCCCACACAACTTTCTCCCCCAAAACCACCCCTGCCCACATATACCCCCCCACATATACCCCTCACCCCCACAACCCCCCCGCCCACACACCCCACAACGTGACCACCCCCCACAATGCCCCCCCAACAATGCCACACCCCCCCGCCACACACCCCTCTCCCCCACAACCCCCTCTCTCCCCACAACCCTCCTCTCCCTCCCACAATCTCCCTTCCCCTCAAAACCTCCCCTCCCCCCACAAACCCGCACCCCTCCCTACAACCCCCCCTGCCCACAACCCCCTGCCCACACATACCCCACACCCCTCCCTCCCCCCCACACCCCCCCCCCACACCGCACACCCACTCCCCCCCCACATCCCTCCACACCCCCCCCACATCCCTCCACACCCCCCCCCCCCCCCCCACATCCCACCCCCCCACACCGCACACCCCCCCCCTCCAACGGGTCCCACTTAGTCTAATCTATATTAAACGTATTGCCTATCACCTTTAGCTATGTCCTCTCATGTTGGATATTTTCACCCTGGGAAAAAGTTTCTGACCATCTACCCTATCTACCGTGGTCATGGAAGATTTCAATATGCAGTCATAGCAAGAGTAAGAAAGAGACAATAGTAGACGTTGGATTGCTTAAAACTGATGCAGGAGAAGTGATAATGGGGAATAAAAAAATGGCGGAGGAATTTAATAACTTTTTTGCATCAGTCTTCACTGTCGAACTCACCAGCAACGTGCCTGAAATTCAAGAAAGTCAGGGGGTGGAAGGTAGTGAAGTGCCTACTACTAAGAGAAGGTGCTTCTAAGCTGAAAGTACAGAAGGTCATCTGGACTGGATGGACAGCCTCTTAGAGTTCTGAAAGAGGTGGCTTTGGGGATTGTGGAGGCATTAATAGTGACATTTCAAGAATCACTAGAGTCAGGAGTGGTTCCAGATGATTGAAAAATTGTGAATATTATCCCGCTGTACAAGAAGGAGCAAAGCAGAATGGTGAAAACTATAAATGTTCAAGAAGGAACTGCAGATGCTGGAAGATCGAAGGTACACAAAAATGCAGGAAAAACGCAGCGGGTGCAGCAGCATCTATGGAGCGAAGGAAATAGGCGACGTTTCGGGCCAAAACACTTCTTCAGACTGATAGAAACATAGAAACAGAGAAATTAGGTGCAGGAGAAGGCCATTCGGCCCTTCGAGCCTGCACCGCCATTCAATATGATCATGGCTGATCATCCAACTCAGTATCCCGTACCTGCCTTCTCTCCATACCCTCTGATCCCCTTAGCCACAAGGGCCACATCTAACTCCCTCTTAAATATAGCTGATGGGGGGTGGGGGGGAGAAGGAAGGAAAAAAAGGGAGGAGGATGAGGTGTAAACTATAGGCCGGTTAATCTGACTTCAGTGGTTGGTGAGATTAAAATTATCTATTATAAAGATGAGGTTACAGAGTACTTAGAAGTTCATGATAAAATATGCCAAAGTCAGCATGGTTTTGTGAAGGGTAGATCTTGCCTGACGAATCTGTTGGAATTCTTTGAAAAAGTCAATAGCAAGTCAGACACAAGAAATTCAGTGGATGTTGTTTACCTGGATTTTCAGAAAGCCTTTGATAAAGTGCCACATGTGAGGCTGCTAAGGAAGATGAGAGCCCATGGTATCAAAGGGCAGATACTAGCATGAAGGTTGGCTGGATGGCAGAAGGCAAAGAGTGGCAATAAAAGAGGCTTTTACTGGTTGACTGCCAATGACAAATGAAATTCCATACGGGTTGGTGCTGGGCCCGCTACTCTTCACTTTGTATATTAATGATTTGAATGTGGGGATTGAAAGCGTTGTGGCAAAATTTGTAGATTATACGAAAATAGGTGGAGGGGCAGGTGGTGTAGAGCAAAGATGGACTTGGACACATTTTTGAGAGTGGGCAGAGAAGTGGCAGATAGAATATAGTGTAGCAAAGTGTGGAGTCATGCATTTTGGTAGTAGGAATAAAGGCATAGATTATTTTTTAAATGGGGAGAGAATCCAAAAATCAGAGGTGCAATGGGACTTGGAACTGTTGGTGCAGGATTTGCCAAAAATTCATCTGCAAGTCGAATCAGTAGCAAGGAATCAATTTATTTCAAGAGGGCTAGAATACAAAAACTGGGGTTACAAGAATGATCACAGGAATCAGTGGGTTAACATAAGATGAGCGTTTGACGGCACTGGGCCTGTACTCGCTGGAATTTAGCAAGATGAGGGGAGACCTCATTGAAACATACTAAATAGTGAAAGGCTTGGATAGAGTGGATGTAGAGAGGATGTTTCCACCAGTGGGAGAGTGTAGGACTAGAGGTCATCACCTCAGAATTAAAGGATGTTCCTTTAGGAAGGAGATGAGTAAGTATTTCTTTAGTGGTGAACCTGTGGAATTCTTTGCCCCAGAAGGCCGTGGAGGCCAAGTCAATAGATATTTTTAAGGCAGAGATAGATACATTCTTGATTAGTACGGGTGTCAGGCGTTATGGGGAGAAGGCAGGAGAATGGGATGAGGAGGGAGGGAGATATAGATCAGCCGCGATTGAATGGTGGAGTGGACTTGATGGCCGAGTGGCCTAATTCTGCTCCTATCACTTATGACCTTATGACCTATCTATGCCTCTCATAATTTTATATCCTTCTAAAAAATCTCCCCTCAACCTCCGATGTTCCAGAGAAAACAATCCAAGTCTATGCAACCTCTCCCTGTAGCTGAACCCCCGCACCAAGGCAGCATTATAGTAGACCTTTACTGCACCTTCTCCAAATATTTCCTGTAATGGGGCAACCAGAACTGCACACAATGCTCCAAATGCAGATTGACCAAAGTCCTATAAAACTGCATCATGACTTCCTTACACCAATTATTCAAGGGCATGGCAATGAAGGCAAGCATACCATACACCTTCATTACCACCCTATCTACGTGCTCTCCCCTTCAGTGAGCTATGAACTTGCATTCCAAGTTCCCTCTGCATATCAATGCTGCCATTAACTATATACTTTGCGCTTACGTTCAACCTGATAAAGTACATCTCACACTTGATCGGGTTAAACTCCAACTGCTATTTCTCTGCCCATTTCTACAGTTGATCAATCTCCCTCTCTATATTCTGACAGCCATCTTCTGCAACTCCTCTAATTTTGGCGTTGTCAGCAAACTTACTCATCAATTCATGTCAAAACGTCATAAGAAATAGGAGTAAAAACAGGATTAATAAATTATGCCATTTGGCCCAACAAGTCCACTCCGCCATTCAATCATGGCTGATCTATCTCTCCCTCCTAACCCCACTCTCCTGCCTTCTCCCCATAACCTCTGACACCTGTACTAATCAAGAATCGATCTATCTTTGCCTTACAAATATCCACTGACTTGACCTCCACAGCCTTCTGTGGCAAATAATTCCAGAGATTCACTACCTTCCGACTAAAGACATTCCTCCTCCTCTCCTTCCTAAAAGAATGCCCTTTAATTTTGAGGCTATGACCTATGGTCCTGGACTCTCCCATTAGAGGAAACATCCTCTCCACATCCATAGACATTCAGGTCATAAAAATCAAAGTTCAGCAAAAGTTTTACAGATGGAGGATTTGTTTTCTCAGTGTGTTTGAATATCTTACGTGATTCCAGATTCTAGATTCAAGAGACATTTATTGTCACACGCACCAATTGGTACAGTAACATTTGGTGTCACCATACAACCATACAAATAAAAAAATAATACAGAACACAGAGGATAAAGCTATTGAATGTTATGTCTAATTTTGCTATGCCAATATCATGCAAGGAAGTGAATGTACCCATAGGTTAGTATGGAGTGCCCATCAGCCACAAGTGCCTCTATATCATCAACATATAGCTAAAAATCTTTCTTACAACAACATGTTTCCTACACAGATCGCTGGTGCTTATGCCCCGCAGCAGTCGACCCTTCCAGATGCCTTTACACTTGTAAACATCAACATTCGCTTGGTTCTTGTACAAAGAGAGGCTTACTTTATTTGCCCGATGGATCCTCTCAAATATCCAAGGGATAAGGGCAAAGGATCCGAAACATCCCCCATTCCATCTCTGCAGAGATGCTGCCTGTCTCGCTGAGTTACTCCAGCATTTCATATCTATCTTTGGTGCAAACCAGCATCTGCAGTTCCTTTCTATACAGATTACAGAGCCCATTTTGAGGATTCAGAAGAGGAGAAAAATTATACGGTGGAAGTGGATGTGATAATCCATTGATTATCTAAAGCTGTCCTTATTTGCATATCTGAAGAGCCACCTTTGCTTGTCCCCAAAGTCATGCAAAAATTTGCAACAATTTGTTGCTTATAGGTCATGAGGTCATAAGTGACTGGAGCAAATTAGGCCATTCGGCCCATCAAGTCTACTCTGCCGTTCAATCGCTGACCTATCTCTCCCTCCTAACACCATTCTCCAGCCTTCTCCCATAACCCCTGACACCCATGCTAATCAAAAATCTATCTTACTCTGCCTTAAAAAATATCGATTGACTTGGCCTTCACAACCTTCTGTGGCAAAGAATTCCACAGATTCATCAGCCTTTCTTTTATATTGCTTCAAGCAAAAGCTATTAGATGGGTAGAGCCGTTAACAGAACACCCTTTATTGTAGGTGACAATTCTCATCTAAACAGCAGTGTCTGGTTACAACGATGTATTAGATTTATATCACGTAATGCCAGGGGCGGGAAACCCGGGGGACCAGAGGGGACACGTCCCTCCCCCACCCCCACGTTTTGAGAGGTGGGGGACATCCCCCCCAAGTTTTAAAATCTCTGCTTTCCGCGAGACATTGGAGGTGGGACAGCTGATCGAGGGTGCCGATTGGACGAGAGAGACGTCAGTCAGCAGGCAATGGGGACGGGACATGATGATTCAGCGTGATCATTGAAGGAGGGAGGAATTGGGGGGGGGGGGCAGGGGGGTGGGACTGAGGATAGATTGCTGTGATTGGAGGAGGGAGACGTGGCACAGACTTGCGCCTCATCCACAGCCAGCATCAATCCCGGCCGGGTCTCCGGCGCTGTCCCATTCCCACCCGAGTGCCCCCCCCCCACGGGTGGCCAGAGAGGTCGGGAGTCAGACGGGAGCTATACCCGGCCCCAGGCCCATCGCCAGCGCAGAGAAGTAGCGCTAAACCCAGCTCAACTCTGCCTGTCCCGCCAGGTTAACCGGCCTGGGTTTGCAGGAAATATGGCCAGCGCGGAGAAGCAGCGCTGGTATCCCATCAGTCCAGTCAGGGCTTGTAGGTTAAAGCCGGCGAGACAGGCAGAGTTGAGTTGCATTTAGTGCTGGATTGAGCCTACGAAGCCTCGCGCATGTGTGTGTGAGTGTGCACATGCGCACGCGGCTGCCAAAAAATTGTGTCCCCTCTGTCCCCCGGTCCCCTATATATTTTGATAGTGATTTCCGTGCCTGCTAATGCGAACTTGCCCTTAACATGTACTTCACAAAGATATCCTGCAGCACCTCAGCCTTATAAAGGAAGTAAACCCATTTGATCAATTAAAGTAAACATTCCATTATGCCATCTATTATTTGTTAACATAAGCATACTGTGATAACTTCATAATGTGTCAATTATGCATTAGTCAAACTGCTAATCTGCTTGTTCATTTAATTTGTCACTTTAAACTGGACTTGGCATCTCTGAGGAGTACATTGCAAGCACCTGTTATTACGACGGATCTCTGTGAAGTTCTTGTACATGTTTCTCCTTACATTATGTTCGCAATTGTCTCCAGGACATTGAATATATTGAATAACATCTCGAACACTGTGTTCTTGTTTTTTCTTTAAATGACAAGTCAACTTTATTTACAAAGAAGACATTACACAAAGTTTGCTTCTCCTTGATAATTATAACTGAATATTACTTAATGTGCCAGTGTTCTTTCCGCACAATGTTAGACCGCATTCCTGCAATCATGATTTGTTGGCACGTGTTCAGGCTGTAGATTTGCATCAGACAACGAGAGATCATGCAGACTCTACCCTAATTTCCTGGAGTGAGACTGGTACCACATGTCGAAGAGCAGTAGAGGACCACCTGTACGCACTAAACTGTCCACATAAAACATAACTCAGAATCCAATTATTCCTATCAGTAACTAATAATTATACATTCCATCTGGTACATTGGTGGGTACCATGAATAAAGCTTTACTTTAGATGCTCCATATGTTATCCATCTTCATCTATGTTTCCACACAGCCTTGTATCCTGTTACATCTTTGACATACCAGACTACAGACCTGGGAGTCACAATGTTTTGACCCAAAACATCGACAATTTATTTCCCACCACAGATCCTGCTCGATCTACTAAGTTCCTCCAGCAGTTTGGTTTCCACTCCAGACAACTGATCTTTTGTTAAGAAGTCATCTGCTCTGACTTTCTTTTTAATTTGGATCAACTCTAAATTCCTGGACATACTACATAAGTCTGGATTATTCAGGCTATGATGAACTGGGCTGACATTAATAGCACCATATCTGGTGCATTATACTTTGGAGGAATTTTTGAGCTTTGGAACTCCACATTGCAACATAACCTTCTCTCTTCACATCCAACTCAATCTATACTTGATTCAGTCTATTCGGCGATCCTTAAAATAGCATGAATTCTGTGCACGTTGAGCTCCGTAGTAGAGGAATGGCAATCCCTTCTCTGAATTGTAGCAAAGAAAGAGGCTGTACTTGACTTCACTTTAGGAAATGAAACTGGCAGGTGGTGGAAGTGTTGGCTGGGGAACACATTGGAAACAGTGGCAATAATTCTATAATGTTCAAGGTAGTTATGGAAAGGGAGAAGGTTTAGCCCTTAAAGCCCCGAAACCTCAAGTGAGCATGAGGGGACCTGGCAAAAGTACATTGGCAGTAGATGGTTGCTGGTAAAACAACATCCGACGTGAGGGTCTTTTACAAAGAGAATTAGTAAGAGATAGCATGTTCTGGTGAGGGTAAAAGGAAAAGATAGCAAGATTAGGGAATTGTGGATAAGAAAGGTTTGATGGTTTGATTAGGAAAAAAGGAAAACCTCATCTCATCTTTGTCTCCCTGTTTCCACACAGCCTTCTATCCTGTTAGAACTCTCTATATACCAGGGCAGCACTGTGGAGCAGCGGTAGAGTTGCTCCCCTGCAGACCCGAGTTCAATCCTGACTACGGTTGCTGTCTGTACGGAGTTTGTATGTTCTCCCCATGTCCGCGTGTGTTTTCTTAGCGATCTTTGGTCTCCTCCCACACTCTAAAGACATAAAGGTATGTAGGTTAATTGGCTTGGTGTATATGTAAATTGCCCCTAGCGTGCATAGAATAATGTTCCTGTGCGGGGATCGCTGGTCGGCGCGGACTCAGTGGGCCGAAGATACAGGCACCTCCAATTATAGAATGTGAAGGAGAATACAAAAAATATGAGGGATAAATTATCATTAAGTATCCTTGGCTCGGGTACTTTTGGGGCCAAAATGGTAATCAAGTGTGAGGTCATCGAATGTGGGCAAGGTCCTAATTAAGTATACCTTGTCTGCAGTCACTAAGGAGAAGGGCATGGAAGATTCTCTGGTAAATTCAAGAAGAGATTCTTGAATTTCTTTGTGGCTGCACGTGGACATGGCTGCAGGAGGGTCGGGCCTAGGAACTTAATATTCAGGGTTATACATCCTATAGAAAGGACAGACAGGTGGGCAGAGGAGGGGGGGTAGCTCTGCTGCTGTGGGATGGAATTCAGTCTCTTGCGAGGGAAGACATAGGGACTGACGAGGTAGAGTCACTGTGGATTGATTTGAGGAATTGTAAAGGCAAGAAGAAAATAATTGGTGCTATTTACAGAACCCCAAATATTAGCCCGGATGTAGGGTGTAAGTTGCAGCAGGAGATAAAACTGGCATTTAACAAAGGTAATGCCACTGTGGTGATGGGGGATTTCAATATGCAGGTAGACTGGGAAAATCAGGTTGGTTCAGGACCCTCAAGAAAGAGAGTTTGTAGAATGCCTCCGAGATGGATTCTTAGTGCAGCTTGTAATGGAGCCGACCAGGGAAAAGGCAATTCTGGATTTAGTGTTGTCCAATGAACCAGATATGATAAGAGAACTCAGGGCAAAGGAACCGCTTGGAAGTAGTGATCATAATATGATTAGTTTTAATCTGCAATTTGAGAAGGAGAACGTTAAATCGGAAGTGGCAGTGATGCAGTTGAACAAAGAGGACTATGAAGGCATGAGAGGGGAGCTGGCCAAAGTAGACGGTAAAGGGATCCTAGCAGGAACGACGGTGGAACAGCAATGGCAGGAATTTCTGGGCATAATCTGGGAGACGCAGGATCATTTCATTGCAAAAAGGAAGAAAGATTCTAAGGGGAGTAGGAGGCAACCGTGGCTGACAAGAGAAGTTAGGGATAGAATTAAAACTAAAAGAAAAGATGTATAACACAGCAAAAAGTAGTCAGAAGCCAGAGAATTGGGAAACTTTCATAGGACAACAGAAGGAAACAAAACGGGCAATACGGGCTGAAAAGATGAAGTACGAGGGGAAGCTGGCCACAAATATAAAGAAGGACAGTAAAAGCTTCTTTAGATATGATAAGGGAAAAAGAGTAGCAAAGTCAAATGTGGGTCCCTTGAAGGCAGACATGGGTGAAATTATTATGGGCAACAAGGAAATGGCAGAAGAGTTGAATAGGTACTTCGGATCTGTCTTCACTAAGGAAGACACAAACACTCTCCCAGATGTACTGGAGGACAGAGGATCGAAGGGGGTAGAGGAACTGAAAGAAATTTTCATTAGGCAAGAAATAGTATTGGGTAGACTAATGGGACTGAAGGATGATAAATCCCCTGGGCCTGAGTGTCTGCATCCCAGGGTCCTCACGGAGGAGGCTTTAGAAATAGTGGATGCATTGGTGATCATTTTCCAATGTTCAATAGATTCAGGATCATTTCCTGTGGATTGGAGGATGGCTAATGTTATCCCACTTTTCAAAAAAGGAGCGAGAGAGAAAATGGGGAATTATAGACCAGTTAGCCTGACTACGGTGGTTGGAAAGGTGCTGGAGTCAATTATTAATGAGGTAATAATGGAGCATTTGGATAGCAGTAAAAGGATTAGTCCAAGTCAAGATGGATTTACGAAAGGGAAATCATGCTTGACTAATCTTCTGGCATGTTTTGAGGATGTGACAAGTAAAATGGATGAAGGGGTGCCAGTGGATGTAGTGTATCTAGACTTTCAGAAAGCCTTTGATAAGGTCCCGCACGGGCGACTGGTGACTAAAATTAGAGCACATGGTATTGAGGGTAGGGTGTTGACATGGATAGAAAATTGGTTGGCAGACCGGAAGCAAGGAGTAGGAGTGAACGGTTCCTTTTCAGAATGCAGGCAGTGGCGAGTGGAGTGCCGCAAGGCTCGGTGTTGAGGCCGCAACTGTTTACCATATATATTAATGATTTGGAAGAGGGAATTAGGAGCAACACAAGCAAGTTTGCGGATGACACAAAGCTGGGTGGCAGTGTGAACTGTGAAGAAGATGTTAGGAGGTTGCAGGGTGACCTGGACAGGTTGAGTGAGTGGGCAGATGCAATGGTAGATGCAGTATAATATAGATAAATGTGAGGTTATCCACTTTGACAGCAAAAACAAGGGGGCAGATTATTATCTCAATGGGGTTAGAAACATAGAAAACATAGAAATTAGGTGCAGGAGTAGGCCATTCGGCCCTTCGAGCCTGCACCGCCATTCAATATGATCATGGCTGATCATCCAACTCAGTATCCCGTACCTGCCTTCTCTCCATACCCCCTGATCCCCTTAGCCACAAGGGCCACATCTAACTCCCTCTTAAATATAGCCAATGAACTGGCCTCAACTACCCTCTGTGGCAGAGAGTTCCAGAGATTCACCATTCTCTGCGTGAAAAAAAGGTTAGGTAAGGGGGAGGTGCAGCGAGACCTTGGTGTCCTTGTACACTGGTCACTGAAAGTTGGCTTACAGGTACAGCAGGCAGTGAAGAAAGCTAATGGAATGTTGGCCTTCATAACAAGAGGATTTCAGTATAGGAGTAAAGAGGTTCTTCTGCAGTTGTATAGGGCTTTGGAGAGCCCACATCTAGAGTATTGTGTACAGTGTTGGTCTCCTAATTTGAGAAGGACATCCTTGTGATTGAGGCAGTGCAGCGTAGGTTAACGAGATTGATCTCTGGGATGGCGGGACTGTCATATGAGGAAAGATTGAAAAGGCCAGGCTTGTATTAACTGGAGTGTAGAAGGATGAGGGGGATCTTATAGAAACATATAAAATTATAAAAGGACTTGACAAGGTAGATGCAGGAAAAATGTTCCCAATGTCGGGCGAGTCCAGAACCAGGGGCCACAGTTTTAGAATAAAGGGGAGGTCATTTAAGACTGAGGTGAGAAAAAACGTTTTCACCCAGAGGGTTGTGAATTTATGGAATTCTCTGCCACAGAGGGCAGTGGAGGGCAAATCACTAGATGGATTTAAGAGAGAGTTAGATAGAGCTCTAGGGGCTAGTGGACTCAAGGGATATGGGGAGAAGGCAGGCGTGGGTTATTGATTGGGGACGATCACCCATGATCACAATGAATGGCGGTGCTGGCTCGAAGGGCCGAAGGGCCTCCTCCTGCACCTATTTTCTATGTCTCTATGTCTCTAAGAGATGTTAAATATTTGCATCAAGTAGATGCTAAGAAGATGGAGGTATTAAGATATCTTAGATAAATCCTCTGGACTTGATGAATCTATCCCAATTGCTCTGGAACACTAAGGAGGAAATTGCTGGGATCATCATTTTGCACCTTCTTTAGCCACAGATGAGGTACCATGAAACTGGAAGATATTTAATGTTGTTTCATTATTTAAGAAGGGGTGTAAGAATAGACCAGGAAACCACAAATTAAACATAGGAAAATTAACGGAGGGAATTTGATTTATATTAATTTGGAAAGGTGGGGACTGATAAGGGAGAGTCAGCATGACTTTGTGAGGTGGAAAATCCTGTCTCATTCATGTGATTGAGCTTTTGGGAAGGTAAAAAGGAGAGGCTGCTTTTCTCCGGGCAGTACCTTTGACCCGTCTTTGCAGAATACCAGCGGGCCTGGAGCAGCGTTTCCTGAGGGGATCGCCCGAAAAATGGCTTCTGCGGCGCAGTGCTGGAGCTCAATTGCGGAGCGGAGCGGGCGATGCCTTGCTCGGGTCGCCGCGCTGAAACACCGGTGAGCTGAAGACCGCCGATGAACTTTAACATCGGGAGCCTGGGATCGCTCGCCGAGATTGCCAGTGGTGGAGCTCCATCCAGCACGGCCTGCCGGCTTCGGATGCCGCGGTCTCTGGTAAGGAAGCAGCCGTTCCGGGTTTCCCAAGCCGCTGTGAGGATTCTCCCGACGCCGGAGCACCATCATCAGGCGAGAAGGGCCTGGAACATCGACCCTCCGTAAAGGCAACTGCGGAGGCCTCAATAGGCCCGACTATTGGTGGACATGGGAATGGGGACTGGTCTATGTGCCTTGCCTCACAGTGAGAACCATTGTGGGGGGATGTTTTTTATGTTAAATTTCTTTATTATTGTTATGTTGTTTTCTTTTTGATGTGCTGCAATGGCAATACGCATTTCACTACACCAATTGATGTATGTGACTAATAAAGAACCTTTGAACCTTTAATAAAGAACATTTGAACCATAGAGTGGATGTGGAAAGGATGTTTCCACTGGGGGGAATGTTGCAGTTTTGGTCTCCAAATTTGAGGAAGGATATTCTTGCTATTGTGGGAGTGTAACTTAGGTTTACAAGGTTAAATCCCGGGATGGCGGGACTGTCATATGCTGAGATAATGGAGCGCTGGGCTTGTATACTCTGTAATTTAGGATGAGAGGGCATCTTATTGAAACATATAAGATTATTAAGGGTTTGGACATGCTCGAGGCAGGAAACATGTTTCCCGATGTTGGTGGAGAACCAGGGGCCACAGTTTAAGAATAAGGAGTAAGTCATTTAGAGTGGAGGTGAGGAAACACTTTTTCACAGAGAGTTGTGAGTCTGTGGAATTCTCTGCCTCAGCGGGCAGTGGAGGCCAGTTCTCTGAATACTTTCAAGGGAGAGCTAGATAGAGTTCTTAAAGATAGCAGAGTCAGGGGATATGGGAAGAAGGCAGGAACAGGGTACAGATTGTAGATGGTCAGCAGGGCCAGATTTAGATGAAGAGAGGCCCTCGGCTAGTCCACTTGTGAGGCCCCTCCCAATCCCCCACCCCCACGACGAGAGGAAGATGGAAGAGTCCACCAGATTGATACCGATGTGCAGCCGAGCGTGGCCAATGAGATAAGGGCTGGAAAGCTGCGCTTTTTATTTATTGCCAGTGCTAGTGTCAAGTTATCGGATTAAAACACTATTATTCTGAAATGGAGGGCAAGGAAAATTGCTAAAGTGTTGTTTCGAGACTACAGTGCATTGTGACAGCATATGTAAGAAAGGCCTATGACAGTGTCAAAAAATATTATACAACAGGCCCGTATGAAGCTTTAAAAAAGGAGGGTGGCATGGCAGAATTACAAAAAATTAATGTGATATAAGAGCATGCAGCGCATATCACAAGCGCAAAGCTCAAAGATCCTTGCGTCGGGGTCCAGAGCCCGCTCAAGGGCCCTGGAAGCTCTGGGGTTTTAAATGATCTCTAGTGCATTCTGAGCCATATTTTGGAGCATTTTGCACCAAATGTATAACCGCTATTTCAGAAATAATTTTGGTTGAATCAAGAGTAACAAGTGGTTGGAATGCGATGATTGGAGTCATTGTTGCAGTCATTTTAAAAAAATCAAGAATTGAAGCTGTCCTTGTTTTAATAATCAAGTTGTACTGCAAAATGTTATGTAAAATGTTATAAAGGAGCATGCAAACATTGCAGATAAAACACTGTAAGTTTTTGCAGTATTTAAAATATTTTTCCAGAAAATGTTTTGTGTGTTGATTTGATTGCCTGTTATTGTTCGACTGTGTTAGTGTGTGCACATTAAAAATATGATGCAATATGAAAGTTGCAAACTAAAGAATACATATTTTTCAGTATTGTTATTAAGGAAAAGAAAGCAGTTCCAATTGGTTGATATTATTCATATGGAGGAGAAAATATAATTGCTCTAAAACCTACCTTAATTTTGCAATCTCACTAAAGATACACCCCTTTTCCCTCCCCCCCCCCCCTCCTCTTTCTCTCTCTCTCTCTCCTCCTCCCCACTCTCTCCCTCACCATCTCTCTCTCTCCCTCTCCCCACCTCCCCCCCTTCCCCCCTCTCTCATGTTAGTGGGTGATCATTTCTATTTGTGATATAGTATTATATCTCTCTCTCTCCTCTCTCTCTGGCCTCCTCCCTCTCTCTCCTCCTCCTCCCCCTCCCTCTCTGACTGATCCCCCCATCTCAACCCCACCCTTTTCCCCTTTCTCATTCAACCCCCCTCTCTCCCTCCCTCTCCCTCTCCCTCTCCCTCTCTCTCCCTACCATGCAGCGAGGCTTCGATTCCGTGCCGCAGAGCACCTCAGCCACCCACCCCCCCCCCCCCCGCCCGGCCAGAAAAGGGCACTCCCGCAACGTAATATTCCACTACTTACCTGGAGTAGACACCTAGGATCTTTGGTAGACACGAGGCATGGAGGTGATTGCGTGGATTGCAAATGGACAGCATCATTTTGCGTCGCTACTGTGTCACCGGCTTCACCCAACTGCACAGGTGCGAATGGTGGCAATTTTTTTCCCCAAAACTTCCAGCGGGCGGAACCAGAATTTCGGGTAATTTCCGTCAAAGTGGAAATGCTGATAGCTCTCTAATATTTTTTTTTCTTGGAATGTTTTTTACTCAGGGGATAAAAACACCTTGGCTGGAGGCCCCCTAGATTTTGAGGCCTTGTTCAGCCTATGAAGCCTATTGGTAAATTTGGCCCTGCCGAACCCCCCCCCCCCCCCCTAGATCTCGAGGCCCTAAGCTTAAGCTTGTGAAGCTTATACGTAAATCCGGCTCTGATGATCAGCCATGATCATATTGAATGGCAGTGCTGGCTCGAAGGGTTGAATGGCCTACTCCTGCATCTATTGTCTATTGTCTAGGACCAGAGGTCGTAGTCTCAGAATTAAAGGACGCTCTTTTAGAACAGAGGTGAGGAGGAACATCTTTAGTCGGAGGGTAGTTAATCGATAGTACGAATTGCCACAGGGGCTGAGTAGGCCAAGTCAGTGGATATTTTTAAGGCAGAGTTAGACAAATTCTTGATTAGAATGGGCTATGGGGGAAGGCAGGAAAATGAGATTAGGGCGCAGAGATATGCCATGATTGAATGGCGGAGTACACTCGATGGGCCAAATGGCCAGATTATACTCCTATAACACGAACTTGTGAAAATTAGCTTGGTTATATGAAGCAGAGAACAGTAGTGGGTGATCGTTTCTATTTGTGATGTATAGTATATATCAATATAGCTGACTTAGAAAAAAAACACAAAGTGCTGGAGTAACTCAGCGGGAAAGGTATCATCTCAGGAAAAAATGGATTGGTGACTGATCATTGATCAAACTAAAGAAGATTCCTGACCCGAAACAACACCATGTTCTCCAATGATGCTGTCTCACCCACTGAATTACTCCAGCATATTTTGTTTCTCTTTTTGAAAATCAGCATCTGCAGTTCCTTCTATCCACAGCTCGCTCGCAAGTTCAGCAGAGCATTGGTAGATGGAATTTAATAATGACATGTATGAGGTGGTGCATTTTAGTAAGCCATATAGGGATAGAATAGGGATAGGACTTGGTGGTATGCACTAAGGAACAGAGACATCAGGGTTGTAGCATATTTCAGCATTTGAATTTAGAACAATTTGTTCTCTGGGATACTTATTCCTCGTCTAATTATCTAAGCAGTTTGTTATTTTACAAGCATATTTTGTCAAAAGGTTTGTATTTGTACATACTCCTACAGTTGATTCCTGTTACTTAATCGCTATCATGAGGTAATACCCGCTTGCTGTCAAGCTGACCAGCTGTGAGGTGTACTATAATCCAACTGCTATTCGCTCATCAAAATAGGAAGTACTGTAACCCAAAGATCCTATAGCGGAGCAAAGATCCTCTGCTATAAAATCTTTGCTGTAACCCATGACTCCCAAAGAAGATCGTCATCATTTTTTTTGCCACTGGATGTTAATCCTTTGTTGGTGTTGTTCCGTTTTTACCTTCAAGTTCCCATTTACGGATTTGCGCTTCACCTTTTACCCTGCTGTATCCCTCTATGACTGTAATTCGCGCTTCAGCAGATTACATTCCTAGAGGGAAACAGCAGGGTAAACGGTCCTTTGGCCGAACTTGCCCATACCCACCAAGATGCCCCATCTACACAAGACCCAACTGCATGCGTTTGGCCCCGTATCCCTCTAAACTTTTCCTGTCCATGTAGCTCTCCAAATGTTTTTTTTTTTAATGTTATTATAGTACCTGCCTGGACATTTTCAAATTTTGTTGCTGATGTACTATCTCTTTTCTCTACTCACATAGATGTTTTGTAGCCAAGAAGTGCCATTTTCCATAACTATGCTATTTTTGCTACAATCTATGTCTTCCATTGCCATGTCTGCTCACTAGATCGTTTTTGGTGCAACATATGCCTGCCAATCTAATGTCTACTCATGTGGTGGGGGCTACATGAACTAGAAGTTGGCTTTTGTATCTCCTCCCTCCCCTATGTTCATAGTCTGTGACATTGAAAACCAACTGAACTCCACTGAGACCCAAGGGTTGGGCAGAAAAATGGCAAATGGAATGTAAGATCTAATGTACTTGGACATGTGCAACAAGGCAAAAGAATACACCATGAAGGGACAAAGTGACCTTGGAGTGTATATCCATCGATCCTTAGACAGCAGGGCAGATCATACAATGGTACAAAAGGGCTTGCCTTTATTAGTTTAGGCATAGAATACAAAAGCTGGTAGATTAAACTAGAACTGAATACCACACTAGTCTGACCACAGTTTGAGCTTTAGACTGTGTGGAAGCAGTTACCTAGCAGGGTGACTTTCAATACCCAAATCAAAGACCCTGGATAATGCAGCTTAACCAGGACATTGAACTGTACAAAAACCATAACAGATGATTAATCAATTGTAGGGATCACAAGAAAATTCTTCATATTTGTTACCATGTGCATTATTATGCTGTGAAGGGGATTTGGGGAGAGAAATTTTAAAAGGCTAGGCTGAGAAATAATCGATTACTATAGTTTGTCACAGTCGCAACACCAAAGGCAAGTCAGAGTGATGTGGTATAAACAGACAAATATAAAAGACGTATGTTGCACATACTTTTCATAACTGGGGGTAAATGGAATGTTGTATTCAAAATAAAGAGCATCTACTCACAATTATATGTTTATATTAATTCCAATAATTAGATATCCACGTCAGGGCCATGAAATCTCTGAATGCTTTGTTGTGCTTGCCAAAGAAATACACTGGGGTGTTAGGGCTTTCTTTGATGCATGTGCTCTCTCAGAGAAATGCCAGCATCTAGAGGAACTCAGCTTTCTTGGGACTTGGATGGAACACTCCACCGGGTGAATTGTCATTTTGTCTTTTTTGATATTTTTAATGTGATTAAAAAAGTATGTGTTAATGTTCTCTGGTTTGTTTTATGTGGGGGGTGGGGTCGAGGGAAACGTTTTCAATCTCTTACCTTGCCAGAGATACGTTTGTTTTCCGGATCGTATCTCCGGTCGCTCTGCGGCCTAACATCATGGAGCTGATGGCCTTGCTCGAGGCTGACTTTGAGTCCACCGGGGGGTTGTGGACTTACCATCGGAGCCTGCGATATCTTGCCTCGAATCGACGTTCCAACCGCGGCCTGAGGATTTCACCATCGAGGAGCTCGCAGTCTCACGCAGAGACTGATGTTGGGAAACTCCAAAGTCGCAGGAGGTTTGACCAGCCCCGATCTGGGGTCCGATCGCCTGGCGCGGGGGACCTGAGATCCCACCGATGCGTGAGCTTGATCGATCCGATGCGGAGGGCCTGACCGCTGGCTACGGGAGCAAGATTCTCCCATCAATGGAAAGCTCGAGGCCCCCAACCGCAGGAGGCCAAAGAAGGGAAGAGATTGAACTTTTCTTCACCTTCCATCAATGTGAGGAATGTGGAGCAGTCACTATGGTGGATGTTTATGTATGTATTTTGTGTGTTTTGGTGCTTTTTATTGGTATGACTGTATGGCAAATCAAATTCAGCGTACGTTGCAAAACATACTTGGCTAATAAAGTATGATTACGATTATGATTATGACATGCTTTAAAGGATCTTTGTCTGTGATTGCTGATCAAACTATGGGTAAAGCTTGGAAACAAAAAGGGAGCAATCACAGTGCTGTTAGCATTCTACACATCTAACAATCAGCAGGAGATTGGAGCAGATGTGTGAGCAAATCACAGAGAATATCTAAGAAAATGACTATTATAGTGGTAGGAGAATTGATATTCCCCGACATTAATTGAGATCACTTGAGCCAAAAAATAAATATCCTTCTAGAGAAGGGGCAGCGTGGGACTCAATCTCAGGGATTGTAGCTCGGCAAGTAGTTGGAATCAGTGGGAGGACACTTTGGAGATTTTTTATTCTGTATATTTGCAAACAACTTAACGGATGTTGTTCAGCCAGTTGAGTCGATGCAAAGACCAATCTCATTCCACAGTAATGTTTCAATTGTACTTTTGTTGTCACAGGTGTGAAGTGAAAATCTTTTTCATGCAAACAGTCCTGTTGAGTATTGCCATATCCCCGATCCTTGACTAACAAGTGTACAGAAATAGTCTACTGAGCCCACATGCAAGGGGCACTATGTTTTAGTGTCATTTTCAAAGTCATGCCCCAGTTCTTATGAGTGTTGCCTGTTCCAAGCAAATCCCAGGCTGTTGTGGGCCTCCAACCATCTTCTTCCTTGGACACTGCGTTCCTCTCATGTCATCTATTTTCCCCGCCACCCACCCACCCTCCTTTTTTATTTTTTTTCTGTACCTCTCTTTCCCTCTCACCCATTTCTCCACTACCCTTTCTATTCCTTCCTCTAACTTCACAATTCACACATCTTCTATCCCGTTCTCACACTCTTTTTCTTTTCACCTCTGTCCTATACTCAATCGTCTGCCTATCAAATCCCCCCTCACCTGTATCCACCAGGTCCTACTTCTCTTTCAGCTTTTTCACTCCCCTCCCCCACAATCAGTCTGAAGAAGGGTTCCGACCCAAAATGTCATCTATCCATGTCCTCCGAAGATGTGGCTTGACCTGCTAAGTTACTCCACTTTTTTAAAACCAGCATCTGCAGTTCCTCATATCACCCCCAAATCCTGCCACTTACATACACAGTGTGCGTAATTTACTGAGACCAATTAACTTGCCAACCCACACAATTTGAGAATGTGGACAGAAACCAGAGCAGAGGAAGCCCATGCAGCCACTTGGAGAACAGGCAAACTCCATGCAAATAACACCACAGAGGTCAGGACTGACCTTGGGTTGCTGGGGCTGTGAGACAGCAGTGTGGCCATCATGGTGCTAGAACTCTGATAGCCATTATACATGTGTACATTTCAAGCTAGTTGTGGAAAGAGGTAAGGATGGTCTGGAAATTAGAGCCCTGAATAGGGAAGGCCAACTCCAATATCATTAGGTAGCTACTATCTAATGTAATTAATCTAAATTAAGTCTACCTCCAACAAGTGGGAATCATTTAAAAGTGAGATAGTGAGAGTTTAGAGGCCATGTTCCCATAAGGATTAAAGGTAAGTTTGCATATCTAGAAATATCTAGGTTCAACAAATCAAATAAAAGGGTGGATGGAGCTGGTAAAGGGACCAAGAAATGGGGAGAAGCCCATCAATAATATAAACTGTAGGTTTAGGGGGTACTTAAAACAACATCTTGATGTAAAGAGGGGACATGAAATATCACCTGTGCTTCTCGAAAATAAACCCTCCTGTAAATGCCCCGGAGCTTGCTCTCACCAGATGTCTTGTGCTGGTGCTTATTTCTTTATTTAATAATTTTCTAGATCTGAGAGTCTCTGGCAAGACCAGCATTTATTTCTCAATCCCAACTGCCCCTTAGAAGATGATGACGAACCAGCATCCTGAACCTGTGCAATTTCCCCTGGTGAAGGTGCTCCCACAGTACAGGTGGGAAGAAGGTTGCAGGATTTGCCCCCCAGTGACTTTGAAGGATATGCTACGTATTGCAAAGTCATGATAGTGTGCGAGTTAGAGGGTAAGCTGCAGAAGGTCTGCTACTGGCATTAAGATAACATTTTGCTGAGTGCGGCACCCAGGCACTCAGCAAGATGGTAATGGTTGGGAGAGAAACCAAAGTGGTAGAACAGCTCTTTTATCATCACTGACACAAAATTCAAGAATTACAGGCCTCATCATAGACTGAAATAGCTCACCATTCTTTTTTGGTAAAAGATGGTAGCTTTTAGTTTAGTTTAGTTTAATTTAGAGATACAATACGGAAACAGACCCTTCAGTCCATCAAGTCCGTGCCGACCTGCGATCCCTGTACACTAGCACTATCCTACACACTGGGGACAATTTACAAATTTTTACGGAAGCCAATTAACCTACAAACTTATACGTATTTGGAATGTGGGAGGAAACTAGTGTTCCTGAAGAAAACCCACATGGTCACGGGGATATTGTACAAACTCCGTACAGACAGCAACCATGGTCAGGATCGAAAACGGGTCTCTGGCGCGGTAAGGAAGCAACTCTATCGCTGCACCACTGTCCCTCTGCTTAGCTTTATCAGTGATATCTGTAAGCTAAAAATCAACAAAATCAATGGTGAAGTGCCATAGCTCATTAGTTCAATCTATTAGGGATTTTGCAACATTGATCATTGCAGAAACCATAATAACATAAAAATTGAAGGTCCAGGTCATTGGGGACACAGGTATCAATCACAGTACCTGAAGTAAGAAATTCCAGCATTTTGCCTAGACTCTTATTCCTTGGTTGACCAGGTCTGGAGGAAGCACTGACTGGTAAAGGCGAACACCAGTGGTTGTGAAGTAAGCTGGCAAGATTACTTCACAAGATACTTCACATTCGCAAGATGGCTGAAGAGGGGAGTAAGAGGTGACCGTGGCTGACAAAGGAAGTCAAGGACAGTATAAAAATAAAAGAGAAGACGTATAACATAGCAAAGATGAGCGGGAAGCCAGAGGATTGGGAAAAAACTTTTAAAGATCAATAGAAGATAACTAAAAAGGCAATACAGGGAGATAAAAATGAAGTACGAAGGCAAGCCAGCCAAGAATATAAAGAAGTATAGTAAACGCTGCTTTAGGTATGTGAAGAGGAAAACATTAGTTAAGACAAATGTGGGTCCCTTAAAGACAGAAGCAGGTGAATTTATTATGGGGAACAAGGAAATGGCAGATGAGTTGAACAGGTACTTTGGTTCTGTCTTCACTAAGGAAAACAAAATCTCCCAGATGTACTAGGGGACAGAGGACCTAGAGTGATGGAGGAACTGAAGGAAATTCACATTAGTCAGGAAATGGTGTTGGGCAGACTGATGGGACTGAAGATGATAAGTCCCCAGGGCCTGATGATCTGCATCCCACGGTATTCAAGGAAGTGGCTCTAGAAATTGTTGAAATTGGTGATCATTTACCAATGTTCTATATATTCTGGATCAGTTCTGGTGAATTGGAGGATAGCTAATGTTTTCCCACTTTTTAAGAAAGGAGGGAGAAAACAGGGAATTATAGACTAGTTAGCCTGATATCGCTGGTGGGGAAGATGCTGGAGTCAATTATTAAAGATTTGGATAGCAGCAACAGAATCGATCCAAGTCAGCATGGATTTATGAAGGGGAAATCTTGCTTGACTAATCGTCTGGAATTTTTTGAGGATGTAACAAGTAAAATGGATAATTATAGCCAGTGGATGCAGTGTATCTAGGCTTTCAGAAAGCCTTTGATAAGGTCCCACACAGGGGATTAGTGGGCAAAGTTAGAGCACAAGGTATTGACGGTTAGGAAATTGGTTGGCAAACAGAAAACAAAGGCTGGAACCTTTTGTTTCAGTTCAAACCAACCACCACCAACCATTTGCTGTGCTTCAGTTCAAGCCAACCACCACCAACCATTTGCTGTGTTCAGTTCAAACCAACCACCACCAACCATTTGCTGTGCTTTACTTCAAACCAACCACATTTTTATTTTCATTTTCATACCACATTAAGGGCACTCAAGGTCAGTAAAACCACACTTACAGTTTAGTTGACATGTGTTCAGTGTTATTCACACCTCAGACTGAGAGACGTGACCCTCTCGCTCCCCCATCTTGCAGAGATTGACTGAGGCACTCAACACTTCCATGTTTTATAGTCCCTCAGAAAGGGGCGTGGCCTTCAGGAGTGAGAATCTCAACATTTTCTAAACACTAATAACTGTTTTATTTTTAATCGATGAGAAAAATCCTCTTATTCTGCACAGGAGAGGGAGACTCTGAGTGAGATGGCCAAAAATCACAGCCATGAATGGCAGCGTTTCTTTCTAAAATCAATAGACAGAACAACAGGAAGTGGTCAAGATCAGACTTTTAGTAATATAGATATTAATGATTTAGATGAAGGAATTGAAAGTAACATTAGCAAATTTGCAGATGACACAAAGATGGGTGGCAGTGTGAACTGTGAAAAGGATGCTATGAGGATGCAGGATGACTTGGATAGGTTGGGTGAGTGGCAGATGCATGGCAGATGCAGTGTAATTTGGATAAATCTGAGGTTATCCACTTTGGTGGCAAGAATAAGAAGGCAGATTATTATCTGAATGGTGTCAGATTAGGAAAAAAAGGGAGGTGCAATGAGACCTGAGTGTGCTTGTACATCAGTCACTGAAAGTAAGCATGCAGGTACAACAGGCAGTGAAGAAAGCTAATGGTATGTTGGCTTTCATTGCAAGAGGATTTGAGTTTAGGAATAAGGAGGTCATAGTGCAATTGTACAGGGCCCTTGTGAGACGCCACCTGGAGTATTGTGTGCAGTTTTGGTCTCCTAATTTCAGGAAGGCCATTATTGCTATTGAGGGAGTGCAACGTAGGTTCACCACGTTAATTCCCGGGATGGCGGGACTGACATATGATGAAAGGATGAGTCGACTGGGCTTGTACTCACTGGAATTTAGAATGAGAGGGGATATTATAGAAACATATAAAATTCTTAAATGATTGGTCAGGTGGGGGCGTGCGAGACGGCTGCCCTGCCAACAGCGTGTTAGTCAATCCTACTTTTATTTTTAGTATGTCCAAATGTTTATTTTATTGTCTCTCGGTGTGTCTTGTGTGGGGGGTGGTGAGGGGTGGGGTTAGGGGGAACCGCTTTCGGTCGCCCCCTCCACGGAGAGGCGACTTTTTCCATGTCGCCTCTCTCGGGGCCTAACACCAAGGATTGGTCCAGCCTTTCCCGGAGACGGGCCCGGAACTTCAGCAGCGGGCGCAGAGTGAACTTTTCATCACGGAGCGGGCGAGTCCTTGCCGGGTGTCGCCAGAAGGGAGTGCTCCGATCGCTGTCCTGCGGCAGCTGATGCTGCGTCCAGAGGGAAAGAGCTCCGACTGCCGGCCCGCGGCCTACATCATCTAGAAGCCGCGGACTGCGGTACTTCTAACCGGGACTTACCATCCATAGCGGGATCCCCACCGGGAATCCCTGGAGAAGAGCTCCAACCGCCGGCCCGCGGCCTACAACAGTTTGAAACGGTCTGCGGTACTTCTAGCTGCGGCCGCGGCGGGTACTTACTTACTTACCATCCGGAGCGGGATCCCTTGCCGGGAATCCCTGGAGAAAAGCTCCGACCGCCGTCATCTTCAAGCGGTCTCCGGTAGAGAAGCATCGATTCGGGACTTACCTTGCCTGTACATCTGGCCGCCCGCAGCAGCGACTGCGGAGGTTTATGGTCCCGACCACGGGGAAAAATGGAGGACTGACTAAACTTTGTGCCTTCCACGACAGTGTTAAATTTTTTTTATTGTGTTTGTGTGTTTTTTTTTTAATTGTTCCGCTGTTGGCAAGTTCATTTCACTGCACTTTATTGTGAATATGACAAATAAATCTGACTATTGACTATTGACAGGCTAGATGCAGGAAAAATGTTCCCGATGTTGGGGGAGTCCAGAACCAGGGGTCACAGTTTAAGAATAAGGGGTAGGCCATTTAGGACTGAAATGAGGAAAAACCTTTTCACCCAGAGTTGTGAATCTGTGGAATTCTCTGCTGCAGAAGGCAGTGGAGGCCAATTCATTAGATGTTTTCATGAGAGTTATGGCCCTGTCCCATGGTACAAGTTCATTCCAAGAGCTCTCCCGAGTTTAAAAAAAATCAAACTCGTGGTAAGCATGGAAAATGAACGTAGCAGGTCAGATCTTGGGGACGTCTCTTAGCGGCTCGTAACGCTAACAGCAGGTACTCAGGAATACTCGCTAATGGCAGGTAAGCTCGGGAAGACTCGTGAAGATTTTTCAACATGTTGAAAAATGTCCACGAGAGTCCCGAGTACCGACGAGCGGCCATTACCGTAAATCTCCGAGTTCGAATCAGGGCAAACTCGGGAGAGCTCTTGGAATGATCTCGTACCGTGGGACAGGGTCATTGGATATAGCTCTTAGGGCTAAAGGAATCCAAGGATTGGGGGAAATAGCAGGAATGGGGTGCTGATTTTAGATGTTCAGCCATGATCATATCGAATGGCATTGTTGGTTCGAAGGGCCAAATAGCCTACTCCTGCAACTATTTTCTATATTTCTATGTTTAGTAAGTTTACTTTTAGATCAATTCATTTTGTTATATCATGTTAGTCTCAGACTAACGAGAGGACCAGAGAATGCATCTACACTGGCAGTGGGTGTTCGTAAGTTATTTTGTCAATAACAGTTCTTTTGGCCCACAATTCCTGTGTCGAACAAACATGATGCCAAACCAACTTTTATCTGCCTGCATATAATCCATATCACAAATTTCTGCATAACCACTCTTAAACACCACCATTGTATCTGCCTCACGTAGCAGCGTGTTGCATGCCTTTCGCTGATGACATCACAATGCCGTCTTCCTCGCGCTGCGGGTGATGTCACCCCCCCCCCCTCTCTCTCCCCTCCTGGCCTCTCTCCCCCCCCCCCCCTCTCCTCTCTCTCCCGCCCTTCTCTTCCACCCCCTCTTCCCCCCCCCCCCCCCCCCCCCCCCCCGGCCTCTCATTCCTCCTCCGCTTACCCCCCCCCCCCCCTCTGCCCTCTCTCTACCCGTCTCTCTGCCCTTTCTCTCTACCCCCCTCCCTCTCTAGCTGCGCCTGCAAGTTGGGGGCGATGCGTGAGTGGATAGTGCAGGGGATGGGGTAAAAGGAGCAAATTAATAATATTAATATCAAGGGCGGTGGTTAGTGTTAGTGTGTGTGCCGAGGCCTCTGCACAACCTCCAGTGTTCAGGACAAAACAATCCAAGTCTATTCAATCTCTTGCTGTAGCTAATACCCTCTAATATAGGCATAATTCTGGTAAAGATGTCTCTTAATTGCAAATACAGCAGGTGGCTGTAATGTGTCTTTAAATATTTGAGGCATAGAACATGTTTAACATTGGAAGTGCTTTGTGTTTAATAATAAAAGCTTTCTATACAAAAATTAACATGAAACTCGTGAAACTCTTTCTGATGTATTTTTGACAGCATGCAAAACAATTAGTTTGCATAGTTGTTTACATCAGCTAACATTTGGTTCAACAGTTTTAACGTGGTCATCAGAATTAATTAGTGATCCAAAGTCTTAAATTTTAATTTTAATGGAATAATACACATAAATTCATTATAAATTAGATTTTAATCTACTATATTCAATAACCCCAGCTGACTCCAGGATATTTAACTGTTCTTCGTTAAAACCATATTCAGTTAATACAAGATGTGTGTGTTCTCCCACTTCTGGGTTTCTCTCCAAGCTGACAGTGGCTGGCGTCCGGGATAGGACAGGAGCTGGCCTGGGACTCACCTGACCTTCCTTATCTGTGATAAAAGATCCTCTTTCATGGTTATGCGGATGACTGAGAGCTTCTTGGAAAGATAAAACTGGAGTCACACAAGCATCAGTCCGATCAAAAACCTTAATCCACTCTTCTTGACTTTTTGCAGCAAATGCTTTTGCAAAAATTCTCTTCAACTCTGGCCAGTCAGATTGGCTCATCTGAGGGGCAAGGTTGGCAGAATCCAAATCAAGGCCTACAATGACAAAGGAAACCACAGTAGATATAGAATCTGGAGAAGAACTGGATAAGCTATAAAATCTACATTAGGAAATAAACAATCCTAGCAACCAATTCATATTTCCATATGACAAAAGAGGTGCACAGAGAATGTTCCCTCCGCAACTCCCCGCTTAACATCCCTTCCCACCCAAACCACCTCCTCCCCGTGTACCTTCCCCTGCAACTGCAGAAGATGCAACATCTGTCCCTATATCTCCTCCCTTGACTCTGCCCAGGGACCCTGACTGTTTTTCCAGGTAAGGCAGAGGTTTACTTGCACCTCCTCCAACCTCATCTACTGTACCTGTTGTTCAAGATGTGAACTCTTATATATCGGCCAGACCAAACATAGACTGGGGAATCGTTTCGCTGAACACCTTCGCTCAGTCCGCCTGGACCTACCTGATCTCCTGGTTGCTGAACAGCTAAATTCTCCTTCCCATTCCCACATTGACCTTTCTGTCCTAGGTCTCCTCCATTGTCAGATGCTAAAAGCAAATTGGAGGAACAGCATCTCATATTTCACTTGGGCAGCTTACTGGTATGAATGTTGGTATGAATGTTGATTTCTCCAACTTCAAGTAACCCCGGCATTCCCTCTCATTCTATCCCTCCCCCACCCAAGTCACACCTGTTTCTCGTTTCATCCAACAAACAGCTAACAATGGCCTGTTTTTTTTATCATTATTATTTTCTTGCATATCTTTCATTCATTGTCCTTTATCCCTCAACATCATCATCTATATCTCTCGTTTCCCTTATCTCTAACTAGTCTGAAGAAGGGTCTCGACCCATAATGTCACCAAAGAGATAGATAGTAGTTTAGTTTTGCTCTCTGGTTGTGGTAGGATGGTTCAGTTGCCTGATATCAGCTGGGAAGAAACTACTGCTGAATTTGGAGGTGTGCGTTTTCACACTTCGGTACCCTTTGCCTGAGAGGGGAGAAGAGGGAGTGGCCAGGGTCCGACATCCTTGATTATGCTTCTGCATAAATGGAGTCAATAGAAGGGACATTATAGTTCTGTGCACTGATCCAGGCTCTATGTTTATCTGATGTGCCTATAATACTAATAAACACACTGCTGTTGACCAGACTCCCCACCTTCATTAATCTGTCCTGCCTGTCCTTCTTTTGAATATTCCTTCTGTTCCTTCCAACATCACACTTTCTGCAACTTAAAACCTTTCTAACTTATTCTGTCTGATGTAGTTTCATTAACATAAATGATGGGTTCTCTTTCTAAAGATGCTATCTGCCCTGCCAAGTGTCCCCATCATATTGTATCTTCATTTTAGAGTTTCAGTAGTTGCAACATTTTTGGTTTTCAATTATGAGGATCTATACCGCTCCCTAGTGGCACAAAGCTTATGTTTACAAAATTACAAAAACAGACCATTTAGCCCCTCCCACTATCTTTCTGTTCATTTCTCTCTGCTGTACATCAGTCTAAATGTTATCTGTCAATTTATCTATGAGTAACAAATCACCAGTCACCAGTCTCTTAAAATCCCTTTTCAGTGCATTGGTAATTCTTGTAGCCGTTATCCAAGGGCCCCCACGAGCACAGCAGTAATATTGTCTACTTTGCTAAGAATGGATCAAGGCATCAATATAGTCTTTCCACAGTAGGCAGTTGGCTGGTGCAAAAAAATAACCGTCAAAACTAAGGGTAATTCTGCACTGCACATAAAGAGGGCATATGTTGAAGGGCATGTTACAAATAGCACGTTTATACTCTGAGCAAATGGAATATGTCAATTTGATTTTGCTTTAATTTGGATCGCACAACCTGAACCTTATCTTTACTTTCAAAATTCCACTGGTGCCTATGGAGATCAAGGAGGTAATGTAGAGAATGGAAGTTAGGATTTACTGAAATAAATGGAGGTATTTCAGGCAGAAATAGCTGACCTGCTTCCTGCCAATTAAGACAACCCTTTATAGTTGGCTTCTATTCCAATTAAGGGAGGGGAAGGAGGATTTGAATATTTGTCAGATATGGGCAACTTAGAAAAATATGAGCAGTCACAGTAGACTTTCAAACATATTTCACCATTCACTGCAATTGTGGCTGAGCCTCTATCTTAATATCACAGTCCCAATCTCTCTTCATTCATCTTCGTGCTTTTTGTATTTGGAAACACATTTATTAGCAATTTTATCTCCATAGTCTTTCACGGAGACTTCCATAGACTCACCAGCCGCTGAGTGAAGGAATTTCCCTTTATCTCAGTCACAAAGGGAGAGGGGGCACTGTCCTGTGCATGGCTGCCCAGCCATCAGCTGTCCGTCTTTTCATCTCTCTTTTTAAAATTTTTAGTTAGTTAAAGTGTTTTTGTTCTGGAGATCTAGACTTCTTTATGTGGGGGGTGGGGGGGTGGAAGGAGGAAACTATCTTTCAGGGTCCCTACCTGGTCGGAGAGGCGGCTTTTCTCCAGGCTGCAGTTTCGACCCTTTCTCGCGGCCTACCAGCGGGCCTGGAGCGGCATTTCCTGTCAGAGACCGCCCAGAACCATGGCTTCGGCAGCGGCACAGCGTTATCGCGGAGTGGGCGATGCCTTGCCCGTGTCACCGTGCTGGAGCTCCTGTGAGCTGAAGACCGCCGAGAAAAACATCGCGGAGCTGCGGGACTGTGGAGCGGCCGGCCGCGGGCAGCGGCGCTGTACTTTACATCGGGAGCCTGGGATCTCTCGATGAGATCGCCAGTAGTGGAGCTCCATCCGGCGCGGCCTTGTTGGCTTCGGAAGCCACGGCCTCTAGTACGGAGGCGGCCGTTCCAGGGTTCCCAAGCCGCTGTGAGGATTCTCCCGACGCCGGAGCACCATCACCCGGCGAGAACGGCCTGGAACATCGGGTCACCGTGGGGGCAACTGTGGAGGCCTCAATAGGCCCGACTGTTGAACTGGGGATGGGGACTGGGCATTGTGCCTTCCCACATAATGGGAACCATTGTGGGGGGATGTTCTTTATGTTTAAATCTCTTATTAATGTTATGTCTGTATTCTTTCTTTACGTGCTGCATGGCAAGAAGCATTTCACTACACCTAGGTGTATGTGACCATTAAAATAACCTTTGAACCTTTGAAATGTCTTCCTCTTTGTCTTCAAATTGTGGCCATGGCCAAACATATACAACATTTTGTGGATGGCCACAAAAGTGGCAAGTAATAGTCATGCACAAAATTGCTGGGCAATGATGATCTTCAACCAGGTAGTCTTAACCACTTGTCCTTGACATTCAGTCTCGTGCCATCAATATTGAGTATCTCATGGAGACCAGTCACATTAATGATGCAGCTCTTAGCCAGGTGAGAATCTTGTCAAATACCTCACCTCCTGAAAGCTCAAGGAATTTCCAACTTCTACATGGCACAGGTTGGAAGTATGGAGTCAGTCCCCTTGCCTGGATGAGTACACCACCAACTAATTTCAAGATGAACATCATTCAGTACAGTGCGACCAGCTTGACTGGCACCCAGTCAACCATCCCAGTAGCTGCAGTATGTGTCATCCACAAACTGTAGTTACTTGCCCAGGCTACTCCAATAGCACCTCCTAAATCGATGACAGCGGGGAATGGCTGCTTTCTGTGTTGCCAGGAAATATAAAGTTATATTAAAGCTGTCAAGGTTTCAGAGACAGATAAACATTTTAACATTAAATAATTTTAGTATTAAAACTATAACAAAATTAACAATTTATATTATTTACTTTGTTTAATAGCCTTACCTCATTTACTTTCCTTTCTTTACTAAATCCTCCAACATCCATTCAAATCAGCAAGCTCACGTCCTGTACCAGTTATCTCACAAAACCAAATTCACCAATAAAACACTGGGGGAATTATCCAGTAATTTAATAATTCCTATATTAGTACGAGAACCATGGAACTATCAGCACTCGCCAACCGATAATTCATTGCAAAACCACTGCAAAATCTATGCTGCCTTCTCCACTTAATCAGCAATCTCCACCATTATTATATAGAATATGATTTAATTTCTGTTCAGAGATCTTACATAGAAACATAGAAAATAGGTGCAGGAGTAGGCCATTCGGCCCTTCGAGCCTGCACCGCGATTCAATATGATCATGTCTGATCATCCAACTCAGTATCCTGTTCCTGCCTTCTCTCCATACCCTCTGATCCCTTTAGCCACAAGTGCCACATCTAACTCCCTCTTAAATATAGCCAATGAACTGGCCTCAACTACCTTCTGCAGCAGAGAATTCCAGAGATTCACCACTCTATGTGTGAAAAAGGTTTTCCTCATCTCGGTCCTAAAAGATTTCCCCCTTATCCTTAAACCGTGACCCCTTGTTCTGGACTTCCCCAACATCGGGAACAATCTTCCTGCATCAAGCCTGTCCAACCCCTTAAGAATTTTGTAAGTTTCTATAAGATTCCCCCCTCAATCTTCTAAATTCTAGTGAGTACAAACCGAGTCTATCCAGTCAGTCTTCATATGAAAGTCCTGACATCCCAGGAATTACTGGTGAACCTTCTCTGTACTCCCTCTATGGCAAGAATGTCTTTCCTCAGATAGTTTGACACACAACTAACCATATTCTCATTCTAAAAAACTGTACATAAATTGAACTCCCATATCCCATCAGGCAAGAGGTACAGATGTTTGAAAATGCATACTTCCAGATTCAGGGACAGTTTCTTCCCAGCTGTTATCAGGCAACGGAATTGTCTTCTCAACAGCTGGAGTGCGGTCCTGACCTCCCATCTACCTCATTGGAAACCTTAGAACTATCTTAAATATTATGTTATCTTCCATTAAATGTTGCACCCTTTATCTGTACAATGTGGATGGCTTGATTGTAATCATGTATAATCTTTTCTTTGATTAGATACTGCGCAAAAGTAAAACTCTCACTGTACCTCAGCACACTTCGTCGGTGGGGGCTCTGCGAGACTGCTGCCCTGCCAGCAGCGTGTTTGTTATTTGTTTTTTGTTGTTTTTAGTGTGTCCAAATGTGTGTTTTAATGTCTGTTGCTGTGCCTTGTGTGGGTGGTGGTGAGGGGGCTGGGGGGAGAAAGGGGGGAACCGCTTTCGGTCGCCACCTCGACGGAGAGGCGACTGTTTTCCATGTCGCCTCCCTCGCGGCCTAACATCATGGATTGGTGTGGTCTTTCCCGGAGTCGGGCCCGGAGCTTCCGCAGCGGGTGCAGCGTGGACGGTTTTCATCCGGAGCCTGGGACACCTCGCTAGGGATCACCGGAAAAGCTCCAACTGCTAGCCTGCGGCCTACAACATCCTGGTGCCGCGGTCTGCGGAGCTTCCAGCCACGGGAGACGTGGACTTACTATCCAGAACGTGATCCCTCGCCAGGGATTCCTGCAGAAGAGCTCCGACCGCCGGCCCGCGGCCTACAACATCCTGAAGCCGCGGTCTCCGGTAGGGAAGCACCGATTCGGGACTTGCCTTCCAGACGAGAGATGGCCTGTACATCAGGCCGCCCACAGCGGCGACTGTGGAGGTTTATGGCCCTGACCACAGGGGAACAATGGAGGACTGACTGTACTTTGTGCCTTCCACCACAGTGAAGAATGCTGTGATGGTCGTTTGTGTTAAATTTTTATTGTGTGTTCTTTTTGATTGTACCGCTGCTGGCAAGTTCATTTCACTGCACTTTATTGTGTATGTGATGAATACATGTGATTAATTGATTGACTATAACAGTAATAAAATAAACATTTTCAATCTACAGTTATTACAAAACAACTGATCCTCTGATCCACCACAGCAATGTTGCAAGAAATCTACAGACCAGAATCAAACATTCAACTTTGAATGCAAAAATAATTAAAACCTGCATTGCATTTGAACGCACTATATCAAACTTGCCTTTAATAAATTGCTCATAGAAATGAGGCTCCATAGCACCAACAGCCATGTACTTTTCATCCGAAGTCTTGTAGGTCTCATAGAATGGTGCTCCTGTATCCAATAGATTTTCACCTCTTTGCCGACTCCACATACCCACATTCTGTGTCTTCCAAAGCCAGGAACAACAATAAGCTGCTCCTTCGACCTGTTAAATATTAAGGAGTCTTAAAATCAGAGTTGAAATATGCTAACACAGTATTTTTGGAGACAGCACAATGAGACTGATCAAATTCACATAAGCTGGTGTGAGAAGCTCCATTACAATGCTTACATTTATAAAAGTATAATCCAATCATCCTTCTAAATATATGATTTAAGAATTGTAATGTAAAACCAAACAGGCTTTTTACAAAATATGGATTTTCAATAACCATAACATTTTCCTCAAATTGTATAAATATCCAAATAGGCATGCTAGGGAATAACAAAATCCATGTTTTTCTGAAGTACTATCTTTTTTTCCTCACAGGAACAATATGTTCCTCCTATCTTTCAATAGTCTGATTAATTTCTTCATTAACAGAAGATTACTGAAGCAATTTCAACCAATGTTTTTAAAATAATTATATTTAACACTCAAGAAATCTATAAACTACAGCCCAAGGAAGTAACAGTACTGTGACATAAGCTCAATACGGACCCCGGATCCCCCTAGCACAAATCAGCAGAAGGAGTCAACTTCATTTTAAGCTTTGCATGGAATTCACCATTTCAAATATTTGTGATTTTGGACCATCCATTCCCGTCCCAATTGTGGCCCGAAACTTTAATACTCAAGTATCTTTGTTCTCAGGACTGTGAAGCAAACAGAGCAAGAGTCGAAAGTATTTAATTGTCATATGCACGAATGATATAATTACTACTTGTTGCAACTTTACAGGCACATTAACAGAACAACTAAATGACAAGATATGCAATAAACAAAAAATCATTAATCATACTAAGGAACTAGACAATAAAATTTAACGTAGTGCCAATTTACAAAGTACAACCTTGTACAAAGGTTCAGGCTTACAGTGCTCAGCCCTTATTTGATCCTGATCATTGGTGCTGTCTCTATGAAATTTGCATGTACCCCTTGTGACTGCATGAAATTCCTCTGGGTGCCCCTGGTTTCCACCCGCATCTCAAAAAATTACAGGTCATTTGGTCACTGTAAATAGCCTCGAGTCTGGGAACATGTGGTGAATAAATTGTGCAATCATGGACTAGTGGAAAGGTGTGCATTTGGTTAGCACGGACTTGATGGGCCAAAAAGCCTGTTTCTATGATCTTTATAAAGACAGAAACATAGAAACATAGAAAATAGGTGCAGGAGTAGGCCATTCGGCCCTTCGAGCCTGCACTGCCATTCAATATGATCATGGCTGATCATCCAACTCAGTATCCTGTACCTGCCTTCTCTCCATACCCCCTGATCCCTTTAGCCACAAGGGCCACATCTAACTCCCTCTTAAATATAGCCAAGACCTAATTTAAAACTTAATCAACCAATGCCCTTGCATTAAGAAAGACCAAGGTTTCAAGGTTTCAAAGTCTTGGCAGAATCTATGTCTGCAACGAGACCCTCGGCGTTACAATTTTGGGGAAGAGGTTTTCTGTGCTGAACAAATAGCTCACTATCTGTAACAAGAAATGAATTTAAAAGCATCAGCTCACCATGCTTGCATCAATGACTTGTCCTTTTCCAGATCGCATTCTCTCATATAGTGCTAGGATTATACCCATAGCACACATAACCCCACCTCCAGCAAAGTCAGCCACAACATTTAGTGGTGCATAAGGTTTCTCCCCTTTTCTGCCAAACTTTGACAGTAGACCTACGTTCCAAATAAATGTAATTAGTAAATTCCTTGACAAAAAGATCTCTGCAATAATTTTCCATTAAGTGAATCTGATTATTTTTGAATTCATTCTCTGGATTATAGGTATCATCAATAAATCAGCATTTAATGACGGTTTTTTTGAACAGGTAATAGTGAGGTTACTTAATTTCTCTATTAGAAACATAGAAAATAGGTGCAGGAAGAGGCCATTCGGCCCTTCGAGCCAGCACCGCCATTCATTGTGATCATGGCTGACCATCGCCTATCAATAACCCTGCCTTCTCCCCATATCCCTTGATTATTATAGGGGTACTTTTTAAGTTAATGGGAAAAAAATTAAAAGGAGAGTTGTTGGATATGTGAGGATGAATGTGTTGTAGGTCTACAGCGAAAGGTGGAATGCGACTAATGAGATTGACTTTGAGCCAGTATAGTTCCTATAGGCTAAATGGCCACCTTCTATGTTATTATGCACAAGATATTTTGACTCAGCAACCACAAAGAAACAGCAAAGAACAACAAAGGTAGGATGTTGCTAAGGGATCTTGGAGGCAAAGGCATTTCGATGTGTCTGCTGGTCTTATCCTCCAACCGGTGAAATTGTGAGTTTGATGTTGTGTAGAAATCTGTGGGAGATTTTGCTGGATATTGTATGAACATCACATTCTGGCCTAGGAAGAAGGAGAAGTTAAAAAGCCAAATTGAAAGGGTGCTGGAACACCAAAATAAAAATCTTGTGGTGGAAATAGTAGCCATCTGCAGAGAAATAGTTAACATTTTAAGATGACAACTTTATCAGAACCGCTCTATTTTGCTCTACGTTAATGCTGCCTGTCCTGCTGAGTATTGCCAAAGGTTTCAGTTTTATATATGGAAGAATTTCTTTAAGTTATGGAGGGTGTAGTGAGTAGGGAGTTGCAAAAACACCCTTCCAATCAAGGGGAGTGTATTGCATTGAACTTTTGGTCTATAAAAAGGGTAAAAATCAATGTTTCATGTTAGAATTAAATATGAATAGCAGATCACTTTTAATAAATGTGACTGGCTACTTCATGTTACTCTTTGCTTTACTGATAATACTGTATTAATTTTAATTTGGACAGTTTGCAGCACTTATAAAAGAGAGGGCAAAGACAGGTCACTATGAGATGTATTCTGGCGAGCTGGTATTTGTGGGGCCAGGGAAACACGTGCTTCTCCTTACTCCATGAAGCAATATATTATGTTTATCGTTTGGAATGATCTTCCCCAATTCATTGAAGAGCCAGGTACAAGGAACTGCAGATGAAAATAATACACAAGGTGCTGGAGTAACTCAGCGGGTTAGGTAGCATCTCTGGAAGACATGGACAGGTAACATTTTGGGTTGGTGTCCTTCTTCAGACTGATTGTAGTGGTGGGGGTGGAGGAGGAGAGAGACAGCTGATAGAAAGGTAGAGGAGAGACAAAGCCTGGTTGAAACAGGTGACGGGTTTTTTTTGATTGGCAGATGGGTATACAAAGAAGCGAGATAAAACGGAGATGGAAGATAAGGAGATATGAGTGAAATGTGGAACCAGATTATGGGATATGGAGTGAAGAGGACGAGGAAGGGAAAGGGGGGGGAGGGTAGTGGGGTAATGGGAGAAATGGGTATGTATCCGGGTGGCAGACAGGGAAAGGGGAAGCACAGGGAGAAGGCGGTTCCAAAAATTGGAGAATTCAATTGTTGGGTTGTAAGCTATTAAAAGGGAACATAAGGTGCTGACCCTCCAGTTTGCATGTGACCTCACTGGCAATTGGGGCAGTCCAGAAAGATTGGTATGAGAATGGTAAGGTGAGTTTAAATGATTAGCAACCAAGAGACCAAGGAGGCCTAGGCAAACCAAATTGTCTAGGGAAAATGGGGCCTGGTCCAAAATTGATCTAATGGAAGCCACATCGGGAGCACCAAATGCAGCAGATGAGGTTAGAATAGGTGCATGGCACTCCAGCACTTTGTGTTTTGATTTTCTGTTTAAGGGCTCTTTGATTGGTTGTTCACCACCAAATAATAATCAGGAACAAATGCACTCTTCGAACAGCTCCCATTACAACTCCACCAGTTTAATACCACATGAGTTTCCTGCTCATTTCCAGCAAACAAATGAATCAGTGAAATGCTTTACCAAACTGCTTGTGTAAATAAGATCATAACTTTTCTGCAGTTATTTCAAGCTTCTACCTATCGAACAGTGTCTGGTGGTAGAAGTGAAAATGGACCTCGATATTTGTTGATTTCGATTCCCAAGATAAACTGTCACATTTTCTTTTGTTATTTTTCACAATGAGATAATCAGAACAAATTATGAAAAAGTATATCTACATTAAGGGACCATGACTGCAAATCATTTTCTGGCAAGAAAACAATGAATACAGGTACTAAGAGTAACATAATTTATTTTATTCTATTCCATTTCAGATTGCAATTAGTTGCAATAGAAAATCACATCACTCCTTTTTTGATATTCAATCCACAAACCAACTTCCAAAAATTGCTTGAGTAAATATGTGAGTTTTAAAATTTGCACTTCATTTAGTTGGATTTTTCAATTACAATATATTGGTAACAATAAGACCAAGGTTCTAAGGGAAATAATAGTTAAAAATTAGAAAAGGTTCAGCAAATGTAACCCACAGACCTATCAGAAAAGCATTTTTTTTAAATCTTTGCTTCCTGTTCAAAATCTGCTTCACTTTTAAAAAGATAGTTTAATGAACCCAATAGAAATGGATTAATGTTGACTAATTTCTCCTAATTCTAATTATAATAAAAATATTATTATTAATTGAAAATTACCTGAGACAGCTATAAAGTTGATATCATGGCCAGCACTTTTGGAATATGGTCCACTTTGTCCAAACCCTGTCAACCTGGCATAGATAAGCTTTGGATTCTGTTCAAGTATAACTTCAGGTCCAAGACCCAGCCTCTCCATGACACCTGCAAAATAGATACCAGTTCAGTGCACTTTCGCTATTATGTTATTCAAAGAAAAGCCATAGGCAAAATGGTCTAGAAGTGCCAATACATGGCTTTTTGGTGCAATAGATACAGATTTAATTCAGCATTCCAAAATACATGTTTGAAAAGAAAACCATAAGTTTGGGCCTACTCTAAAGTAACAGAGCATCAAGCTTTACTGAATTCCAAAAGAAAACTGAATGGCCTCTTTCAGTCTTGTTAACATTGCTGGGGTCACAGACTAAGGAAAGCGGTCAAAGTATACAGCAAGATTTCGATCAGCAACTGAAATGGACAGATAAATGGCAGATGGAGTTTAATCTGAGCAACTGTGAAGAATGACAGTTTGTGAAGAGTAAAATATACAATTATGGATACAACATTGCTTCGTAGGATTTCTTTGGTTTATTCTCACACTCCAAAGTTGTACAGGCAAATTGGCTTGATATAAGTGTAAATTGTCCCAAGTGTGTGTAAAGTAGTGTTAATGCGCTGGGATCACTGGCCGGTGGGCAGAGGGCCTGTTTCTACACTGTATCTCTAAACTAAACACCCAATTGAGTGTCATCCTCTAATCATTTACTAATCCTGCTTTCTACATTCCCATCCGAATCGTTGACATATACCACAATCTGCAATGGGCCCAACACTGATCCCGGAGGCACTCCACAAATCACAAAGGCCTTCAGTCTGAAAAACAACCTTTCACCATCAGTTTCCTTCCATGAAGCCAATTATTTAACCAGTCAGCTAGCTCTCCCTGGATCCAGTCCGATCTAAGCTTTTCTTGCATTTCAGATACTTACCAGCTCCCGTATGAATGCTATAATTGGATTGTTTTTATTGCAGAACCAAGGAACTGATTGTGGACTTTGGAAGGAGTAGGATGGGGACCCACAGTCCCGTTTATATTAACGGGTCGATGGTTGAAAGGGTCAAGAGCTTCAAATTCCTGGGCGTGCACATCTCTGAAGATCTGTCCTGGTCCGAGAACACTAATGCAATCATCTAGAAAGCTCATCAGCGCCTCTACTTCCTGAGAAGATTATGGAGAGTCAGTTTGTCAAGGAGGACTCTCTCTCACTTCTACAGGTGCACAGTAGAGAGCGTGCTAATCAGTTGCATTGTGGCTTGGTTCGGCAACTTGAGCGCCCTGGAGAGGAAGAGACTGCAAAAAGTAGCAAACACTGCCCAGTCCATCATCGGCTCTGACCTTCCTTCCATCGAGGGGATTTATCGCAGTCACTGCCTCAAAAAGGCTGGCAGTATCATCAAAGACCCACACCATCCTGGCCACACACTCATCTCCCTGCTACCTTCAGGTAGAAGGTACAGGAGCCCGAAGACTGCAACGACCAGGTTCAGGAATAGCTACTTCCCCACAGCCATCAGGCTATTAAACCTGGCTCGGACAAAACTCTGAACATTAATAACCCATTATCTGTTATTTGCACTTTATCAGTTTATTCATTCATGTGTTTTGTAGTCAATGCCTATTATGTTCTGTTGTGCTGAAGCAAAGCAAGAATTTCATTGTCCTATCAGGGACACATGACAATAAACTCTCTTGAATCTAATAACTCACTGCATAAATATTTTTTCCTCTAAAAAGATTATCCATCTCTCCTGTGAATGTTAAAATTGAATTGCTTCTATTGCAGATGCTAATAACTTACTGCATGAAGAATTTTTGCTCAATGTAATGCAGCTGAGAAATTGAAATTTGGGTAATGTTTGTTCCGGTGTAGTCACAATTGCCTGGTCAACATCCTTAGAATTGAGGGCATATTTACACCCAGTCAGCTGCACTGGACAGTTGTTTGTATGCCCAACATTGTTTGTATGCCCAACACAAAACTCACACTCCTTTCCAAGAGATGATCAGGCAGACAAAAGGAAAGATTTCCTTGTCTGTAAGTGTCAGACGTTAGCTTTACCAGGATGCTTTGACACCATACTCGATCAACTACTCCCTTGATGCCAAGGACAGTTACAAGTGTCAGACCTCTAAATTTTAGCTCTTTGTTCCATGTTTAGAACAAGGCTGTGATGACATCTGAAGCAAAGTATTTCTGACAAACACTAATTGGCATCAGTTGACAGGTTATTGGTAAATAAATGCTGCTAGATAGGTTCCAGCGCATTTTAGTGATGATTGAGGGTAGACTGATTGGGTAGCATTAAATTAGATTGGAGTTGACCCATTATATTTTTGTGAACAGGCTATACCTTGGCCAATTATAATTCACATAATGCAGTTCAGTGTCTGACTAAAATAAAATGCTGCCCCTGGTTTTGAGAAACCCAGCACTGAAAGGAAGGTTGTGCTTCACAGACACCTAAACACCTGCTAATAAAAAGTGACAATGCGGGTAGATATCTAGAATTAGGATTGTGTATTGCAAATATCACAATTTATACCTGTCTCATACCTCCTGCCTTTATAACTGGGATGTACTGAATCAAGCGTTTAGACTTTGATTGTGGTGTTCAAATGATATTCACGAGAATGTTTCCTTAAATTAATACATTTTTATCATCTCTAGGAAAAGTATATGGAGTTGCATTTTAATTAGATTGAGAGGATGAATATATTTCTCATTTCCATATGCTCATCTGGATCTTTTGATATATTTTTACTGGCAAAATTGTTTTGTTATGTATTGGACCTCAAGTAATGTCATTTCATTCCTCGTTTCTTTCAGAAAGATTTGAACCGTAAAATTACAAAAAATGAACTATCAGCATCCTTTTCAAGTCAATCTTGAATTCTTTTTTCATGTAAAATAACATTATAAATCTGCCAATAACAAGTCCCTTCTAAAATGTCATATTTGTAGAAATATAGGCAATGAAAGAAAGGTGGTTTGTTTATTGGAATTAAACTTATCGCATCCTCAGGACTTCATTGTAAGGTTCCTCAAGGTATGCTCCATGCCAATATATCAGTGTATGAAATTACAAAATGCACATCAGGTCAGGAAATATCCAAAAAAGGAGAATTCACACTGTTGACTAAGTCAGGGTCATCAGTTTGAAACAACAACTTTGATTCTCTCTCAACAGATGCTGCTTGATATCTTACAAATTTCTTGTGTTTTCTGATTTAATACTTTATCAATGATTTTCGGACAATCAAATAGGCTAACTATTCTATAAAATAATTGAGCAACGGTTTATCTACTTCAAATTTCACTTTCCCCTTCTCCATTCAAACTCAATTATTTTTAACATTTAAGACAGAGGGTCATGAAAAGCCATGAGCACAATTATCACATCTCACTACATATGATCATGTTTCACACACCTTTTGGCCTCTCTCTCCACTGGCTGCCTGTTCAGTATAGGATTTGTTTTAAAATTATTTTATTTACTTTTAAATCCCTAAATGGTCTTGCCCCGTCCTACCTATCTGAGCTTCTTCACCCTTATACACCCTCCCGCTCTCTCAGGTCAGATGATCAGCTGCTCCTGATTGAGCCAAAGACTAAGCGGAAGCTCAGAGGGGACCGTGCCTTTGCTGTGTCGGCTCCGAGATTGTGGAATGAATTGCCTCTGCACGTTAAACAGGCCCCTTCTCTAGCTGTTTTTAAGTCACTCCTGAAGACATATCTATTCTCCGTGGCCTTTGTAGACCAGTGAGGTGTTGAATTGTTTATTTACTTTATTTGCTTGGTTTTGCTGCGTGGTTCGTACTCGTGTTTTATGTATTTTAATTTATTGTTTGGATTTTCGTATGTAATTTATGCGCCTCGTGTTAGCTGTATGTTCTGTTGTTCTGCCTGTTTTATGATGTCTTGCTTGTTTTCTTTTTTTTCTGTACAGCACTTTGGTCAGCTTTGGTTGTTTTTTAAGGTGCTTAACAAATAAAGTTGTTATTATTATTATTATTATTATTATTATATTAATTACCTGTTAAAAAAATATTACATTGGAATACTTCATTATTAATTTCTGCTGAGTTCATATCAATCAAATGGACTCTACTTCACAGGAGTAAATTGCTGGGGTCAATCAGCGGATTTGGCGAGAACAGATTACAATATTTTGCATTTCTCTTGACTGCACTCCTGGATTCATTCACTGTTAAAAAATCACTTAGCAGGACAAAGATAAATTACTACAAATATAGACTTCAACTCACACACTCTCTGACCTAATATGATGTTAAAAGAAAAAGTCTGTAAACTCTGAACATTAACTAAAAGTAAAAATTTTGGTACTACTTAATAAATCAGTCACCTAACTTTTGATGATGGTTTAAACTTGATGCATTTTCTTTTTTCAAAGATTCCAAGGATTGTACCTAAATTTTCAGCATTGGCTTTTTGTTGCCAAAAATAAGGTGTGGGTATCAATAGGAAACATTTTCAACAATTTATGATCTCTAAATTTTGTCTGGCGATGTATACATTTATAAACATGCATAACATTGGCATCTAAGGCGACACAATAACATTTGTTTGCATTATACCTTGACGGAAGGGTTCAATGAGAACATCAGACTGGTTACAAAGTTGCTTTAGCACTCCGACTCCTTCTGGCTTTTTCAGATCCAAAGCAACTGAACGCTTGCCTCGTGCCAACACGTCAACATTTGCTGCTGCCCTTGTTCGATCTATGCGTACCACCTTGGCGCCAAAATCGGACAGAATCATTCCACACAACGGAGCAGGTGCCAGACCAGCAAGCTCAATTACACGGACTCCTGCTAGAGCCATTCTGTGGTGGCTCTGAAGGAAAGATAGTTATTTAATTCATGTATGTAAATCTACTTTTCAGGCTTAATTTTAACAATACATCCACAATATGTATGGCATGGTGGCGCAGAGGCAGAGTTGCTGCCTTAAAGCGCCAGAGACCCGGGTTCGATCATGACTACGGGTGCTGTCTGTATGGAGTTTTTACGTTCTCCCCGTGACCTGTGTGGGTTTCTCCAGGTGCGTCGGTTTCCTCCAACACTCCAAAAGATATACAGGTTTGTAGGCTATTTGGCAAAATTGTAAATTGTAAATTTGGTGAAATTGTAAATTGTTCCCAGTGTGTGTAAGATAGAGTTAGTGTGCGGGGATCATTGGTCAGCGCAGACTCGGTAGGCCGAAAGGCATTTTTCCGCACTGTATCTCTAAAACTAAAATAGGTATGGCGTACTATTTTCTATAATTATGATTCAGTTTAATTCATAATGTTCACAATAGCTTTTTGAATCAGGAGTAGCAGAGGAAAAATAAATGTGTGGACTTAAGAGTGGGGAAAAGAAAGAAATAAACTATGTTCAAAGAGTGTATGAATACTCAATTATTCCAGGTTGGGAGGGAAGGGAACCATTTGGGTTACAATGGCTCAGTGACTGTAATGGGTATGGGGTTAAAGCTTCCTTGAGAGCCAGTCCGCTTCCTTGTGTGACTGTAACAGTGGTGTTTTGTGAGTTGGCAACTCTTCCATTTAGCTCTAAGAAAGTCAGGTTTCCAACTGCACTGCAATTACCTGGCTGCCCATGAATCGCTCTAGTTTGTCTCATCTTTCTTCTAAAACTCTTTTGAGACTGTTGATGGCATGATAACTGGTAACATCTGCTGGTATCTGTTAGCTATCACATTGGAGTGGGCATAGAAAATCACTGCAGATCTGAAGATCTACATCAGAGACACCTCACATGTCCTGCAACTCTGCAATAACTTTACATTTCTAGGTTCCCCATTTCCAGCTTCCTATCCCTCTTTTTGCAGTAACTGGAGCTGGTCCAGACCCTGCACTTCAATTTCTCACTCACAATAAAAGGGAATCTGATAGGATCCCTCTGATCAACTATCCCCTTCCACCTGGTGATTGTTCAAGGCTTTCTGGAAGGCAATGCTGCATTGTACTCACATGGGCGAGTGACCAGGACTGCTTACAAAATTTCAAGTGCGACCTTACCTCCATTCTGTACAATTGTAACATGACATCCCAATTCATATTGTCAATGGCTCAGCCAATGAGGACAATCCCACCATATGCCTCCTTGTCACTCTATCTACATGCCCTTATTCAAAGCACAGAGTTGACGTGGAAAAGCTTTTCCCCACTGAGAGTAGGGAAGATTCAAACAAGGGGACATGACTTGAGAATTAAGGGATTGAAGTTTAGGGGTAACATGAGGGGGAACTTCTTTACTCAGAGAGTGGTAGCTGTGTGGAATGAGCTTCCAGTGAAGGTGGTGGAGGCAGGTTCATTTAAAAATAAATTGGATAGTTATATGGATGGGAAGGGAATGGAGGGTTATGTCTGAGCGCAGGTATATGGGACTAGGGGAGATTATGTGTTCGGCACGGACTAGAAGGGTCGAGATGGCCTGTTTCCGTGCTGTAATTGTTATATGGTTATATGGTTTATAATTATGTTCCCAAAGAGTTCTCTATTCACCAGGACTTCCCATGATGTTACTGTTCATTGGGTATGTCCTGGCTGGCTTAAATTACCAAATAGCATCAGTTTGCAATTATCTGCAAAAAATAACTTCAGAGATACATTTCAGACAATAAGTAAACTTCTTGAAGAAATTAGATAAAAGCTGGTCTCACTTTACCTTTTTACAGGTTGACAAAACAACATTAATTTATATTCATTTAACTTAAATACTGTAGTCACCTTTCCTTTAACCAAATAATAGGACCACTTTCTTAAATAGGCAGGTTTATTATTGTCACGTGTTCCGACGTACACTGAAAAGCTTGGTTTTGCATGTTGTCCAAGCAGATCAGATATACCATACATAAATAAAGTACAACAGATATAACAAAGGAGAAGATGCAGAGTACAGAATATAATTCTCAGCATTGTAGAACATCAGTTCTATAAAGTCCGGTTCTCAATGGTACAGAATTAAATTAGACAGTAGTCGAGTTTCAAGAAAAACAGTTCAGATGCATAACAGAGGCTATTCCTGAGTGAGGGTTGTATGCTTTCATAACTGATAGGAGCAGAATTAGGTCATTCGGCCCATCACGTCTCCTCCGCCATTCAATCATAGCTGATCGATTTCTCCCTCTCAACCTCATTCTCCTGCCTTCTTCCCCATAACTTGACACCCTTACTAATCAAGAATCTATCTCTGCATTAAAAAAATATCCATTGATTTGGCCTCCACAGCCTTCTGTGGCAATTAATTCCACAAATTCACCACCCTCTGACTAAAGAAATTCCAAAGGAATGTACTTTTATTCCGAGACTATGACCTCTGGTCTTTGACTCTCCCACTCATGGAAACATCAAATTTCTGTACATTCTATACACTCATGCTTCTGTATGCTTCAGGGTGGGACAAGTCTTTGGTCAAATGATCAGGGTGGGACAAGTCTTTGATTATTTGGGCTATTTTTTTGGAGCAGTGTGAAGTGTAGTTGGAGCCAATGGTGGGAAGTCTGGTATTTTTGATGTACTGGGCGACACCTACAACTCTCCACAAATTCTTTTAGTTTTGGGCCGATCTGTTCCCAAACTAAGCTGTGATGCAACCCAACAGGATGCTTTCTATGGTGCATCTGTAGAGGTTTGTAAGTATCATTGGAGACACGCCAAATTTCCTGTCTACTCAGGAAGTAGAGACATTCCTGAGCCTAAGCTCATCAGCTTTTGTTACAGCACCTCATCGTACTTGGATAAGGTGACAAATATCGAGAACATCGAGTTGGCTGAGGAGGCCACATATAGACCCCGACCTCGGGTGGACTATGAGGGGGAGAACTGGATATTTTTAGTGCCTTCCCTCACAGTGAATTCTGCTGTGGGGGGACGTTTCATGTTGATTTCTATAGTGTACTGTTCTGTGTCTTTTTTTTCTTTCTTTTTTCTCTTTTTTGTTTTTGTATGGATATATTGACATTTGGTCTGTTCTATTAATTTAATCAAACTCTGTAAAGCACTTTGGTTCAAATACTGGTTTTGTTGAAAAGTGCTATATAAATAAAGATTATTATTATTATTAAAAAAAAAATTTCTTTCATTTCACTGCACATCTCGTATGTGTATGTGACAAATAAACTTGACTTGACTTGATATGCAGAATTTTGTTAAGACTTAGTCGAAAGGCTAAAAGGTCCACATGATATATTTGACTAGTTTTCTTTGACTGATGCTAGTGAAGGATGCAGAGATTCACCTGTGCACTGCCTGGAATGGAGCATTTTATTTATAAGGAGAAACTCGATGGACTGGATTTCCTTGGAGCAGAGGAAGCTGGGCGATGGGAGCATGATTGAGGTACACAAAATTTAAAGGAACATACATAGTTAGTGAAGACAGTAATAATAATTTGCCCTAATAATATGGCAAATGCTTAAAGGAAGGGACGAGAGTTTTAAGGAGGATCGGAGTTAAAATATTTTTTCCACCACCTAGTGATTGGAATCTGGATAGCATAACGATGTGATGAAGCAGGCATTTTCAGGACATTTATGCATCTACAAAGCACTTTAAATTCCCAAGGCATAGTGTGCTATGAATTAAGTGCTGGAGAATAGGATTTGTATTCGAGGGACAGTACACATTCTGTGGCCCAATGGACAGTTTTTTCTGCGTTATGAGAAATCATGTGGTTTTAAAGCATATAATAATGATTGATGGAATTATGAAATAAAAATAAAAATTCTAGAAACACTAGTAAATGTGGAGCAGAAATTAAAAATAAACACTAGACAAACAGGTAGCCTCTTTTTAAAATTTCAGTTACTGTGGGAAACAATGTCAATATTTCTCCCGATTTCATAATCATTCGCTAGAATTTGCACCGGAAAAAAGGTTGTAGTCCTTGCAGGTTAATTATTATTCTCTCCGGTTTCTGCCTGACCTGAGAGTTTCCAGCAATTTCTGTTATAATACTTTAACATGAATTACGCAGTAACCTGGTTACACTTTATTATAGGAGCCTTCCAAATACTCAACGTTACAAGCAGTCTGAAAGTGTTTTAATCAGAAGGTAGGCAGGTAAACTGCTGACTCTGAAACGGCAAAACATAGACAAACATCAAAGTACATTTTAAGAAGTATAAACAATGTGGTGCAACATTTATGTCACTCTCATTACTGTTAGAGCAGTCCTGAGCTACTATCTACAGCTAATGTTTGGGACAAACGCGCATCATTTATTTATTTGCCTCTGTACTCCATAATTTGAGATTTGTAATAGAAAAAAAAATCATACGTGGTTAAAATGCACATTGTCAGATTTTATTGAAGCCATTTTTATACATTTTGGTTTCAACATGTAGAAATTACAGCAGTGTTTATACATAGCCCCCCCCCCCATTTCAGGACACCATAATGATTGGGACACATGGCTTCACAGGTGTTTGTAATTGCTCAGGTGTGTTTAAATACCTCCTTCATGCACATATAACAGAGCTCTCAGCACCTTGTACTTTCCATCACCTTTATTGCTGTTTATCAACATGAGGACCAACGTTGTGCCAATGAAAGTCAAATAATCCATTATGAGACTGAGAAACAAGAATAAAACTGTTGGAGATATCTGCCAAACCTTAGGCTTACCAAAATCAAATGTTTAGAACATAAAGGACAAAGAGAGCACTGGTGAGCTTTCTAATTGCAAAGGAACTGTCAGGCCAAGGAAGACCTCCACAGATGATGACAGAAGAATTCCCTCTATAATAAAGGGGGAAAAAATCCCCCAACACCAGTCCGACATAATCAGAAACACTCTTCAATTGTGGATTTGTCAATGATCTTGTCCGCAGAAGACTTCATGAACACCTGGACTTTCAGAAAGTATTTGTTAAGGTCCCATGTAGATTAGTGGGCAAAATTAGAGCACATGGTATTGGGGGTAGGGTACTGACATGGATAGAAAATTGGCAGGCAGACAGGAAACAAAGAGTAGGGATTAACGAGTCATTTGCAGAATGGCAGGCAGTGACTAGTGGGGTACCGCAAGGCTCGATGCTGGGACCACAGCTATTTACAATACACATTAATGATTTACATGAAGGGATTAGCAAATTTTGCAGATGACACAAAGCTGGGTGGCAGTGTGAAGTGTGAGGAGGATGCTATCAGGATGCAGGTTGACTTGGACAGGTTGGGTGAGTGGGCAGATGCAGTTTAATGTGGATAAATGTGAGGTTATCCACTTTGGTGGCAAAAAAAGGAAAGCAGATTATCTGAATGGTGTCAAGTTTGGAAATGGGAAAGTACAATGAGGTCTGTGGGCCCTTGTTCATCAGTCATTGAAAGTAAGCATGCAGGTACAGCAGGCAATGAAGAAAGCTAATGGCATGTTGGCCTTCATAACAAAAGGAGTTGAGCACAGGAGCAAATAGGTCCTTCAGCAGTTGTACAGGGCCCTAGTGAGACCACACCTGGAGTATTGTGTGCAGTTTTGGTCTCCAAATTTGAGGAAAGACATTCTTGCTATTGAGGGAGTGCAGCGTAGGTTCACGAGGTTAATTCCCGGGATGGCAGGTGTCATATGTTGATAGAACGGATCAGCTGGGCTTGTATACTGTGGAATTTAGAAGGATGAGAGGGAATCTTATTGAAACATATAAGATTATTAAGGGATTGGACACGCTAGAGGCAGGAAACATGTTCCCGATGTTGGGGGAATCAAGAACCAGGGGCCATAGTTTAAGAATTAGGGGCAGGCCATTTAGAATGGGGATGAGGAAAAACTTTTTCACCCAGAGAGTTGTGAATCTGTGGAATTCTCTGCCTCAGAAGACCAATTCTCTGGGTGCTGTCAAGAGGGAGTTAGATAGAGCTCTTAAAGATAGCAGAGTCAGGGGATATGGCGAGAAGGCAGGAACGGGGTACTAATTGTGGACGATTTGCCATTCTACACCAAGACAATGATCCCAGAAATACTACTAAAGCAACAAATGATTTTTTCAAACCTAAAAAATTGTCATTCCTTGAGTGGCCAAGTCCATCACTCGATCTGAACCCAATTGAGCATGCCTTTTATATGCTGACAAAAACTGAAGGGGACTAGCCCCCAAAACAAGCATAAGCTAAAGTTGGCTGCAATACAGGCCTGGCAGAGCATCACCAGAGAAGACACCCAGCAACTGGTGATGTCCATGAACCGCAGATTTCAAGCAGTTATTGCATGCAAGTATGCAACAAAATTATATGCAGCAAAATACTTAACATGACTACTTTCATTTACATGACATCGCTGTGTTCAAACATTATAGTGTCTTGAAATGGGGAGACTATGTATAAACACTGCTGTAATTTCTACATGATGAAACGAAAATGTATAAAAATGGCCTTTATTAAAATCTGACAATGTGCACTTTAACCACATGTGATTTTTTTCTATTACAAATATCAAATTGTGGAATAGAGGTAGATAAATAAATTATGGGTCTTTGTCCCGAACATTATGGAGGGCACAGTACCTCATCTGAAATCCTTGGACTATATCTATCTTTGATCGGACTTTACCGGCTTGATCTTGCATTAAACGTTATTCACGTTATTCCTTTTATCCTTTATCAGTACACTGTGGATGGCTCGATTGTAATTGTATTATCTTTCCTCTGACTGGATAGCACACAATAAAAGTTTTTCACTGGTACAGTAAACTAAACTATAGAAGATAAACACAAAAAGCTGGAGTAACTCAGCGGGTGCAGGCAGCATCTCTGGAAAGAAGGAATGGGTGACATTTCAGGTTCAGACCCTTCTTCAGACTGGTTAGGGATAAGGGAAACAAGAGATATAGACGATGATGCAGAGAAATAAACAATAATGAATGAAAGATATGCAAAAATGTAACGATGATAAGGAAACAGGCCATAATTGTTAGCTGTTTGTTGGGTGAAAACGAGAAGCTGGTGCGGCTTGGGTGGGGGAGGAATAGAGAGGGAAACCCGGGTTACTTGAAGTTATAGAAATCATTATTCATACCACTTGGCTGTAAGATGCCCAAACAAAATATGAGATGCTATTCCTCCAATTTGCGTTTAGCAGTTTCATCTTGTAAAGATGTTGTGTCCTTGTCAGGTTACACAAAAAAGCTGGAGAAACTCAGCGGGTGCAGCAGCATCTATGGAGCGAAGGAAATAGGCGACGTTTAGGGCCGAAACCCTTCTTCAGACCGTATCCTTGTCACTTGCCTTAAGGAGCAGAAACACTCGAGTACCTACAAACACACCAGTTGTGGTGCAAACTTTACACTAACTGCAAACTTCGCTCCTTCCTTCACTGGTCCCACAACAAGTGCCGTGTCCGATCCCAACAGCTCCCCATCGCCAGCAACCCCCATACCCGCAACGAGGCGAACTGACAGCGAACTGACAGCGAACTGACAGCGCTCTCCCCGCTCACCTGCCCTGGATCGGGAAGCCCCGGCCTGCGGTCGATCGAGCGGGCGGGGGGGCAGGGGATTGGCTGGCGGGCGGGGAGGGGTGGACGGGTACACTGGAGGGGGGGGGGGGGGGGGGGGTGGACGGGTACACTGGAGGGGCGGGGGGGGATCAGGCGGCCGCACGGCAGCGGCTACACTGGATCTAGGGCGGGGGGCAGGCAGAACCGGGTACACTGGACGTCACAAGGGGGGAGGAGACGGGTACACTGGAGGGGGGGGGATGGGGAGGGTGGGGTCAACTGGAGGGGGGGGGGGGTAAGAGGTGGGGGTACACTGGAGGGGGGGGGGGGGGGGGGGGTAGGGAATGGCATGGGGCAGCGGGGACAGGATCTGCTCCGCGCGCATGGAGGTAGGGGCAGAGGACCCGCTGGGAGGTGGGGGGTAGGGGATGACGTCACAAGGTGACGAGGAAGTTGGTACGAGTAGGAAGTGGGGAATGAAAGGGAGGGGGATGGGGTGGAGAGGTGGTGGTACATGAAGAGAGGGAGAGGTGAGGGGGGGTAGAAGAAGGGGATGGGAGGGATGGAAGGTATGTGGGGGAGGTAGGTGGGGGGGAGGAGGAGGCGGGAAGGTGGGTGGGGGAGGAGGAGGTAGGAGGGGTAGGTGGAATGGTACGGAAAGGAGGGATGGTGAGGTGGGAGGTTAGGGAGAGTTAAGAGTAAGGATTCCCTCCCACCCACCCTACATCAGTCTGAAGAAGGGTTTCGGCCCGGAAAGTTGCCTATTTCCTTCACTCCATAGTATACAAACTTAAACTTTTAAAGCACACGGAGGGGAGGATTGATGTGGATAGAGAGGTGAGGCAAACAGGAAGCAAAGAGGGATGGTAAGAGATGGCAGGCCAGAGGGGAGCAAGGCTCAGGGGAGAGAATTTACGAAGAATGATTTGGGAGGGAAGGGGAACATCTCCAAGTTTGGGATGACACTAAGCTGGGGGGGCAGTGTGGGCTGTGAGGAGGATGCTAGGAGGCTGCAAGGTGACTTGGATAGGCTGGGGAGTGGGCAAATGCATGGCAGATGCAGTATAATGTGGATAAATGTGAGGTTATCCACTTTGGTACGGAAACAGGAAAGGATTATGGTGAGGTGTGGAGGATTAGGAAGAGTTAAGAGATAAGGATTCCCTGTCCACCCACCCAGTCATACATGCAGGTGCAGCAGGCAGTGAAGAAGGCGTTTATGGCCCATAGCAAAAAGATTTAAGTATTTCCTACTCAGTCCATAGTATACCACACCTGGAGTAAACTTTTAAAGCACACGGTATTGGGGGTTCAGTATTGATTCTTGTGGGGAGTACAGAGAACTGACTGATGGCAAACAGGAAGCAAAGGAGTCGGTTTGTACTCGCTAAATGGGGGGGGATCTTATCACACTAGCAGGCAGTCTTACTAGTTGGGGCTTGATGCCGCAAGATTGCTCAGTTCTGGGGACTCCAGCTATTTAACGATAAGGGGGAAATCTTTTAGCACCGAGATGAGACAAACATTTTTTACACAGGGATTGGTGAATCTCTGGAATTCTCTGCCACAGAAGGTAGTGGATGCCAGTTCATTGGCTATATTTGGAGGGAGTTAGATGTTGTGGCTAAAGGGATCAGGGGGTATGGAGGATGCTAACGGAGGCTGGATGAGGCCATGATCTTGGATAGCGGTGCAGGTGAGTGGGCAAATGGCACTCCTGCACCTATTTTCTATGTCTAATGCTGCATAAATGTGCAGGTTATTGCCACTTTCCAGTGGCAAAACAAATACAGGAAATCAAGCCGTAGACTATTATCTGACTCAGTGGGGCAGGCCGCATCCCCGGAAAAATAGATGATATGTCGGATTCAACTTCTTCGCTGGGAGTGCCATGGTAAGGCTTTGGTCACTCTGCACACGTAGCTATTGTGTCCAGATTGCAGGTGCTGTAGCAAGATGCCAAGAAAGAATCCAAAGAAGATTTATTAAATGTGCCAGGACTCGAAGGCCTGATTTATAGGGTTGGGCAGGCTAGAACATCATTCCCTGGAGCAGGGAGGGTGACCTTATAGTATGAAATCACACAGGGTCAATTGGTGAGACCACACCTGATTCAAAAGAGAGTTGATGTGCGTTCTTACACAAAGGGTTTGAGCCACCAGTCTCCTAGATCAATAAGAAAAGACATTCTTACCATAGAGGGATGGATAGAGGGAAGGTTCACCAGACTGATTCCTGGGAAACTGGACAGATTCAAATCCAATCTTTCAATTTACGAGTTAGTCAAGGGCTGTTCTCTACCCCTTATTGTAGGTTTATGACTAAATAAATAAAACCATATGATAAATGTTTCTGCAGCACAAACAAAAACTATACATTGCAAATCAAGAAACAAATTAGTTTATTTGTCCAGGACACAACAGCACGGATGGATTTTCTAAACATCCATCAGCATTAGCTGTGATGGAGGATGCCAAAAAAACTTATCTCTCCATAGGCTGGGTGAGTCTCATATGAAGAAAGTAATAATGTGGATAGACTCGGCTTGTACTCGCTAGAATTTTATCTTGAATGGTGGATCTTATTAGAAAAGGGGAGATGCAACGAGACCTGGGTCCATGGTACACCAGTCTTAAAAGTGGCTGGACAGGCAGCAGGCAGAAGAAAGTGAATGGAAGATTAGGATTCCCGATGGATTGGGGAGCAGGGAGTTCTACTGTACAAGGGTCTTGGTGAGACCACACCTGGAGTATTAAGTACAGTTTTGGGGAGAAAAGACATTCTTACCAAGAGGGAGAACAGAGAAGGTTCACCAGACTGATTTTTCAGATTCAAGATCCAAGAGTCAATTTAATTGTCATTTGGACTGAGAAAACGAAATGCCGTTTCTGCAGCCATACATTACAAACCAAGACAGAAATTTACATAAACATCCATCACATAGCTGTGATGGCCAAAAAAAACTTCATCTCCACTGCACTATTTAAGAAGAAGTACTGGATAGACTCACACATAGAATTTAGAAGATTGAGGGGGGATCTATATAAATAAAATATCTTAAGTGGTTGGACAGGCTAGATGCAGGAAGATTGTGTATTATAAATAATATTATATATATATAATATATATAATTTACTAGAATGTTGCCTGGGTTTCAACAACTAAGTTACAGAGATAGGTTGAATAAGTTAGGTCTTTATTCTCTGGGGCGCAGAAGGTTGAGGGGGGACTTGATAGAGGTCTTTAAAATGATGAGAGGGATAGACAGAGTTGATGTGGACAAGCGTTTCCCTTTGAGAATAGGGAGGATTCAAACAAGAGGACATGACTTCAGAATTAAGGGACAGAAGTTTAGGGGTAATATGAGGGGGAACTTCTTTACTCAGAGAGTGGTAGCGGTGTGGAATGAGCTTCCAGTGGAAGTGGTGGAGGCAGGTTAATTGGTATAATTTAAAAATAAATTGGATAGGCATATGGATGAGAAGGGAATGGAGGGTTATGGTATGAGTGCAGGCAGGTGGGACTAAGGGGAAAAAAAATCTGTTCGGCACGGACTTGTAGGGCCGAGATGGCCTGTTTCCGTGCTGTAATTGTTATATAATATATATATATATATATATATATATATATATATATATATATATATATATATATATATATATATATATATATACACACTAGACTAAGTGGGAATAAATTCCAATATTGGTGGCCAGTGGGGGGGGGGCTTTCTGGAGTGCTGGTATGGGTTCTTGGGGTGGCAGCTCAGTCCCTCAAGCCTGATCTGCTGGCAGCTCACTCATGGCTGGTGGGCTGGCAGTTGACTCATGACTATTCCTTGAAATTCCATTTCAAGCAGAGTGCAAGGCCACCAAATTCAAATCCATGTTCCTACCATTTCAAGCAGGGTGCAAGGCCACCAAATTCAAGTGCAATTTCCAACCACTTCAAGCAGGGTGCAAGGCCACTGAATTCGTGCAGTTTCATACCACTTCAAGCTGGATCCAAGGCCACCAAATTCAAGTGCAGTTTCATACCATTTTCAGCAGGGTGCAAGGCCACCAAATTCAGTGCAATCTCATACCACTTCAAGCAGGATGCAAGGCCACCAAATTCAAGTGCAGTTTCATTCCACTTCAAGCAGGATGCAAAGTCACCAAAGTCAAGTGCAGTTTCATTCCACTTCAAGCAGGGTGCAAAGCCACCAAATTCAAGTGCAGTTTCATTACATTTCAACCAGGGTGCAAGGCCACCAAATTCAACGCTTCATACCATTTCATGCAGGGTGAAACCACCATAAAACCACACAAAACACCAAGCTCCAAACTCAGTTCAGTAGACATTCAGTGTGTTCAGTTGTTTCACAGCTCAGACAGAGTCTTGACCATTCCCTCCTCCATCATGCAGAGACTGAGCCACACCCACACTTAGGGTTTTATAACCCCTCCCCCTCCTACCGGAAAAGGTGTGGCTTTCATGGTGTGATTGACAGGAGAGAGATTCTCAACATGTTTTAAACACTAATAACACTTTTATTTTTCATTGATGGGAAGAAGTCTCTGCCCTGCTCAGCTGAGGGGGACTGAGTAAGATGGCCAAAACCACAGCCGTACGTGGTAGCATTTGCATTAAATAGTGCATTTCAACTTCAAGCCAAAGCATCCAAGCCACCATTTGCAGTAAGTAGTGCCTTTCAACTTAAAGCCAAAGCACCCAAGCCACCATTTGCAGTACATAGTGCATTTCAACTTCAAGCCAAATCGCTCAAGCCACCATTTGCAGTAAGTAGTGTCTTTCAACCAAGCCAAAGCACCCAAGCCACCTTTTGCAGGCAGTGCCTTTTTACTTCCAGCAAACCATATTTTCATTTTCAAACCACATTAAGGGTACTCACAGTTGAGTAGACATTTGTTCAGTGGTATTCAGAGCTCAGAGACCCTTTGGTTTCATGCATCTTGCAGAGACTGAGTGAGGCACACCACTTCCTGGTTTTATAGTCCCTCCCCCTCCCTGCAGCAGGGGCAGCAGAGAGAATGGTGGATTTTTAAAAATCATTAATGTCTCTTTGATTTGTCATCGATGGGAAAAATCTTCCGCACCCGCAAGGCGGAGGGGGGCTCTGGGCGTGGTGGCCAAAAATGACAGCCGTATGTGGCGGCGTTCTGTCGGAAATCGCAGCACAGTGGGCCAACAGCAGTCAAGATCAGAGTTTTAGTAATATAGATATGCACACACACATACATATATATACATATGTATATACATATATATACATACATATACACACACACATATATATATGTGTGTATATATATGTACATATACACACACACACACACACACACACACACACACACACACACACGTATATATACACACATACATACGGACAATAATAGTGCAATAATAATAATAGTTTAGTGTAGCTCAGAGCTTATTTGAGGTTGTAGTGTTTAATAGCCTAATGGCTGTAGGGAAGAGGCTATTCATGGACCTGGACGTTACAGTTTTCAGGTTCCTGTACCTTCTTCCTGATGGCAGGGGTGAAATGAGTGTGTGGCCAGGTTGGTGTGGGTCTCTGGTGATGCTGGCTGCCTTTATGAGGCAGTGACGCCGATAAATCCCTTTGATGGTGGGGAGGACAGAGCCGGTGATGCACTGGGCAATGTTCACAACTTTTTGCAGCCTTTTCCGCTCCTGGGCATTCAAGTTGCCGATCCAGGCCATGATGCAACCAGTGCTATGGTGCAATGAGATGCATATGCATGATGTAATATGCTCTCTACTGTACATCTGTAGAAGTTCAAGAGAATCATCTCTGACATACTGAATCACCGTAATCTTCTCAGGAAGTAGAGGCGTTGATATGGTTTATTTATAATTGCATCAGTGTGCTGGGTCCAGGAAAGATCTTCGGACATATGTACGCCCAGGAATTAAAAGATTTTGACTCTCTCCACCATCCTGTTGATATAAACATGATTGCGGGTCCTCATCCTTCCTCTTCTAAAGTCCACAATCAGTTCATTGGTTTAACTGATATTGAGAGCTAGGTTGGTGTGCTGGCACCATTTGCTCGATCTCACTTCTATACTCTGACTCATCACCATCTGTAATATGTCCAACATCGGTGGTGTCATCGGCAAACTTGAAGATGGAGTTCGCACAGTGTCCGAATACACAGTCATGAGTATAGAGTGAATAGAGCAGGGGGCTCGGCTCACAGCCTTGAGGTGCTCCCATACTGATTGTTAATGAGGAAGAAGTATTTCTTCCAATTCAAACAGACTGTGGTTTGTGGATGAGGAAGTCGAGGATCCAATTTCTAGAGGGATTCGCAGAGACCCAGTTCTGTGAGCTTGGTAACCAGCTTTTTTTTCCTTTTTAATCAAAACATTTATTCAATTATTAAAAATAATATCTACAATACAAAAAAAAAAAACAAAACAGAAAACAAATATACTAAATAAGCTACTATACAACTATGTTACAATCCTTGTCAAGGATGCATTCAAACCCCTGCCGTGCCCAGTGGCCCCGGAAATGGTAACCAGCTTTATTTTTAATTTTTTATTCAAAATATTTATTCAATTATTAAAAAATAATAATTACAATACAATAAAAACAAGCCACAACCCACCACCACAATACAATAAAAACATATAGAAACATAGAAACATAGAAAATGTGCAGGAGTAGGCTATTCAGCCCTTCGAGCCTGCACCGCCATTCAATATGATCATGGCTGATCATCCAACTCAGTATCCTGTACCTGCCTTCTCTAGCCACAAGGGCCACATCTAACTCCCTTTTAAATATAGCATTATATCCATAATTAACTACTATACAACTATAATACAATCCTTATTGAGGATACATTTAACACCCTGCAGAGCCCAATGGTCCTGGAACTCCCTCAGGGTGCCCTTGGACAGGGCGTATTCACTTTCTAACCGCACCCGGGCAGGGACGTAAACCCCGGAAAAGGGGCAGGCAGCCGGCTCGGGTAAAGCACTCCATGGCCTGGCACCGTGACTCGCGGATGGCCAGCCTGGCCAGGCCCAGGAGCAACCCAACCAGGACATCTTCAGCCCTACCCTCTCCCCTATGCACAGGGTGTCCAAAGATAAGGATGGTGGTTGAAAAATGCAGCCAGAAGGCAAGGAGCAGCCCCTTTAGATATTCAAACAGTGGCTGCAGCCTCACGCACTCCATGTACACGTGGTACACAGACTCTTCCAGCCCGCAAAAGTGGCAGGCGGCTGGCGAGTCTGTGAACCACGAGATAAACAGGTTGCAGGGAACTCCTCGGTGCAATACCCTCCACCCCAGGTCCCCAATGTAGAGGGGGAGAATCCCTGCGTAGAGGGGCCCCCACCGGGAGCCCCCCTCACCACCGGAAGGCAACACTGACCGCCACTTGGTGTCCGGACGGTGGACCAGGGCGAGGAAGTGCAGGGTGTGGAGGAGGAGCCTGTACAGGACACGCCTCCCTGCGTCTCGGAGGGAGACGAAGGGTGTTGAGGAAAGGCGGCTCAAATTGTGTGGGACCGGCTCCCGGGATGGATTACGGCGCCTGGGTCCAATGAATACTTCCGGCTGAGCAGGGGCTTGCTCCACACGTTTGAGCCCCCCGGACACCCGGTGGGGCGGGACAAGGACCGGCTGCTCTCACGCCCGGGCCGTCACCCTCTGCCAGTGGAGGTGGGGCCCGGTCAATGGCAACCAGGTTCCAGACTCTCAACAAGTCCCTGTAGAAGCCGGGCATCCCCGTCAGGACCGCACGGCTGACACCCACCATCGGGATCCGCGCACCTCGTTGAAGGCAGCGGCTCCGTTGGAATAAGTGCGTTGCCAGCACGTGCCACCTGGGAGGATGCCCTGAGTACAGGTATCTCTGCAAGGTCCTGAGGCGGAGAGCCGCCAACTTGGTGCGAATGCACACCAGCGACTGACCGCCCTCCTCGATCGGGAGACTCAGGACCGCTGCTGAGACCCAGTGCTTTCCGTTGCCCCAGAAGAAGTCCACCAACTTCTTCTGGATGATCCCAGCAAAGGTGGCTGATGGGACCAATGTGGTCAATCTGTACCAGAGCATGGAGGCCACGAGTTGATTAATGACCAACACCCTGCCCCGGTAGGAAAGCACTCTGAGGAGACCCACCCAGCGTCCCAGCCGGGTGATAACTTTCACCTCCAGCTCCTGCCAGTTCGCCAGCTAGGTCTCCGCACCGGGACTCAAGTAGACTACCAGGTAGAGGAGGTACGTGGTCCTCCACGTGAAAGACCTCATCTCCTCCGGGAGGGAGTCCACCTGCCAGGGACCCACCAAGAGTCCAGAACATTTCCCCCAGTTGATCCTGGCAGAGGAGGCGGCCGAGAAGACTCGTTGGCACTCACGCATCCTCTGCAGGTCGACGGGGTCGGTGACCATGAGGAGCACGTCATCGGCGTAGACCGAGAGGACCACCTCCATGTCCGGCTCGCGTAGAACCATGCCCGTCAACTTCCTCCGAAGCAGACTAAGGAATAGCTCCACGTAAATGGCGTACAGTTGGCCTTACATGGGGCATCCCTGACGTACTCCTCCGTGGAAGGGAATGGGGGCCGTCAAGGATCCATTGACTTTCACGAGGCACTCAGCGGTGGCATATAAAAGCTGGATCCGGGACACAAAGTGCGGTCCGAACCCAAACGCCCGCAGAGTCCTCAACAGGTACTCGTGATCCACCCTGTCGAAAGCCTTCTCCTGGTCGAGGGAGAGAAAGGCAGTGGGTACACCGGTCTCCTGAGCCAGGTAGACCAGGTCCCGGAATGGTAACCAGCTTGTTGGGGATGATGATATTGAACGCCGAGCTGTAGTTTATAAACAACAGCCTGATGTATGTGTTTTTATTGTCCAAGTGGTTGGTTCACAAAGGGACACAAAGATTTCCGATAGTTGGTACTATCATTGATAAACTCTATGTAAATAGCAGAAGCCATTTGCCATTTGAATAATATTTTCTCTGTCCTACTAAGTAAATGTAAGAACCTGCAGGATATTCATGCAATGCATCCTTTTGAAACTGAATAACAGTACCATTGCACTTCCTTCAGTTTCACCTACCTGACTGCATCAGGTCTAGTTAACTACATTTGCATTTGCTCTACATCAAACTGTTATTTTGCCAAAGGCAAATGATGCATAAACCATAGAGCTCTTTTATCCCAATTGAATAATGGAATAAGAAAATCAGTTGGAAGTACTAATAAGGTGCTTATAAATTCTGCTCATTATTGATCATTATAAAATAAAATAATTAACATCTTCCTAACTAATCACACATACAGCAAATTAGTGAAACAATTCCTAAAGTTACCTCGTGAAAATAACATTTGTTTATTTTCACAATATGTTGCTGTATCTCTGAAGGCACACCAATTAGAATACGTCACCCGTGACACTTTAGGGGTCAGACAGTGACTGCATTTGCCTGCAATTGTGTGCAAAATGTTGGATTCTCTCAATATTGTAAGTGACAGCCCACATAATATGCACAATTCTCCATGGTGAATCTATTTTGTTTGACAGCACAGAAGGAGATCAACCATTATATCTTTGTCACATAATTGAAAGAAGAATTTATTTAATATCAAATCATAATTCCTCACCGCCTCCAATATCCTAGAGATGTCCTCTTCAAATATGTCTCACTATATCTAAAAAAAAACATTTTGAAATCTGATTTTACAACTCTCTGATTCAAAATATTAATTTCAATGTAAACAGATCCAATGCCATTTCCCCTCAGTTATTTTGTCATTAATTTACTAATCCACTTGCCAAATGAAATTTAGTAGTTGCCCAAAATTCGAGAGAGAGAGAGAGAGATTGTGCTTGACCTCGCCAATATAGACGAGGCCACATTAAGAGCACCACATGCAGTAGACAGGTTGAAGGAGATAGGTGAATCGTTGCCTCATCTGGATGGTGGTGAGAGAGAAGATGCAAGAACCTCCAACAGCTGCAGGGGAAAATAACAGTGGTCAGGAAGGATTGGTGGGAGGAACTAGAAAACCATAGACAAACATAGAACAATACAACTTAAGAACAGGCCCTTTGGCCGCTAATTTCTGTGCTGAACAGAAGGCCAAGACCAACTCTTTTCTACCTGCATATAATCTATATCCCTCCATTCTCTGCATATCCATACACCTATCATATCTGGCTCAACCACCAATCCCAGCAGTGCATTCCAAGCATTCATCACTTCTGTGTAAAAAAGTTGCCTTGCTCAACTCCTTTAAACTTTACCCCTCTCACCTTAAAGCTATGCCCTCTCATATATGATTGTTCCAGCCTGGAAAAAGGGTTCTATCTGTCTATCCTATTTATGCCTCTCCTAACTTTTTATACTTCTATTAGGTCTCCCGCAACCTCTGGCGTTCCAGAGAAAACAATCCAAGTCTATCTAACATCTCTTTGTAGCTAACCGCCTTCTAGAACCTCATCTATGGCTAGAGAAGACACATCTATGGCTAGAGAAGACACAAAGATCTTCATCAAGGCCACCACATTCTCATCTTGTGCCTCTGTCTATAACCTGGTATAAATCCCATCAGGTGCTGGTGATTTATCCACCTTCATGATTTTCAAGAGCCCCAACAACCTCTTAATCTCAAACTGCCTCTGCAAATTAGTATCCTCCACTCTGTTCTCACTGTCCACCATGTCCTTCTCCTTGGTGAAAACAGATGCAAAGAACTTGTTTAGTGCCTCGCCTACGTCCCAAGACTCCAAGCACAAATTCCCTTCTTCATCCTTGAGCGGTCCCACCCTAAACTCTGGTTACCCTCTTATTTTTAATATAGGTATAAAAAACTTTGGGATTTTCTTTAATCTGACCCACCAAATCTGGCTCACATGATATTCCCTTAGGTACAGTGTATCTATACCTTAGCTACAGTCTATCTATACACCGTAAATGGATTGATTGTAATCATGTATTGCCTTTCTGCTGACTAGTTAGCATGAACAAAAAACTTTTCACTGTACCTCAGTACACGTGACAATAAACTAAACTAAACTGAACAAAGCAATATCATTGGTACACAAAGTTGCTGGAGAAACTCAGCGGGTGCAGCAGCATCTAGGGAGCGAAGGAAATAGGCGACGTTTCGAGTCCAAACCCTTCTTCAGATTCCTCAGTCTGAAGAAGGGTTTCGGCCCGAAACGTCGCCTATTTCCTTCGCTCCATAGATGCTGCTGCACCCACTGAGTATCTCCAGCAATTTTGTGTACCTTCGATCTTCCAGCATCTGCAGTTCCTTCTTGAAAGCAATATCATTACCTCTTTTGGCCTTTCTAATTGCCTACTTGAGTTATTTCCTCCTTTCTTTATACTCCTCAAGGGTCTTGTCTGATTACAACCTCACAAACCTTTCACGTGCTTCTTTTTTTTCTTTTAGACCAAATTTATAACCTCTTTGGTTATAAATCCAAGGTTTCCTTATTTTGCCATCTTTATCCCTCCTCCTACAGGAGCACATCAGTTCTGAACATCAGTCAACTGGTTTTGAAACAAATCCCACATGTCAGACGAGGACTTATATAAATAACAATTGATCCCAGTGTATCCTACCGAACTCCGGCCAAATACAATTAAGTTTGCCTTATTTTAATTCAGCATCTTCCCGCTAGGTCCAGTCATCTATCTATTCAAAGCAATCTTAAAATTTATAAAATTGTGAGTAAGATGAGTTGTGAGTTGTGAAGTCCAATATGTTCCCTTCTTGAGTTGGATTATCCACATACTGTTTCAAGAAATCCTCGTAGATACACCTCACAGATTCTAAGCTTTGGCAAGTTCCAGTCACTATTGGAGAAGTTAAAGTCACACATTAAGTCAACCCTGTTGCTTTGGCATGTTTCGGTACTCTGTCTAGATATCTATTCCTCTGTTTCCCACTTGCTATTGGGGGAGCTATAGTACAACCTCAACCTTAAGAAACACCTATTTGCATCCTTTTCACACAAAGGATGCTGGGTGTATGGAACAAGCTGCCAGAGGATGTAGTTAATGCTTGTTGAGAAAACATTTGGACAGGTACATGGATAGGACAGGTTTGGAGGGATATGGACCAAACGCAGGCAGGTAGGACGTGTAGATAGGACACATTGGTCGGTGTGGGCACATTGGGCCGAAGGGCCTGTTTCCGCGCTGTATGACCATATGACATCATCCAAAAACATAACATCATCAGTTTCCAGCTGAAAATTGGATAATACACATTTTTACTTTGCCACAAAGATAGACACAAAAAGCTGGAGTAACTCAGCGGGTCAGACAGCATCTCTGGAGAAAAGTAATAGCTGACGTGAGAGATATAGAACACGTTTATAATAGATGTCAGTCGATAGTCTATCTCCTGTGATGGAGACGGTGAGATCAAGAAAGGGGACAGAGTACTTTGCCACCTCCTCCTTTGCCTAATTGTCAGATTCCTTTGCCTAACATCTAAAACCATAAATCTAAGCAATCACTGTTACTTCCTTTTCCTTCAAACCAACAGACTTTCAAGACATCTTTATTTCTCTTATCGTGGCCACGTGAATGTCTTAGATTTTTAATATTTTTATTATTGATATTCCTCTAGTTGTCAAGCCCCTGAGTTCTGACGTTTTCTCTTTACTTCCTCCCCTTCCTTTCTTGATGTTTCTGCTTTCTTTTCAAATAGAAAAACCATAAATGAGTAAATTACCTGAGGAAAACCATGCAGTCCTAAACAAAGCGTACTGCATTTGTGATCTTGCTGTGGATAGATAATCTGCCCCTGTTACAATGCCTTTTATGTTAAAGGCACGATCTAATTCTATGGTGAAGTAAGTTTGAGGATCTCATTAGACAGCCCCTCTTCCCATGTTCCTGAATGCAAATTTTCACAACATGCTCATAGGTGTATGCTATTAGACTTCCACTTATACTTCTCACATTTGTTTGCTCACTTCAATAATTTATTCCATTAATAAAGAATGGCTGACTTGACGTTTTTTAAAAGGTTGTCAGATATGCATTACGTAGTTTTATTATTCCAAGAGAATGATACTGTCACTTAAATGACAAAATATTGTTTGATATTCAGCACAAACTGAGCTTTGCAGATTTGACTATTATAAGCTATTACATTAAGGAGTTCAAAGGACCTGGTGTGTAGGAAGGAAATGCAAGTGGTGGTTTGCACCGAAGATAGACACAAATGCTAGTTATATAGATATCATTCCACACTTTCTTGCCCATTATTATTTTATTTTCTTTGTAATATTCACTTCCAGTTTTCTGATATGGGACTATATATTAGTGCTAGATAGACACAAAATGCTGGAGTGACCCAGCGGAACAGGCAGCATTTCCGGAGTTAAATAATGGCTGACATTTCGAGTCAAGTCTGAAGAAGGGTCTTGACCCGAAACATCATCATTCCTTCTCTCTGTCTGAGATTCTGCCTGTCCCGCTGAGTTACTCCAACATTTTGTGTCTATTTTTGATTTGAACCAGCATCTGTAGTTCTTACCTATATATTAGTGCTCCTGTTTGTGGCCTAATGGGCAACTTCCATGAATGTTTTCAGCTCCCCCACGTTTCATGGCTTTGTTCCAACTGACTTTTTGATTTTCTGAGCAACAATCCTTTCTCTCTCCCACAGTATCTCATCCTTAATCAGGGCTTGATTTAATGGAATCATTTGAAAGAAACGGCATGGAAACGGGCCATTTGGCTCACCAAGTCCAAGTCCATCGATCATCTGTTCAAACTAGTTCTATGTTGACCACTTTTTCATCCGTTGCCTACGCACTACCAATAACCTACAAATCGACACGTCTTCGGGATGTGAGAGGAAGCCGCAGCACTTGGAAGAAACCCACGTTGTCACAGGGCGAATTTACAAATTCTGCACATAAAGCATCCAAGGTCAGGATTGAACCGAGGTCTCTGGCGCTGTGAGGCCTTATCCTCACTTCTATTTGATATTGGTATTGCTTTATTATTGTCACATGCACTGAGATACAGTAGTAAACTTTGTTTTACATGCTACCTAGGTGCAAACATGCTATACATGTGTAGAACAGGTAGTGTAAATAGAAAATAATCGGGTGGAAATATAGTGATAAGGCTAAAGGATTTTGCCTATATTTTCTCCAAGGTAATTACACTGGAATATCTAAGTTCGTACTCTGATCGCTTTGCAAACATGTTCCTATAACAACTATTACATTTTCCCCATTTGTTTCTATTTGTTTCATTAGTTCTTCTATCTTGTTACAAAAGCAGAGTGAATTCAGTAAAAAGCCTTTAATTCACTTTATGGCCTTTTTGATTCATTGATTCAAAGATTCAATGGTGCCATTAAGGGCCTGCCCCACTTAGACGACTTTTTAGGCGACTGCCGCGGAGACTATGCGGTTGCCACATGGTCGTCACTTGTTCGCGGGTGGATGCCGGGTAGTTGCCTTCATGGTCGTGAGGATGAATGGTCCCGCATTCTGGGAACTGGTTGCGGCCTCGTTATGGTCACTGCAAATTTTTGGAAGCCACCATGGAGAGTAACAAGAATTCTCGTGCCGTAGGTGCAGTGGTAGTGGGTTGCCAGGAGGTCGAATGTTATCGTAGGTTCTCGTAGGTTGTAGCCAATGCTAATTAGTGAATTTCATTTGTTCATTGGGGAAAGAAAAACGTGAAAAGTTGGTTTTCATAATCAAGGATAACCGACCGGTAATGTTAATGTCCAGTGAGCATCACAGCCGTGTATCTCTGGCTTCTTAACAGTTGCCTCCACTCCTTCTCCACCCTTCTCCCCCCTTCCCCCCCCCCCCCTCTCCCCCTCTCCCCCCCCCTCTTTTAAAGGACTTACGTGACCCTTCGCGTACACTGTGCTTTCGCCGTCATAATTACATCGCCAACCTTACAGTTCATCGTGGTGTGTGTCTGTATCACATAAGCTTTGCAGATAGCATTCAGATAATGCTCCCCACTTGCCCTGTCCCCCGCCTGCATAACGGGCTGGTGAAGGAAGTGATGTGTGTGTGCGTTCCACTCTGACAGTCGCCATTCCAGTCCAAGTGGGACAGGCCCATTACTGTCACATGTGCAAATGCACAGTGAAATTATTTTCTTACATACAGTCCAGTAAGGTATTGCCATACCTAAGCACAATCCCCGATTAGCAAAGTTCCAGAAATAATCTACTGAGCCTGCATGCAAGAGGCGCCGTATTTTGGCACCATTTTCAACGTCCAGTCTGCACTCTAGGTCTTAGGAACGTTGCCCATTCCAGGCAAGTCCCAGGCTGCTGAGGGCCTCCATGGACCTCTGAATTGGTCAGCGAACTGACCTCCCTCTCTTCACCCATCCACCTATGTGCCCTGGGGGCAATTTCCCGCATCAGCTATTCCTATCTTTCTGGGTGAAACAGTCAAATGTATGGATTTTTTGGTAATTTTGCAATGGTAAGACTTTCATAATAAATTGTATGTCATTCCAGATATAGATATAGTCTTATGTCTGTAATGTAGAAAAGTACAGTACAGGAAATCAGACTATGAAAGCTTCTATAATTGTGGTAAAATATCTATGCCGAAAGTGATACTAAGGTGAACAATTCTCATCTACATACACAAGATAACTGTGGGAGTATATGGGTTTATAGTAGACACCAGTTGAAAGTAGACATCTGTTCCTGTGATGGAGAAGGTGATCGAGAAAGGGGAGAGAGATGTCAGAGATAGTCCGGTACAGCAGGCAGTGAATAAAGCGAATGGCATGTTGGCCTTCATAATGAGGAGTTGAGTATAGCAGCAAAGAGGCCTTCTGCAGTTGTACAGGGCCCTAATGAGACCACACCTGGAGTATTGTGTGCAGTTTTGGTCTCCAAATTTGAGGGGCTCTTTGCTCCTTTACTCAAATCCTCTCATTATGAAGGCCAACATGTCATTAGCTTTCTTCACTGCCTGTTGTACCTGCATGCTAACTTTCAGTGAACAAGAACGCTCAGGTCTCATTGCACTTCCCCTTTTCCTAATCTGACACCATTCAGATAATAATTGCCTTCTTGTTCTTGCCACCAAAGTGGATAACCTCACATTATACTGCATCTGTAATGCATCTGTCCACTCACCCAACCTATCCATGTCACCCTGCATCATAGCATCCTCCTCACAGTTCACGCTGCCACCCAGCTTTGTGCCATCTGCAAATTTGCTAATGTTACTTTTAATTCCTTCATCGAAATCATAAATATGTATTGTAATTAACTGTGGTCCCAGCACCGAGCCTTGCGGCATCCCGCTAGTCATTGCCTGCCATTGTGAAAGCGGCCCGTGAATTCCTACTCTCTGTTTCCTGGCTGCCAACCAATTTTCTAGCCATGTCAATACCCTACCCCCAATACCATGTGATCTAATTTTTCCCACTAATCTCCTATGTGGGACCTTTATCAAAGGCTTTCTGAAAGTCCATATACACTATACCTACTGGCTCTCCCTTATCCATTTTTCTTGTTACATCCTCAAAAAAAATCCAGAAGTTTAGTCAAGCAAGATTTCCCCTTCATAAATCCATGCTGACTTGGACCAATCCTGCTACTGCTATCCATTTTTACATCTTTAATAAATGACTCCAGCATCTTCCCCACCAGAATGTCAGGCCATCTGGTCTATAATTCCCCGCTTTCTCTCTACCTCGTTTCTTAAAAAATTGGATAACATTAGCTACCTCCAATCCACTGGAACCGATCCAGAATTTATAGAACATTGGAAAATGATCACCAATGCGTTCACGATTTCTAGAGCCACCTCCTTGAGTAGCCTGCGATGCAGACAATCAGGACCTGGGGATTTGTCAGCCTTCAGTTCCATCAGTCTACACAACACCATTTCCTGACTAATGTGAATTTTCTTCAGTTCCTCCGTCACCCTAGATCCTCTGTCCCCTAGTACATCTGGGAGATTGTTTGTGTCTTCCTTAGTGAAGACAGAACCAAAGTACTTGTTATACTGGATTCGCTGGATGTCCCTATCCAGCTATCTAGCAAGTTAAACTAACAATCCAATAAAGACCCGTAGACACGAGATGTCGTTGATTCTTTACTGTATTCAACTGTGAAACTGTAACATACAAGCAGAAAAGGAAACCGCATATTTAGTAACGTTATACACTTGATATAGAAACATTATGATACCACTAAATACAATGAAACAGCCAGGGCACATAAACTATGATGCCACGTATAAAGCTGCTGTTACTGATTATACAATGCGTGGTGCGGTGGGATGGCATAAATTACACACTAGCATTGCACCATGCGTTGTCCCCCGAGCTGGGCTTCCTGGTTTATGACAACTTCCTGCCTAACAGGAAAGGTAACCCAAAGCTGTAGGAACCTGAACATCCAGCAGTTGGCATTAATACCTGTAAACAGAAAGTGGTCCAGCACACTCGTTCAACTCGTCTACCATTTCCTTGTTTCCCATAATAAATTCACCTGTTTCTGTCTTTACGGGACCCACATTTGTCTTAACTAATCTTTTCCGTTTCAAGGTTTCAAGATCAGTTTATTGTCACATGTACCAGTTAAGGTGCAGTGAAATTTGAGTTCCTTTTCACATACCTAAAGAAGCTTTTACTAGGCTCCTCTATATTCTTGGCTAGCTTACTTTCGTATTTCATCTTTCCTCCCCATATTGCCCTTTTAGTTATCTTCTGTTGTTCTTTAAAAGTTTCTCAATCCTCTGGCTTCCCGCTCATCTTTGCTACGTTATACGTCTTCTGAATAATTCGAAAGATGCAGGATCTTTTCGTCCCAAAGAGGAAGAGATATTCTAAGGGGAGAATGAGGCTACCATGGCTGATGAAGGAAGTCAAAGACACAATAAAACTACAAGAGAAGACGTATAATATTGCAAAGATTAGTGGGAAGCTAGAGGATTTGGAAGCTTTTAAAGCCACCTGAATGCAACAAAAAAGCCAATAAGGATAGATAAGAAGAAACTGAAAGTAAGATAGCCAATGACATAAAAGAGGATAGCAAACGTTTCTACAGATATATCACCTCACAACTTAGTGTACAGTTTTTATGAAGAAATTTCCAAAGATATGCAATCCTGAATAAAGAAATTTCTCCTAAATGGCTGACCTAACTTTTTGAGACCAACCCCCTCAGCTTTTGCTTTAGAAAGAACTGCAGGTGTTGGTTTGCACCTAGGATAGACAAAAAAAACGGCAGCAACTCAACAGGTCAGGGAGCATCTCTGGATGAAAAGAATAGGTGACATTTTCGGTCGAGACCCTTCGACCCAAAACTGCGGAGTTACTCCAGCATTTTGTGTCTTCCATAGAAACATAGAAACATAGAAATTAGGTGCAGGAGTAGGCCATTTGGCCCTTCGAGCCTGCACCGCCATTCAATATGATCATGGCTGATCATCCAACTCAGTATCCCGTACCTGCCTTCTCTCCATACCCCCTGATCCCCTCAGCCACAAGGGCCACATCTAACTCCCTCTTAAATATAGCCAATGAACTGGCCTCAACTACCCTCTGTAGCAGAGAGTTCCAGAGATTCACCACTCTCTGTGTGAAAAAAGTTCTTCCCACCTCGGTTTTAAAGGATTTCCCCCTTATCCTTAAGCTGTGACCCCTTGTCCTGGACTTCCCCAACATCGGGAACAATCTTCCTGCATCTAGCCTGTCCAACCCCTTAAGAATTTTGTAAGTTTCTATAAGATCCCCTCTCAATCTCCTAAATTCTAGAGAGTATAAACCAAGTCTATCCAGTCTTTCTTCATAAGACAGTCCTGACATCCCAGGAATCAGTCTGGTGAATCGTCTCTGCACTCCCTCTATGGCAATAATGTCCATAATTATATTGAAACTAATGGTATTGTTTCCCAGTCTATGTGTGGAAAATTGAAGTCTCCCACAATCACTACCTTGTACTTACTACTAATATCTGCAATTTCCTTACATATTTGCTCTTCCAATTCTCGCTCCCCATTTGGCGGCCTATAATACACCCCTATAAATGTTGCTACCCCTTTCCCATTTCTCAGTTCCACCCAAATAGCCTCCCTAGAAATACCTTAAGAAATACCTTACCAAAGGTCATCTAGATTGTAGCCACACTTGAAGATATGGCAGTCAGAAATAATTTATTCACGGGCAAGAGCTCATTGAAGACATCCAACATAATCATTTGCTGGCTGGCTTGTGAAAGGAAATAGTCTGATGCCAATTGTGGAGGGGATGGCACTGTACATTGTAGGAAAGGATTAGTAAAGGTTAGCTGGAAGACTAACACAAAGGGAAGCATATACAAATCTTATAGAATTTTTCAAGGATGTAACTAGTAGCGTGGATAGGGGAGAACCAGTGGATGTGGTGTATCTGGACTTCCAGAAGGCTTTCGACAAGGTCCCGCATAAGAGATTAGTATACAAACTTAAAGCACAAGGCATTGGGGGTTCAGATTGATGTGGATAGAGAACTGGCTGGCAAACAGGAAGCAAAGAGTAGGAGTAAACGGGTCCTTTTCACAATGGCAGGCAGTGACTAGTGGGGTACCCCAAGGCTCAGTACTGGGACCCCAGCTATTTACAATATATATTAATGATCTGGATGAGGGAATTGAAGGCAATATCTCCAAGTTTGCGGATGACACTAAGCTGGGGGGCAGTGTTAGCTGTGAGGAGGATGCTAGGAGACTGCAGGGTGACTTGGATAGGCAAATGCAGTAATAATGTGGATAAATGTGAGGTTATCCATTTTGGTGGCAAAAAACAGGAAAGCAGACTATTATCTAAATGGTGGCCGATTGGGAAAGGGGGAGATGCAGCGAGACCTGGGTGTCATGGTACACCAGTCATTGAAGGTAGGCATGCAGGTGCAGCAGGCAGTAAAGAAAGCGAATGGTATGTTAGCTTTCATTGCAAAAGGATTTGAGTATAGGAGCAGAGAGGTTCTACTGCAGTTGTACAGGGTCTTGGTGAGACCACACCTGGAGTATTGCGTACAGTTTTGGTCTCCAAATCTGAGGAAGGACATTATTGCCATAGAGGGAGTGCAGAGACGGTTCACCAGACTGATTCCTGGGATGTCAGGACTGTCTTATGAAGAAAGACTGGATAGACTTGGTTTGTACTCTCTAGAATTTAGAAGATTGAGAGGGGATCTTATAGAAACTTACAAAATTCTTAAGGGGTTGGACAGGCTAGATGCAGGAAGATTGTTCCCGATGTTGGGGAAGTCCAGGACAAGGGGTCACAGCTTAAGGATAAGGGGGAAATCCTTTAAAACCGAGATGAGAAGAACTTTTTTCACACAGAGAGTGGTTAATCTCTGGAACTCTCTGCCACAGAGGGTAGTAGTGGCCAGTTCATTGGCTATATTTAAGAGGGAGTTAGATGTGGCCCTTGTGGCTAAGGGGATCAGGGGGTATGGAGAGAAGGCAGGTACGGGATACTGAGTTGGATGATCAGCCATGATCATATTGAATGGCGGTGCAGGCTCGAAGGGCCGAATGGCCTACTCCTGCACCTAATTTCTATGTTTCTATAAGCCATTTAATAGGAATATAATATGTCACTTTAATGCATTATACTTTTCCATTTATGAATGTAAAAGAGCATTCAAATTTTCAGAATCCAGTGGTGGCTTCCAATAAAATGAATTGCAGTTCTATAGTCTATGAAAACTTTCATATGTTTAACATGAATCTAGTATGCCATTTTGATGTATTACTATTGAATCATGTTTCCCTTTCCCTGACTTGTAACTCTATCTCATACATTTCACATAGCAAGACGAATGCCATAGCAACCACGGCGTTCACCCAGATTCTCAGTAGACTATAGGAGAAGGTTTCAGAATCAGCATCAGTTCTGCAACAAACTGCAGTATGTTGATCAAATTGGATTAAATGACTAATGAGCAAACACTGATACAGAAATTATTTTTTTCTGGCTGAACTGATATAAATCAAAATGCTGGAGCAGCTCAACAGGTCACGTAATATCTGTGGAGAATATTGATAGATGTCTTTTCAGCTCAGACCGACCCAACCCGAAATGTCGCATATCCATGTTCACCTGAGATGCTACCTGACCCTGCTGAGTTACTTCTGAATACTGTGTCTATTTTTTCTAAACCAGTATTTGGAATTCCTTGTGTCTATATTTTACTTGGAAAGTGGGCCATTTTAAACATGACAGGATCTGTCTAATCTCTTGAACAGTGTGATTCATGTGTAAAACTTAACCAGTACAGAAAATAGTCATTTTCATCATATGATACCAAAATGCCAAAGCACCTCTGGGCACGTATGCCAACAAGAATGTAGATAGATTTTGCATTTCAAGCCCCAGGATGAAGGTCTTTGTTGCTAATGTCCAAATGGGAAGTAATGAAGCTACAGTAACTATACTTACTTCTTTTGCAGAGGAAGTTAGCTGGATGTTAAAATGAAACATAAAAATCTTATGAGTAACCATCTCTACATTCACAAGGAGAGGAAGAGTAGGGAATTCACATCTCTCTGTAGACTATTATTTAATGCAGGAAATACATTTTACCTCTGCATAATCAAGCAAAGATTTACTTGCAGTAGATGAAAGAGGAAATTCTGGAAATTATAAGAATATTGGGCAGTTTGCAATATTTTTTACCCAAGTTACATGCTAGAGACGCATGATAGGCAAAGGGGCTAACTTAGTGAAGATAATTTAAAGAGCATGTTAGGAGAAGCAATACATAGATTTAGGAAATGTTTGGACTCCAAGACATAGCTAGTTGGAGTAAAGATAAACAAAGGAGGTTGTAAACAATGCTGAGAGTAATAAAACTGATTAAAAAAATACCAGAAGTATTTTACTGTATCAAATGGAAAAATAGTTTTCTAAATAATAAGGAACAGAAGGTTAATGATAACTGTGGAGAAAATATACCTGTAGGATGAAAGCTACAAAGAAACACCGATTATTGATGAATTATTTTTTAAAATGTAAAATTTGCATGTCTCCACTGCGCTACTGGGTATTAAAAACCTACTGGTGTTGTGAGTCATTGAAGCACACTAGGTTCTCTCAGAGAGATTTTGCTGCACATACCCATGTGAAAGCCAGATGCAGCATACAAGTTAACTGCACAATTCCCTCCAATAATATATTACTGACAAGTCATCCACAGTCAAATAGGCACAACAAAAGATGTACTTCCTGCGGAAGCTGAGGAAGCACAATCTGCCACAAGCAACGATGATCCAATTATACACGGCCATCGTAGAATCTGCCTCACCTTCTCCATCATGGTCTGGTTTGGCTCAGCCACCAAGCACGACATCTGGAGGCTGCAGCGAATCATCCTATCAGCTGAGAAGGTTATTGGTTCCAACCTTCCCTCCATTGACGACTGTACACTGCAAGGGACAAGAAGCGAGCGGGTAAGATCATCTCTGACCTCACCCTGGCCACAAACTTTTTGAATCCTTTCCCTCTGGAAGGCGACTCCGGACTGTCAAAGCTGCCACAGCCAGACATAAAAGCAGCTTTTTTCCACGAGTAGTAGCTCTACTCAATAACCAAAAATCTGTAGCCTCCTTTTGCTCTGGTATTTTATTCATTGTTTAATCGATTATGTGTTATTATTAATGTTTAATGTTTTATGTGTCGTTCCGACCTGTCACTGTATGTCATGTTGTCACTTGCGGGGGGAGCACCAAGGCAAATTCCTTGTATGTGAATATTTGGCCAATAAACGTATTCATTCATTCATCCACTATTCCTTCTTAATTATTGTAACTGGCACCTTACATTGCAAATTAAGGAATGCAATTTTTTTATTCAAGAAGGGAGGCCAAGAGTTACTGTAATTAGGTTATGATGAAACAGTAAATCTCATTTCAGTTCAGTATGCTAGGAATGTTCTTTCAGAATTTATGGTTTAAATTTTAATCAGAGATGTTGAATATTTAGATTAATCAAAAACTAGCTAACCTAATTATTTACATGCATGTTTAATGGAAGATGTTATAGAAATAATGAATTTGCATGTGACGATCTTATGGACCTGTCGCCATGTGTGAAAAGAGGATCAGCTGGTATAATAGCCTTGACAATTGGGAACATGTCTATTTGATCGTCAGCTTCTTGGAATATTTCCTAACGATGATCCATCAGTTTGGTAGATTTCCCTCCAAATTAACAACTGAAAGAGATCAACAATACGAGATACTGCAAAACATGATGGATTGGGCACAAAATAAGTTCTCTGGATTTAAATGGCTAAACAGGAAGAAATTAAAGGTCACAGAGTCATCATACAGCGTGGAAACTGGCCCTTTGGCCCAACTTGTCCAAGCCAACCAACATGCCCAATCGACATTAGTGCCACCTGCCCACGTTTGGCCCATAACTCACTAAACATATCCTATCCACGTTCCTGTTCAAATGTCTCTTAAATGTTATGATAGTGCCTGCCTCAACTACACCCTCCAGCAGCTTGTTGCATATACCCACCACCCTGTAGCACCACCCTGTTACAAAGTTGCCCCTCAGGTTCCTATTAAATCTTCCCCCTCTCACCATAAACCTATGACTTCTGGTTCTCGATTCCCCTACTCCGGACAAGAGGTGCTGTGCATTTACCTGATCTATTGCTCTCATGATTCTGTACATTATGTATTACCATTGGGGAAAATTTACAGGACCATAATTAATAAAATTAATTCTAATTTGATCAGTGGAAGACTACATCAGCTGGCCATTCATTTTATCCTTTAGTTGGAGTATACATTTTGCACTCTTCCCTGCACTACATATCAACTGGTGATGTGGAGCGTGAAGCATCAGGTAACAGAAACCACAGGTTGCCCTTTTGACCATGTGATTCAGTTTATAAAATAATTTAGTGATTCCAAACTCTGAAATATCCTAAGGACACAAAAAGGAACAACATAGATTTTTTTACTTTGTACGAGCTTTTCACCATGCATAGACCATCCAAGGTTTAACGTTTCAGTCCTGGCAGAGTACAGAAGACCAAATTGGAAGCATAGAAAACAGGTGCAGGAGTAGACCATTCGGCCCTTCGAGCCAGCACCGCCATTCAATATGATCACGGTTGATCATCCAAAATCAGTACCCCGTTCTGGCTTTTTCCCCCATATCCCTTGATTCCCTTAGCACTATGAGCTAAACATAACTCTCTCATGAACACATCCAAGGAATTGGTCTCCACTGCCTTCTGTGGCAGAGAATTCCACAAATTCACAACTCTCGGATGAAAATGTTTTTCCTTATCTCAGTCCTAAATGGCCTACCCCTAATTCTTAAACTGTGACCCCTGGTTCTGGACTCCCCCAACATCAGGACCATTTTTCCTGCATCTACCCTGTCCAATCCTCTAAGAATTTAATATGTGTCTATAAGATATCCTCTCATCCTTCTAAATTCCAGTGAATACAAGCCCAGTTGACCCAGTCTTTCATCACACGTCAGTCACACCTTCCCGGGAATTATACTGGTGAACCTACGCTGCACTCCCTCAATAGCAATAATGTCCTTCTGCAAAATTGGAGACCAAAATTGAACACAATACTCCAGGTGCAGCCTCACCAGGGCCCTGTACAACTGTAGTAGGAACTCCTTGCTCCTAAACACAAATCCTCTCATAATGAATGCCAGCATGCCATTATCTTGCTTCACTGCCTGGTGTACCTGCATGCTTACTTTCAGTGAAGAATATACAAGCACATCCAAGTCTTGTTGCACCTCCCTTTCTCCTAATCTGACACCATTCAGAAAATGATAGCATCTTCAGTCTGAAGAAGGGTCTCGACCCGAAAAGTCACCCATTCCTTCTCTCCAGAGATGTTGCCTGTCCCGCTGAGTTACTCCAGTATTTTGTGTCTACCATTCAGATAATAATCTGCCTTCCTGTTCTTGCTACCAAAGTGGATAAACTCACATTTATCCACATTATACTGCATCTGCCATACATCTACCCACTCACCCAACCTATTCAAGTCACCCTGCAGCGTCATAGCATCCTCCTTGCAACTCACACTGCCACCCAACTTAGAGATGTCACAGTTAATTCCCCCATCTAAATCGTTAATATATATTGTAAACAACTGGGATCACAGCACCTAGCCTTGCGGCACCCCACTAGTCACTGCCTGTCACTCTGAAAAGGACCCATTAATTCCTACTCGTTGCTTGCGTGCCAACCAGTTCTCAATACCCTTCCCCCAATGCCATGTGCTCGAATTTTGCATACTAATCTCTTGTGTGGGACTTTGTCAAAGACTTTTTGAAAGCCCAGATACACCACATCCACTGGCTCTCTCTCTTATCCATTCTACTTGTTACATCCTCAAAAAATTCCAAAAGATTAGTCAAGCATGATATCCCCTTCATAAATCCATGCTGACTTTGAGCAATCCCATCACTGCTTTCCAATGCGCAATAACATCTTTAATAATCGACCCCATCTTCCCCACCGCTGATGTAAGGCTAACTGGTATATAATTCCCTCTTTTATCTCTCTCTCCTTTCTTAAAAAGCGGAGTTACATAGGCTACCCCGCAGCCCACAGGGAGAACATTGAAAAATGATCACCAAATGCATCCACGATTTCTAGGGCCACCTCCTTGAGCACTCTGGGATGCAGACCATTAGGCTCTGGGGATTTATCAGCCTTCAGTCCCAACAATTTAACTAACCCAATTTTCTGACTAATGTGGATTCCCTTCAGTTCCTCCCTCTCACCAGATCTTTGGTCCCCTAGTATTTCTGGGAGATTGTTTGTGTCTTCCTTAGTGAAAACAGAACCAAAGTACAGGTGCACAACCTTTTATCCGACGATCCAAATAACGAAAACCTCCGAATAGCGGCCATTTTTTCGGTCCTTGAAGAAAGGTCCTTGAAAACGTTCACCGAGGGCGGCCCGCAGAGGTGACAGCGGAACCTCCGGTCAGCCCTCGAAGAAAGGGGAACTAAATCCCCATTCATAAAAGAGAAGGTGAGGGTATATTGCGCGGGAGGGTTAATAATTGACAATCTGCTGCTACCTGCCCGCTGAGTTAAAAAGTTCCCACGGTAGACACGATACACAGTGTATCGTGAGTCTTGCGTGGGAACTTTTTAACTCAGCGTGCAGGCAGCAGCAGATTGTCGCTCCCTTCAGTTTCACCCCACCTACACCCAGCCATGTGTGTGACCCCTTCCCTCCCGTCTCCAGCTCCCCGCTCATTGCATCGGCGTGGGGGCTTTGTACTGTCTTCACGACGGCGATGGATGCAGGTTAGTGCAGTCACCGGAGACGTCAGGACCAATTGGACGTCGACCACCAGGCCCACCGCAAGCACAGAGATCCCAGAGACCCACAGCCAGCAGCAGCCCAGCCCAGCCCCGCTCCAACTTCTTCTGCCGGGATCAAGGCGCAAACTCGCGAACTTGCGGATATGAGCCGAGCACTCTACCACTGAGCCAGCCATTATAATCTACGCAAAAAAATGTCCATTCCGAAGACCGACAAATTCTGAATTACGAAAGGTGTCTGGTCCCAAGGCTTTCGGATAGAAGGTTGTGCACCTGTACTTGTTTAACAGTTCTGCCATTTCCTTGTTGACCAATATACGGTAATTTCACCTGTCTCTGACTGTAAGTGACCTACATTCGGCTTCACTAATCTTTTCCTTTCGACAGACCTATAGAAACGTTCAGAGTCAGTTTTTATATTCCCCGCAAGCTTTCTTTCATGCGCTTTCCCCCCCCTCTTTATTAACCCCTTTGTCCTCCACTGTTGAGTTCTAAATTTCTCCCAGTCCTCCTGTTTGCCGCTTCTTCTGGCCAATTTATATGCCTCTTCCTTGGCTATAAAACTATCCTTGACTTCCCTTGTCAGCCACAGTTGAGCCGCCTTCCCAGTTTTATTTATTCACCAGACAGGGATGAACAACTTCTGGAGTTCATCCATGCGGTCTTTAAATCCTCGCCATTGCACCTTCATTGCGAACCCTTTAAGTATAATTTGCCAGTCTATCCTAGCCAATTCTCATCTCATACCTTCAAAGTCTCCTTTGCCTTGTTCAGGACCCTTGTCTCTGAATTAACCATGTCACTCACCATCCTAATTCAGAATTCCACCATATTATGGTCACTATTGCCCACGGGGCCTTGCACAACAAGATCGCTAACTAAACCTTCATTACACAATACCCAGTCTAGGATGGCCTGCCCTCTTGTCAGTTCCTCTGCATATTGCTTTCAAAATCCATCCCGTAAACATTCCAGGAAATCCTCTTCCTCGGCACTGTCACCAATTTGGTTGGTCCAATCTACATGTAGATTAAAGTCAGACATGATAACTTATCAGGAAATAGCAGAAAACTAGCATGAAAACAGGCTTATGGGTACATCAAAGACTGGAAGGACAGATGCACAGATGACTGTATACTGGTACATTTATAAAATGAAAAAAAATATTTGTTCTACTTGTAAATTCTATGGTAACATAATTAGGCTAAGCATTAAAATTCGCATTGGTGGTTTGAAGGGTGCAGTATATTATTCATCTCTTTGATCTATAGTAGGAAAATAACTACAATTCAATACCAATTTATTTTCAATAATCCAGTAAATTAAATAATTTATATCTTGCACATTAACCCTGTTCTTATTTGCATATACCAAAAGTGAACCTTTCATCTTTTGTGCAAATTACCTAACGTTCAATATTAAATTATGATGAATATGGGAATTTATGATGTATTATGTCTTATGGAAGCTCAAGAGAAGGTGAATCACCCTTTTCATAATTGTGAAAGACATTTTCAATTGCTCAAATGATTTAGGTCCTTTGCCATATATATTTTTGAAGAAATACAAAATGGTGTTGAAAAGAAAAATCATTGGGATAGGCAGATGGGTTTAATAGTCATCCGCTCCTCACAAAATATTCTTTAAAATGAAGTGTAATATATAGAGGAAGAAAATGCTTGAAATCGTGTAGCAGTTATTTTGCACATGGAAAATTTAACTATTCAGTTGGAATAAAATATAGAAACATAGAAACATAGAAATTAGGTGCAGGAGTAGGCCATTCGGCCCTTCGAGCTTGCACCGCCATTCAATATGATCATGGCTGATCATCCAACTCAGTATCCCATACCTGCCTTCTCTCCATACCCTCTGATCCCCTTGGCCACAAGGGGCACATCTAACTCCCTCTTAAATATAGCCAATGAACTGGCCTCAACTACCTCTGTGGCAGAGAGTTCCAGAGATTCACCACTCTCTGTGTGAAAAAAGTTCTCCTCATCTCGGTTTTAAAGGATTTCCCCCTTATACTTAAGCTGTGACCCCTTGTCCTGTATATAGCTTTACATATGTTAATACTCAAAAATCAATTTCTGGGATTGAGCGAAGGAGTCAACAGCTACAGATTTAGCAGTACAGGAAGATTATCTTATTTATCTTTGATACGTTTGAGCTGATCAAACAGAGCTAACATGAATTTGTAAAAGGTAGGCCACACAGCCCAGTCCATCACACAGACCAGACTACCCACCATTGACTCTATCGCTACTTCACACTGTCTCAGAAAAGCAGCCAATATAATCCATGACCTTTTCCACCCTGGTCATATCTTCTTCTCCTCACTCACTTCGGGCAAAGATACAGAAGGCGTAAAGAGTGCACCACCAGACTCAGGAACAACTTATTTCCCTCTTTTGTCAAGTTTCTCCCATGCCCTCAGAAGAGCTCAAATGTTTGAGTTTGGCTACGAGAAGCAGCTTGTCACAAGGAAGTGGAGCAGAAGCTGCAGTATGCGAGAAGATGGCGTGGTTGCCATGGTGGCAGATTGAAGTGTCAGCAAAATAGACCGCTGGAGGGGGATCGCATGGGTCAAATGTCGCGAGATACACCACAGATTGAACACGTAGATTGGGCGTGGCCTGCAGCAACGGTGTGGTGGTGGAAGACATCAACCTTATCACCAAGCTGACCCCTACATCACTGACCAGTGGTGTTGCCAAGACAAGTGGCCTTTGAGATCAAGGTAAGACTGCATATATTTAAGAACTTGTTACTTGGAAGGTACAAGATGGCATCGGAAACTTGGCAATTCTTTGTGTACTGCCGCTGAGGAAATCTACTATTTTTTGACACTATGCCCTCAAATATATTGTACTTATGTGCAGTATGATTTTACTGGATAGTATGCAAACAGAATATTTCACTGTATCTGGGTACATAGAGTCATACAGTCATACAGCATGGAAACAGGCCCTTCGGTCCAACTTGCCCACACTGGCCAACATGTCTCAGCTAAACTAGTGCCACCTGTAATCCCTACAAACCTGTCCTATCCACGTACCTGTCTAACTTTCTTAAATGCTGCGATAGTCCCTGCCTCAACTGCCTCCTGTAACAGATCGTTCCATACACTCATCACCCTTTGTGTGAAAAAGTTACCCCTCAGATTCCTATTAAATATTTGTAACACATATGTTACACACCACTCGGATCAAGTCCAGGTTTTACCATATAGTCAGCATTTAATACTAACGTCAAGATGCCGTTACAGTGATGTCAACATGTTGTGTGACTTTATTGTATGCCAATAAACATGTTGGATCTTTACTTGGAGTATTTGTTAATAGCGCTACATAGTGTCAGAAGTGGGATGTCAATTCATCAACCCAAGCAGCCGCTTCTCCCTCACCCAGTCCCTGCCCTACCATGGTCCACACTGGCAACAAACATTTTTTAATGGCGTGTTAAACAATACCTGCTTCTGGGTGACTGTACTCGGGCTGGTTTGAGAATGATCTGCTTCCCGGCCCCACTTCAGCAGTGGTGGTTCAAAAACTAGCGCGACACTTTTCAATTTACGGGACCATATAACCATATAACAATTACAGCGGAAACAGGCCATCTCGACCCTTCTAGTCCGTGCCGAACATGTATTCTCCCCTAGTCCCATATACCTGCGCTCAGACCATAACCCTCCATTCTTTTCCCGTCCATATAACGATCCAATTTATTTTTAAATGATAAAAACGAACCTGCCTCCACCACCTTCACTGGAAGCTCATTCCACACAGCCACCACTCTCTGAGTAAAGAAGTTCCCCCTCATGTTACCCCTAAACTTCTGTCCCTTAATTCTCAAGTCATGTCCCTTTGTTTGAATCTTCCCTACTCTCAGTGGGAAAAGCTTATCCACGTCAACTCTGTCTATCCCTCTCATCATTTTAAAGACCTCTATCGTCCCCCCTTAACCTTCTGCGCTCCAAGAATAAAGCCCTAACTTGTTCAACCTTTCTCTGTAACTTAGTTGCTGAAACCCAGGCAACATTCTAGTAAATCTCCTCTGTATTCTCTCCATTTTGTTGACATCCTTCCTATAATTGGGCGACCAAAATTGTACACCGTACTCCAGAATTGGCCTCATCAATGCCTTGTACAATTATAACATTACGTCCCAAACATTGCACATGACCCAGTGCTAGGGCCCAACGCCTCATGTCACGGCCGACCCGTACCACGCTGCCCATATCCAAGCAACTACTTCAGCCACAGATTTGCAAGCCGTCGGTAATTCAAGCACAACCTCAGTATAAGCGCGAGATCCAGAAACACTCATGTGACAAAACAAGCAGGCCACTCGAGCCGTTGGCAAGTGGTCAGGTTGTATGACTTCAAACTGACAAGGGTCATGGTCGCCTTGGTTTAATCCGCAATTCTGCACCAGAACCACGTACGTACATGGTCGATTCAAATGGAGGGATTTACCGGCGAAACCGTCAGCACCTTCTACCAGTGAAGGAACCACAACTCACGATCCCGTATCCAGATGTTCCTGGACTGTGTCACCGCATCACCGATATTCTCTCCTCCCCGGACTGGCATCTGTTTGCAGAGTCTGCGCCCGGCATGCGCTAGGCCTTCCCATCACCACGGTCGGTGTCCGGGTCTCCAGTCTCACCTCACCCGTCTCACGGATCTCCCCCGGTCTCACAGTTCTCGCCAGTGAAGGATGGAGATGCGAGCTTGTACCATACACGTGCGGGTTGCATTTGTAAACCTACCCTTAGATACGGGGGCTATGCTTAACCTGCTGAAGCGACTGCCAGTTAAACATGAGTACTTGTACACATATATATTCATAGTTACGTTATTTTCTTAAGAGGAAAGATGTAGATCTGCTCCACCTATATGTTCACCAATACTAACACTATGTTACACACCACTCGGATCTATAATCAAGTCCGCGTTTTACCATAAAGTTACCATTTAATACTAACATTTCCAGACACCAGCTGGCAGTCGAGATGCAGCTACAGTGATGTCAACATGGTGTGTGACTATTATATGCCAATAAACTTGTTTGATATTTACTTGGAGTATTTGTTAATAGCTCTATGCATACATGGCATGATTAGCAAGTTTGCTGATTATACAAAAGTGGGAGGTTTTGCAAATAGTGAAGATGGTTGTGAAAAATTTGCAGCAGGATCTTGATCGATTGGCCAGGTGGGCTGATTAATAGATGACAGAATTTAATACAGAGAAATGTAAGGTGTTGCATTTTAGCAAGTCAAACATTGGCAGGACCTATACTTTGAATAGTATGCCTCAGGGGATTGTTGTAGAGCAGAGAAATCTAGAGGTCTAGAGGTACAGGTGCATGTTTCCTTGAAGGTCAAGTCACAGGTAGATCACAACTTGCCTACACTGGCCAACATATCCCAGCCAAACTAGTCCCACCTGCCCACATTTGGTCCATATCCCTCCAAACCTGTGCTATCCATGTACCTGTCTAACTGTTTCTTAAATGTTGGGATAGTCCCTGCCTCAACTACCTCCTCTGGCAGCTTGTTCCAACACCCATCACTCTTTGTGTGAAAAAGTTACCCCTCAGATTTCTATGAAATCTTTTCCCCTTCACCTTAAACCTATGTCCTCTAGTCCTTGATTCACCTACTCTGGGTAAGGGACTGTGGATCTATTCCTCTTATACATCTCTATAAGATTACCACTCATCCTCCTGCGCTCCAAGGAATAGAGCCCCAGCCTACTCAACCTCTCCCTATAGCTCAGACCCTCTGGCCCTGACAACATCCTTGTAAGTCTTCTCTGTATGCTTTCCAGCTTGACAACATCTTTTCTATAACATGGTGCCCAGAACTGAACACAATACTCTAAATGTGGCCTCATCAACATCTTATACAACTGCAACATGACCTCCCAAATTCTATGCTCAATACTCTGACTGATGAAGGCCAATGTGCTAAAAGCATTTTTGACCACCCAATCTACCTACAACTCTACCTTCAAGGAACTATGTGGTCTTTCCATATAGTAAGAGAATGAACCTGGCAACAAATTGACACTAGCTGACATGGAAATTATAGCAAATCATATTTTATTGGAAATTCCAGGTTTGTTCAAGTTTGCGTTTATTGTCACTTAACCAACTAAGGTCTGGTGAAATTTGAGTTACCACACAGCCATACTAAGTGAAAGTAACAATACACACAGCCACATAAAATAAAATGTTACATAAACTTCCACCACAATGGTATCCATGTTCCTCACTGTGATGGAAGGCAATAAAGTTCAGTCAACTTCCTCCTTTGAACCGTCCACATGCCGTTGCCGACGGTCCGCTGTTCAAGCCCTCTCATCGGGATGATTGAAACTCCAGCATCGGGTTGGATCGGAACACTCCGCGGCATGGAACTCCCGAGTTGGCTTCTTCTTACCGGAGGATGCGGCTTCACGGTGTTAAAATCCACAGGCCCCGCGGTCGGAGCTCCGCTGGTGACCCTCGGCAAAGGATCACAGCTCCCGTTGTTAAAGTCCGCGCCACGCCGGTGGCTTGAAGCTCCGGCCCAGTCTCCAGGAAAGGCCGCACCACTCAACATTGTTAAGTCGCAAAGGGAGGGGGGGGGTGGTGGAGATGCGACACAGAGAAACCCGCATCTCCATCGAGGTAAGTGACTGAAAAAGGTTTCCCCCGATTCCTCGTCCGCCCACCCCCCCCACATAAAACAAAACAAGAAACACTATATCATACTTATAAAACATACTTAAAATAATAAAAACAGAGAGGGGAATGATAGACTGTTGGCGAGGCAGCCACCACGGTGGCACCTCCAGATGGAATATATCGGAAATTAATAGCAAATTTTGACTAAATATTATGATTAAGGCATTGACCAGATATGTTTTCATATAAAATATATTGCAACAGACAAGGTCTTAAGAAAAGTACAATGGTAAAAAAAAAATAATTTGAAAAGAAAAATTTGAATAAGGGTATTAATAGAAAGAAGACCTTATAGGAAAGGTCATAAGGTGAAGGGGAAAAGATTTACTAGGAATCTGAGGGGTAACATTTTGACATAAAGGATGGTGGGTGTATAGAACAAGCTGCCAGAGGAGGTGGTTGAGGCTGGGACTATCCGAACGTTTAAGGAACAGACTGGTACATGGATAGAACGGGGTGAGAGATTGCAACCTTCACGTGGTCCACCCTGTTTCAACAAATGCAAACAACCTGGCGTGCAGGGTTGGCCTTTGGCCGATTGAACCGATTGCTCCCAATTGGGCCCCGCGCCTAAGGGGGCCCCGCGCCTAAGGGGGCCCCGCGCTAGAGTTATCAAATCAATTGGAGCAAAGATCTTATAGCACGCAAGATGATCCACTCCTGCGAAATACAATGGACTGACGCGTAGACCGCACCGGAGCGTAACCTCCGTCATTTCAGTAACCCCGACCCGTCTTCAGTTATGCCTCTCGCAGCGTTGCGGGGGATCAGTTTAGGTGTTTTTAAATGTTTTAAATGTTTTTTACCATTTTCTTTTCAAACGGCACATGCCTTGTACAGGGGGGAACTGCAGATATTGGTTTAAACAAAAGACAGACACAAAAGGCTGAAGTAAATCAGTGGATCAGGCAGCATCTCTGGAGAGGACTGGGTGATATTTTGGGTCGACTTTTTCAATAGCTGTCATGAGGGGAGAAGCGCCGGCACCAAGAGCGAGTGCGCAGACAGCCGAACAAAAGCAACGTTCATAGAGCGGCATTGGTAGACATATCGGGTCGAGACCCTTCTTCAGACTGACAGTCAAGGGAAAGGGAAACTGGAGATATCGGCATATCTTCCATTCATTTGCCCTTAGTACCATCTATATCTCTTGCTCCTCTTTCCCCTGAGTCAGTCTGAAGAAGGGTCTCGACTCGAAATGTCTTAAAAATTAAGAGAACTGAATACAAAGATCTTTGAACCATTCCAATTCCTTGCTCTATGATATAATTAGTTAGTTACCCCAATTGTAGCTAATTTCAAACTTCAATTTACTAGATCTAAACATCTATCCATTTCTTAATAAATGATTAACATTTTTAAATAGCCCAAGTGTCCAAATAATATTCAAAAATAATTAAAAAAAAAACATGATTTTTAAATTTCTTTTACATCAATTTATAGGCAAAGTGGAAGAAATTTGGTGTTCAATTGCTGTAATTTAAAGTCAATTTAAATCGGCTTTCTAGTGGGTTCATGTGGAACGCGCTGGTTTAGAACGTTCACATTGCGCTGGATTTGTGCCCTCAAGTGCCCAGAAAAATACTGCGGGATATAATGGGCCCAAAATGAGCTACTCGCTATAGAAAACTTTAATAACAGGGTTATATACATGCCCCATTTAATGTAAAAATAAGGTACATACCTTTAATTGTTTGCTTTATAAAACCCTGGGGCTGCGAGAGTTGCGAGTTTAGAGAGTGATTTTTTAAATTACTCTAACTATTTTACAAGGCCATTAATAATACCTTTTGCGACGGGGTCTTTCAGCCCTCAGTCTCCGCATAACAGCAAAAATCACGTTTTAAACCCGCACACACACACACACACAGCCACGACAGTAGGTGTCCCTACTTAGTGCAGCTCGGTGCGAAGGCCGAGACCAGGAGCAGCTATGAGCTACAAAGCAGGCTCTATGAAGGATTTTGTCCATCAAACGGGCTCATGGCAGCTAGCGAAAAAGTATGGAAATGGTGCGGGCTGAAGGGGCAGCTAAATTTAAAAAACCCTGACGGAAATTTATGTTAAGGGGGAACCAAAAACGGAAATTTATGTGTCCCAAAACGGAGGGAAGGGATCGGGGGGGGGGGGGGGGGGGGGGGGGGGGGGGGGGGGGGGGCAAGGATGGTTTGAGTTCCTCTTTCTCCTGACAGCCTGAAGTCGGGTCTCGACCCGAAATGTCACCTATTCCTCTTGTCCAGAAATGCCGCCCGACCCGCTGCATTTTTGTCTATCCTTTATCTCTCAGCTTTGCTTTGAAGTAATCTACTCTTGGCTGGGTTAGATCTACCCCGGGTGGGGGGGGAGAGAGTAGAGAGGTAGAGGGGGAAGAAAGGGGTAGACGGGGAGGGGGGTGTGAGGGGGAATGGAGAAGGGGGAGGTGCCCTCATGCTCCCAGGGCAGCTCTCCAGTCCCTCCAGTCGCCGTGCTTCACGCACACAACCCCGCCCCCCCTCCCCTCTCTCTCCCTGGGAAGACGCGATGAACAATACAACAATACGCTTACAAACCTCGGCCTCAGCTCACACCCGGACCCCGGCATCCGTTCCCGCTGCTGGCCCTCTCCCTCCCTTCTCTCCTTCCATTCCCTTCCTCCCTTCACTTCCCTCCCTTCCTTTCCCTTCTTATCTCCCTTCTCTCCTTCCCTCCATCCTTCCTCTCTCTTTTCCTTTCCTATGTTAACCCACTCATTCCTGGAATCATTCTTGTAAACCTCCTCTGGACCATTTCCAGGGCCAGCACATCCCTGTTTGTGTACTCTAGGTTTCTTGAAATAAATGCTAGCATTGGGTTTGCCTTCCTTACACTGATTCGACTTGCAAATTAACTTTTTGGGAATCATGCACCAACACTCCCAAGTCCCTTTGTACCAATCATTTCTGGATTATCTTGTGAATTAGAAAATAGTCTACGCCTTTATTCCTGCCACCAAAATGCATGACTCCACACTTTGCTACACTATATTCCATCTTCCATTTCTCTGCCCACTCTCCCAACATGTCCAAGTTCTTCTGCAATGTCCCTGCTTTCTCTCCACTACCTGCCCCTCCACCTATTTTCGTATCATCTGCAAACTTGGCTCCAAAGTCTTCAATCCCCTTGTCCAAACCATTAATATATAATAACAAGAAGAGTAGTGGCTCCAGCAATGACCCCTGCTGAACTCCGCTTGTCACTGGTAAGTTAAAACTAAGCACATTTCTAAATGCAAAATAAACAATTTAAAGGGGATAGAAATGTTTTGAAATCTGCAAAATAAATTTTGTAAAGTACAATATAGTATGTACATTGACTCTGTTTTCACAAAATAGTGTGGATGTGGGATTGAAAACGTTCCAATTAAGGTGATTGCAGAAATTGTATAATGGAGCAGCATCGTGAATATTGATAAAAATGATAATGGAAAACACACTGGACCACATGGTCAGTTCGCCTGTGAAGGATTGGCATAAAGTCAGAAAGGTCATAAGGAATAGTAGAATTAGGCCATTCGTCGACTCCGCCATTCAATCATGGCTGATCTATCTCTCCCCCCTAACCCCATCCTCCTTCCTGTCTTCTCCCCATAACCTCTTTCATCTGTAAAGAAATAAAATAAATAAATGCTCTGATCATGGGAATGCAAACCTCTTTGATGTAGATTAGAATGTGACCCAGAAGACTGCAAATTACAGTTTCCACCAATCCCTCTCAAGGCTGACTGAAAATTTCTAAAGCAAAATACTTCATGTGTTTCATAGTGCTATAACTTTATATAAGAACTAAAGTGCTGATGATGGCTTTGATCACTTTAATTTGCATTTGAAGGCTTCATTTTCCCCAACCTCTCACTTTCAAATGAGCTGAATTTTGATTATTCATTTCCAGCATATGCAGTCTAGCTAATTTCACTCACACAGTTCAAACAGCAATACAGACAGAATGTATTCCTTTGATTCCAACAATTTTGCAGAGTAGATTTTCGTTAAATAACCTTGACAATTAAAGTTAAATGTTGACTGGAGGCACAAGCAACTGCAAATGCTGGAATCTTGAGAGAAAAAAAGCAAATTGTGAGAAGAACTCAACAGGTCAGACAGAATCTGTGGAGGGAATGGTCAGACAACATAGAACAATGAATAGTACAGAAAAGAACAGACCCTTGGGCCCTAAACGTCTTGCTGAACGTATTACCAAGCCCAACTCTTAACTGCCTGCACATAATCCATATCCCTCCATTCCCTGTATATCAATGTGCCTATCCAAAAGACTTTTAAATGCCACAAACGTATCTGCTTCTACTACCACTCCTGGATGCACATTTCAGATACTTACCGCCCTCTGTGTCAAAATCATGACCTGCATATCTCCTTTAAACTTTGCTCCTCTCACCTTTAAGCTATGCCCTCTAGTATTTCATTTTTCAATCCTGGAAAAAAAGGTCCTGTCTGTCAACCCTGTCTATGCCTCACATAATTTTATATCCTTGGATCAAGCCTTCTTGCAACCTCCGATCTGTGCAATCTAAGTCTGTACAACCTCTCCGTGTAGGAATGCCCCCTAATCCAAGCATCATTCTGGTAAATCTCCTCTGCACCGTTTCGAAAGCCAAAACATGCTTCTTGTAATGGGACAACCAGAACTACATGCAATATTCCAAATGAAGCCTAACCAACGTCCTTTAAAGCTGCATCATGACTTCTTGACTTTTACACTCAATGCCCCAACCTATGAAAACAACCTTACCACGTGCCTTCTTTACCACTCTATCTACCTGTGTTGCCACTTTCTAGGAGTTATGGACTTTGATCCCAAGATCTCTCTGTTCATAAGGGTCATGCCATTCTGTGGAATTCTTTGCCACAGAAGGCTGTGGAGGCCAAGTCAGTGGATATTTTTAAGGCAGATATAGATTATTGATTAGTAGGGGCATCAGAGGATATGGGGAGAAGGCAGGAGAATGGGGTTAGGAGGGAGAGATAGATCAGCCATGGTTGATAGGTGGAGTAGACTTGATGGGCCGAATAACCTAATTCTACTCTTATACTCTATGACCTTGTTAATTGTATATTTTTCCCTAACATTTGATCTCTCAAAGTGCAACTCCTCACACTCACTCTGATTACTCCATCTGCCCTGTTTCTGCCATTTCTGTAGCTGATCCATACCTCGCTGACAGGCTTCTTCACAAACTGCAACCCCCTGCAATCTAACCATCCCGTCTACATTTACTAACTTACAAACCATCCTATCTATGTTTACGTCCAAGTCATTTGCCCATCTCAAACAGCAGATGTCCCAGCAAGTCAAGTCAAGTCAAGTCAAGTCAAGTTTATTTGTCACATACACATACGAGATGTGCAGTGAAATGAAAGTGGCAATGCTCGCGGACTTTTGTGCAAAAGACAAACAACAAAACAACCAAACAAATTATAAACACAATCATAACACACATATTCTTTTACATAATAAATAGTGGAAGGAAAAACGTTCTGTAGAGTTAGTCCCTGGTGAGATAGGCGTTTACAGTCCGAATTGCCTCTGGGAAGAAACTCCTTCTCAACCTCTCTGTTCTCACCGCATGGCAACAGAGGCGTTTGCCTGACCGTAGCAGCTGGAACAGTCCGTTGCAGGGGTGGAAGGGGTCTCCCATGATTTTGTTTGCTCTGGAGTTGCACCTCCTGTTGTATAGTTCCTGCAGGGGGGTGAGTGAAGTTCCCATAGTGCGTTCGGCCGAACGCACTACTCTCTGCAGAGCCTTCTTGTCCTTGGCAGAGCAATTCCCAAACCAGATGGTAATGTTCCCGGACAAGATGCTTTCCACCGCCACTGCGTAGAAGCACTGGAGGATCCTCGGAGACACTCTGAATTTCCTCAATTGCCTGAGGTGGTAAAGGCGCTGCCTTGCCTTACTCACGAGTGCTGAGGCGTGTGATGCCCATGTCATATCCTCAGAGATGTGGACTCCCAGATATTTAAAACAGTTCACCCTATCCACAGGATCCCCATTTATCCTCAATGGAGTGTACAGATTCCTGCAGAACTGCACTGGTCACAGATTCCCAGTTTGAATATTGTCCTTTCACCATACAGGTAGATTTGCACCACATAGACATCTATCATGGATGACTTTATCAAATGTCTTATTGAAATCAATGTGCACAACATCCACCGCCTTCAATTACTTTAGTCACCTTAAATAAAGGAACAACATTTTGGGTCATGATTTATTGTGCAAAATGCATGATTAATTGTGGCAAAGTAACAAAGTACAATTTTTTTTTTAAACGCAGGATGGAAGCCATATGTTGGTTTGACTATTTTGTTGTCCGTCTTTGGGGAAAATGAGTGAGACTTACCAAATTGTGGATTTGCAAGTAACAGTTGGATATATTTTAGCAGAAGGAAGGTAAATTCACCATCACTTTGGAAATTCAATTGATTTTATTTTCAAGAATGCAATATTTGTCTTTCAGGAAGCATCTTTTTTTTTCAGATTTCCCAGAGAGATGTTCCAAATACTGCCAATGTGCAGGAACAAAACTTTGGAGTATATCAGCAAGGTATACTGTTCTCAAATTCAAACATCTATTATTATATAAAAGTCTGTGGCTGCCGACTGCCGTCTGTCCGTCCGGCTGCCAGCTGCCTTTCTTCCATTTGATTTGTTCCATCGTGTGATGTCACAATGCCCAATGCTCAAAGGCATTGTTGCCATAGAGGGAGTACAGAGAAGGTTCACCAGACTGATTCCTGGGATGTCAGGACTTTCATATGAAGAAAGACTGGATAGACTCGGCTTGTACTCACTAGATAAGGGGGGATCTTATAGAAACTCCTGATTACATTTCGTCGTGTTTATGTACACATGTTTTAATCAAATCCATCTCCCCCCCCCCCCCCCCCCCCCCCCCCCCAATATTTAAAAAAAAAACTGGCATCTCACCCATAGAATCAGCCCCAGCCCCTGGTGAACATTCCATTTTTTATTGTCACAATGCCCAATGTTCACATATGTCCAATCGGAATGGATTCATTTACATATGCCTTTGCAGGAGCCCCAGCCCCTGGTCAACGTTCCATCGTGTGATGTCACAATGCCCAATGCTCAAATACATTGTTGCCATAGAGGGAGTACAGAGAAGGTTCACCAGACTGATTCCTGGGATGTCAGGACTTTCATATGAAGAAAGACTGGATAGACTCGGCTTGTACTCGCTAGAATTTAGAAGATTGAGGGCGGATCTTATAGAAACGTACAGAATTCTTAAGGGGTTGGACAGGCTAAATGCAGGAAGATTGTTCCAGATGTTGGGGAAGTCCAGAACAAGGGGTCACAGTTTAAAGATAAGGGGGAAATCCTTTAGGACAGAGATGAGAAAAACATTTTTCACACAGAGAGTGGTGAATCTCTGGAATTCTCTGCCACAGAAGGTAGTTGAGGCCAGTTCATTAGCTATATTTAAGAGGGAGTTATATGTGGCCCTTGTGGCTAAAGGGATCAGGGGGTATGGAGATAAGGCAGGTACAGGATACTGAGTTGGATGATCAGCCACGATCATATTGAATGGTGGTGCAGGCTCGAAGGGCCGAATGGCCTACTCCTGCACTTAATTTCTATGGTTCTATGTTTCCCTCTCCTCACCCCTCTCCCCCACCCATCCCTCTCTCCCCCACCCCCCTTCCCTCTCTACGCCACCCCCTTCCCTCTCTCCACCCGCCCCCTTCCTCCTACTGTCCCTCTGTCCCCCTTTCCCTCCCAAATCTGTCCCGTTTCCCTCCTCCCCCTCTCCCCTCCCTCCCCTCTTCTCACCCCCCCCCCCCCCCCACCTGTGTATTTGGGTGGTGGTTAATGTGAGTTTGATGCCGCAGCCCCCCCCCCCCCCCCCCCCCCCCCCCCCCCCGCAAACGCCGTTGGGGAAACAGACCCACCGGGTCTGCACTTGGTCTAGTACTCTCTAATTTTCACTGAATTATTCTACATATTATTGGAAAAATCATTTGTCTACATGATAAATGGGTGTTTCAGTAAATAAGGGTACCAACCTGACATAGGGGGCCAAATTTGAAAGTTACTAAATCATAATGAAACACCACAGCATTAATGATTCTTTTGAGCTAATTTGTGATCAAAATCGACCAACATTTGATCAAAATGTAATACATTCAAAATTTGGAAAAAAAAACAATAATTTTTTTTAACTGATTCCTAAACTCCCTTACAAAATGTCAGCACGTAACCCACCACGAGGTCCATAATTCACGGAAGGTTCATTATAATTGCGTTGTTTGATTTTTTTTTAATTGCGACGAGTGCATAAACATCAGTTAAAGCATTGACAATGTTAATCAACGGGAGGGACCACAGAATGAGACATCGTTAAAATAGGTGAGCAAGCTCCTTTTTTTTTCCATTATTTTAAGTTCTACTAGACCAAGTGCAGACCCGTTTGGTCTACTGCCCCAACGGTGTGCTCCCCCAACACAATATTCCCCCATTCACCCGTTCCCCCAACCCAACTGAACCCATTCTCGAACATAAGATTCCAGTACGCCCTTGCCTCCCTCAGCACTGTACGTAAAAAAAAATTCCAACTGCCTTTCCCCAGCCTACCACAGCAGTTCCAATTGCAATACCAATTGGCCCTCCTCCTCCTGTTGAAATTTCCCATTGAGGTGAAAAGTTCAGTGTGTTCCCATATTGCAACTATGTATCGAAGTGTGTTGGAAGCTGGCAAGAAGGATTTTAACAGTAAAAATCTTGTTAAAGTTGGCATTTTTGAAGCTTTAAACATCAATAACACCTTCTGCTGCGGTTACCATTGGCAGTCCCATTGTGAAACTTAGCACTTAGCAGCTTGAGAGTCAAACGTGATTGGTGCATTGTGACATCATCACTTCAAGCTGCTGGAAAAAGGCAGTTTGTGATAAGTGGGTTTTGGCTTTTTTTTAAAGCTTTAATCATGAATAACTTGTGAAATATAGGATGAAATGTTAAGTGAAACTGAGTACATTGTGGACGGTAAAATTGTGTTGGAATATGTAAAATTTAAGCGCTAGCGTGTAGCATTTTGAGGAAGATACAAATATAACACACACACAAGATGAGACTTTTAGTATATAGATAGATAGATATATTCCATGATTAAGTATTTCAACGGAAAGTTTAAAACACAAAATATAACTAATAAAAGAGAAACATTAAATATGAAATGGTTACTGCTTTTAATCCACAAATTTCACACGTGACCAAATGGACATTGCTACTCACGGTTGAGCTGCAAAAACTTGGGGCATCAGAAAATCTAATCAGGGGATAAATCATAAAAATCATAAGCATAATCAGAATTTGGTTTACATAGAGTAATTTAATTGCAAAATTAATATAATCTTTCTGCTATAAATTAGCCTAAGAATTTGATGACATCCTGCTTTAAAAATGTCACAAAAAAGGCAAGAAAACAGGGATATCTCTGATATTTTTCATTGTAAAAACAGATTTATTTATTTTTGCTTCATCTCATTATTTTGGCTATACACCATGATATTCACTACTTAAAATATAGGATATGAAACAATGAGAATATTACATAAAAACAGGAGAATAACATGGAAGTTTGGAGACCTGCTGTTTCACTACATATCCTTGTATAATTTGCCAGATGAGAGTTCCTTTAGATCAGGCCTATCCTTAGGCAATCAACTGGTGAATTAATATAATTCCAGAAGACAATGACAAACCGTGGGGAAAGGGTGCTTCAAATTTATTTTCACTGTAACATTCATTCAGTGGCCAGAAATTTTAGATAGTAATTATAAATGTGATTGCCTCAAATAATCTATCAGTAAATATGACACAAATGACAAACATCAGAATATCTACAGGAGTAAATCCATTCACCTGCTGGTAAACTGGTGTAAAGTAGGAAAATGTGGACAACTAACTTTTGCAGAGAAAGCTCCCATTCAGGGAAATTGATATTGATTGTGAGGTGAATATTGCAGAAGGATAATCATCCTCCTGAAAAAGAACCGCCAAGTTCTCCTGGTGGATTTACTATTACGTTATGTAATTTGGTCACCATTGAATAACCTTTGAGAATCATTTTTTGTCCACTTGACCTTGCGGATAATCCCATCCCATCGCCATGACCTGACGTCCACGACCAACACCACAGCACTGGTCAAGAGAGCCCAGCAGCGACTACACCCTCTCCGAAGACTACGTAAAGCAGGTCTCCCCACTACACACCTACGAACTTTTTATAGGGGGACAATCGAGAGCACATTAACCTACGGCATCACTTCCTGGTTCAGGAGCTGCAAGGCGTACGAACGGCACCAACTAGACAGGATTGTGAAGACCGCCAGCAGAATTATTGGTGCTCCACTCCCTTTCCTGCTGGACATATACAGGAAGAGATGTATCAGCAGAGCCATCTCCATCATCAAAGACCCCTACCACCCATCGCATCACATATTCTCCATCCTGCCATCTGGGAAGAGGTACAGGAGCATTAGCTGCAAAACCAGCAGGATGCTCCTCAGCTTCGTCCCGCAGGCTATAAGACTGATAAACGGACTTTGCCCCCTGCCAAAGTATCGCGCACCAACCATCAACCTGGACACACTGCAGCAGAGCCACTGTCGTGACGCTGCCGATCGGAACGCCTGTTGAATGTTTAGTAGAGTGTTAATTTGTTCATGATATATATATTTTTATTTCTATTTATTTTTTTAATGCACACTGAATGGACACTGGTTCACCGCCGGGGACGCAGAGGTGGGTTAAAGGCCAGGTTAGAGCTAGCCCCACACAGGGCAGCGATTCCTAGCCTTTTCCTCGCCAACGTGCGCTCACTGGCAAACAAAATGGATGAACTCCGGCTAAGGATCACCTCCCACAACCGGATCAAGGACTGCAACATCTTGATCTTCACTGAAACTTGGCTCAACACTGACGTTCCTGACAGCGCCATCCAGCTATCGGGGCGTCATTTACTCCGAGCGGACAGGACATCAGACTCTGGTAAGACCAGAGGGGGGGGGTCTGTGCATTTATGTAAACAAAGCATGGTGCATGGACTCCACCATCATCGAGAGTCACTGCTCAGCTAACCTTGAATTCCTCTTGGTTAGATGCAGACCGTTCTATCTGCCCAGAGAGTTCACCTCCACTGTTGTGACTGCAGCCTATATCCCTCCTGATGCTAATGCCAAGCTTGCAATGAAAGAGCTGCATACTGCCATTAGCAAACAACAGACTCACAACCCCGAGGCAGCCTTCATTGTTGCGGGTGACTTCAATCACTCCAACCTGAAGACTGTACTCCCCAAATTCCACCAACATGTATCCTTCCCCACTAGAGTAGACAAGACACTGGACAAAGTCTACACCAACATGGCTGAAGCTTACAAAGCCATCCCCCTCCCCCACCTTGGTCAGTCTGATCACGTCTCATTGTTCCTGCTCCCTAAGTACTCCCCACTCATCAGACGGGTTAAACCAACTGTAAGGACAGTTAAAGTCTGGTCAGAGGAAGCGGACTTCACACTTCAGCAGTGTTTTGGAAACACTGACTGGAAGGCGTTTGCAGCCCAGGCCACCCTTGACTCTCACACGGACATTGATTCCTATACATCCTCTGTTCTGGACTTTATAAACTCCACCATCAATAGTGTCACCTCCCTCAAACAGGTGACCATATACCCGATTCAGAAGCCATGGATGAACAGCGAGGTCAGGCTACTGCTGAAAGCACGGGACACCGCTTTCAGGTCAGGTGATGCTCGAGCCTACAGTTCATCCAGGGCTAACCTGAAGAGGGGCATCAGGAAGGCCAAGCACTGCCATAAGCTAAGGATTGAGGAGCACTTCAACAACAACTCCGACCCCCGACGCATGTGGCAAGGCATCCAGGCCATCACGGACTACAGACCCTCCAACATCACCCCCACACCCAGCGACGCCTCCTTCCTTGAGGAGCTTAATCACTTCTATGGCCGCTTCGACAGGGACAATCTAGAGACAGCCATCAAGGCTGTGCTACCTGCCGATCACCAACCCCTCACACTCACCCCCTACGACGTGTACGTGGCACTGAGTAGGACTAATGCACGTAAGGCTGCTGGCCCTGACGGCATCCCCGGGCGCGTGCTCAGTGCCTGTGCTGCGCAGCTGACAGACGTCTGGACTGACATCTTCAACCTGTCACTTGCCCAAGCAGTTGTCCCCACTTGCCTTAAAGCCACCTCCATCGTGCCAGTGCCAAAACACTCCACTGCGGCAAGCCTCAACGACTTCCGCCCAGTTGCACTTACCCCCATCATCACCAAGTGCTTCGAGAGGCTGGTCCTGGCACACCTCAAAAGCTGCCTACCCCCCACACTGGATCCCTATCAGTTTGCCTACCGCAAGAACAGGAGTACGGAGGATGCCATCTCAACGGCACTTCACTCCGCCCTCTCCCACCTTGACAACAGAGACACTTATGTAAGAATGCTGTTCATCGATTACAGCTCAGCATTCAACACCATTATTCCATCAAAACTGATCACCAAACTCGGTAACCTGGGCATCGACCCCTCCCTCTGCAACTGGATACTGGACTTTCTAACCAACAGACCCCAGTCTGTGAGGTTAGACAAGCACACCTCTTCAACCCTCACCCTGAACACCGGCGTTCCTCAGGGCTGTGTGCTGAGCCCCCTCCTCTACTCCCTCTCCACCTATGACTGCACACCTGTACATGGTACTAACACCATCATCAAGTATGCAGATGATACAACGGTGATTGGCATCATCAGCAACAACGATGAGCTGGCCTACAGGGAGGACGTCCAGCACTTAGCAGAATGGTGCACTGACAACAACCTGGCCCTTAACTCCAAGAAGACCAAGGAGCTCATTGTAGACTTCAGGAAGTCCAGAGGCGGCACGCACACCCCCATCCACATTAACGGGACGGAGGTATGGAACGTGTTTCTAGCTTCAGGTTCCTGGGAGTCAACATCTCCGATGACCTCTCTTGGACCCACAATACCTCTACTCTGATCAAGAAGGCTCATCAGCGTCTCTTCTTCCTGAGGAGACTGAAGAAGGTCCATCTGTCTCCTCAGATCCTGGTGAACTTCTACCGCTGCACCATCGAGAGCATCCTTACCAATTGCATCACAGTATGGTATGGCAACTGCTCTGTCTCCGACCGGAAGGCACTGCAGAGGGTGGTGAAAATTGCCCAACGCATCACCGGTTCCACGCTCCCCTCCATTGAGTCTGTCCAAAGCAAGCGCTGTCTGCGGAGGGCGCTCAGCATCGCCAAGGACTGCTCTCACCCCAACCATGGACTGTTTACCCTCCTACCATCCAGGAGGCGCTACAGGTCTCTCCGTTGCCGAACCAGCAGGTCGAGGAACAGTTTCTTTCCGGCGGCTGTCACTCTACTAAACAACGTACCTCGGTGACTGCCAATCACCCCCCCCCCCCCCGGACACTTATTATTTATTTTTTATTCAAATCGTTTGCTATGTCGCTCTTCAAGGGAGATGCTAAATGCATTTCGTTGTCTCTGTACTGTACACTGACAATGACAATTAAAATTGAATCTTAATCTTGAGCAAAGTTTTTTTGTTTCCTCTGGGTATGTGAATACTCAGGAAATGACAATAAAGATATACAATACAATACAATACAATCCATGAGATTTTGAAAGTGAATGCTTACCTGCATCTTGGAATTCATTTCATCCCTCTTTAAGAGCCTTGTAAATGCATGTTGGAATAGAAAAAAAGACACAAAGTGCTGGAGTAACTCAGTGGGTCATGCAGCGTCTCTGGGGAACATGGATAGTTCGGGTCGGGTACTTCGATGGGGTTGGGACAGAACATTTCTTCAGATCCATGTTCTCTAGAGATGCTGCCTGACACTGAGTTTCTCCAGATTTTTTTTGTAAACCAACAATCTGCTGTTCCTTGTGTCTACCTACAATGCACACTCATGCATATATATACATATAATTTCACAGAAGTGGGTGAAAAATATACATCTTTGTGGAATCCCTTTCTTTCTTTGAAACATCCATAGAATTTGCAAGAAAGCCACACACACGCACACACTCGCACACACACGCATATTGCTAGAAAGCTATATCTATATACACATATATATATATATATATATATATATATATATATATTTATATATATATATTTATATACACACATATATATTGCAAGCGATATATATATATATATATATGCACACATTATACATATATATTTTGAAAGAAAGCTATATATACATATAAAGCTATGTATACACACATTTACGCTAATCTAGCATTAAACCCATTTTCTCAACAGCTTCAGAGAACATAGAAGGTAGAGCACAGGAACAAGCCCTTCAGTTCACAGTGTCCGTGCCAATCATGATGCCAAGTTAAACACATCTCTTGAGCCATATTACTTTCCCTGCATATCTACATGCCTTTCCAAAAGTCTCTTCAATGACACTGCTGTATTTGCTTCCATCACCAACACTGGCAGCATGTTCCAGGCACTCATCACTGTGTGTTAAAAACCTTCCCTGCACATTTCTTTTAACCCTTACCCCTCTTTTAAAGCTATGCCCTTGAAGTTCAGCAGAAGGTCACTCCGACACATCACGGCCTTGCTCGACATCAGGCCTGGCTCGCCCACTGTGGAACCTGGAACTCATCCAAAGAGGGAAGTTTCCGGCCCTTGGTCAACTTGTGGAGCATAGAGGCGGGCGTTGGAGTCGGGCAGAGGACCAGGGTTAGCAGACAAACTCCAGGACACAGTACAGTGCCTGGGTGGTGGAGTGGACCGCTGGAAGCCCTGCAGCAGCCTGGGGCTCATCTGGACTGGGTGCCATTCCAAGGGGCTTCGCCCATGGACGGGACACAGCCTGTAGTGGCATGGAGCAGTAGAGCATCATTGGAGGACACCAATGGTCATGCTTGGTCAAGTCGACCCTGCAACGCACCAAGACAATGGGCCTACATGGTCAAGTTAAGAACTCTACACCTGTAACAACTGGGACGTGAAAATGAAGCTAAGTCTGGTGACTCTGTATACGGTCTCAGTGTAACCATATAACCATGTAACAATTACAGCACGGAAACAGGCCATCTCGACCCTTCTAGTCCGTGCCAAACACATAATCTCCCCTAGTCCCATATACCTGCGCTCAGACCATAACCCTCCATTCCCTTCCCGTCCATATAACTATCCAATTTATTTTTAAATGATAAAATCGAACCTGCCTCCACCACCTTTACTGGAAGCTCATTCCACACAGCCACCACTCTCTGAGTAAAGAAGTTCCCCCTCATGTTACCCCTAAACTTCAGTCCCTTAATTCTCAAGTCATGTCCCCTTGTTTGAATCTTCCCTTCTCTCAGTGGGAAAAGCTTTTCCACGTCAACTCTGTCTATCCCTCTCATCATTTTAAAAACCTCTATCAAGTCCCCCCTTAACCTTCTGCGCTCCAAAGAATAAAGCCCTAACTTGTTCAACCTTTCTCTGTAACTTAGTTGCTGAAACCCAGGCAACATTCTAGTAAATCTCCTCTGTACTCTCTCTATTTTGTTGACATCCTTCCTATAATTAGGCGACCAAAATTGTACACCATACTCCAGAATTGGCCTCACCAATGCCTTGTACAATTTTAACATTACATCCCAACTTCTATACTCAATGCTCTGATTTATAAAGGCCAGCACACCAAAAGCTTTCTTTACCACCCTATCTACATGAGATTCCACTTTCAGGGAACTGTGCACAGTTATTCCCAGATCCCTCTGTTCACCTACATTCTTGAATTCCGTACCATTTACCATGTACGTCCTATTTTGATTTGTCCTGCCAAGATGTAGCACCTCACACTTATCAGCATTAAACTCCATCTGCCATTTTTCAGCCTACTCTTCCAACTGTACTACTATTACACACATGTACTGTATCTGTGATGCTTATCTAAGAGGTATCGATGAGCTTACGCATAGTGAAACCTGTCCTAAACTGTATACAAAAATGAATTTCATCGTACCTTGGTTATCCCTCGACAAAAGCTTTTCACTGTAGCTCGGTACACGTGATGATACGGTCTTTATTCTTTGGAGCGCAGAAGGTTAAGGGGGACTTGATAGAGGTCTTTAAAATGATGAGAGGGATAGACAGAGTTGACGTGGATAAGCTTTTCCCATTGAGAGTAGGGAAGATTCAAACAAGGGGACATGACTTGAGAATTAAGGGACAGAAGTTTAGGGGTAACATGAGTGGGATCTTCTTTACTCAGAGAGTGGTAGCTGTGTGGAATGAGCTTCCAGTGGAAGTGGTGGAGGCAGGTTCGATTTTATCATTTAAAAATAAATTGGATAGGTATATGGATGGGAAAGGAATGGAGGGTTATGGTCTGAGTGCAGGTAGATGGGACTAGGGGAAAATAAGTGTTCGGCACGGACTTGTAAGGCCGAGATGGCCTGTTTCCGTGGTTATATGGTTATAAACTAAACTAAACTAAACTGAACTGAACTGTATATGTGACAAATAAACTACCATTGAACCATTGAGCAACATTGAACCATTGAACATGCAGTCTTTGATATATCCACCCTGGAAAAAAGGTTCTGATAGACTAAGCCTCTCATAATTTCACAAACTTCCATCCGATTTCCATTCAGCCTCCAACACTATAGAGAAAACAATCCAAGTTTGTTCAACCTCTCCTTACAGATAATGCCCTCTAATCCTCCACTAAAGTTTGCAATGAAGCCTGTGGAAGATCTCAGTGACTGCTCTCTTCCATAACGTGCCATTACCCAGGTTTGCCTATGCTCTAGAATGCTTCTTAGCACTACTGGAGGCTCAGTGTACCTTTCCTCTGTCAAGTGTTGACCAGCTTTACCTATTGCAGGTTGGCTTTAAGTGGCCTTTGCTGCTCACTATATTGCTCCTGGCAATTCTAAATTTCAGCAATTTAGCTCAAGGCTGCTGTCAGAGATATGTTATCCAATTCCTCAACATTGCAGAAATTGTCCCAGATTTTTTTTTTTTTTTTTGCTTTAGGTATTCTGCTGCATAAAATATGTGTGGTCAGCAATCCTTATTCAATGTTCTTTCAATAGTTTCTGCTGTGAATTATGGTTGATACTTTATCATGGCCAAATGTGCTGAAATGTACAAAATACTGTATGTAGTTTACATCCATAGACTACAAAATTAATGGGTTGGCTGCACCAAAAGGATAAGATTGATTTCAGCATCAAGACTCAAAAGTTGTGTTTTGGGAGCAGAAACACTCAATGTACAAATCCTAGCCAAACATTCATGGCTCAGCTGCAACCATCAGATAACCTCCAAATTCAGATAATAGGTTGCTTATTCTTATGCTTCTCTGAAGCATCATCCACTCTCTTACAGACGATCTCCTACAGGCTTTGGGCGTTCATAAACACTACACATCATGGTGCTGAGGAAGAGATGGTTGAGTGCATCACGTTCCTTGGTGAGAGTATCACCTGCAACCTGTCCTTGACCAACCACAACTACGGCCTAGAAAACATATCAACACCCACCTCCACTTCTGCAGAAGACTAAGGAAATTCGGCATGCTTCCAATAACACTTGCCAACATCAACTGTTGCACTGTAGATAGATACATCACTACTTAGTTTGGCAACAGCTCTGCCCAAGACAGCAAAAAATTGCCGAAGGGTGGTTGATGTAGCCCATGAAGGGTGGTTGATGTAGCCCACTCCATCACACAGCCCAGCCTACAGCCCATTGATTCTATTTACACTTCTTGTTGCCTCAAAAAAGCACCCAACATAATCTAGGACCATTTTCACCTCAGTGGGCATAAGATACAAAATTTGAAAACATGTACCACAAGATGTAGGAACAGCTTCTTCCTTCTATTATATTGCTACTGAATATACCTCTCATAAGCTAAGGTGTAGTCTCAATGTCCCTACCTACCTCATTGTAGCCCTTGCACTTTTCTTTTATCTGCACCTTCTCTGTTGCTGTAACATTGTGATACAATATTCTGCACTCAGGTATTTTTTTCGCCTTCCAATACTAGTGGTGCTTTCATATGTTTTGATTGTACTCACGGATAGTATGATTTGACTGGATAGCCTGCAAACAAAGTTTGCTGTATTTACTGTATTCACTATATTTAGGTACAAGTAACAATGATAAAACAATTCCAATGTAAATACCAATGCTGATGATACAAAAGTTAGTGGTTTTGAAGATAGTGAAGATGGTTGTGAACGATTGCAGCAGGATCTGGATCGATTGGCCAGGTGGGCGGAGGAATGGTTGATGGAATTTAATACAGAGACGTGTGAGGTGTTGCATTTTGGGACATTGAACATGGGCAGGACCTACACAGTAAATGGTAGGCCTCTGGGTAGTGTTGCAGAGCAGAGGGATCTAGGTGTACAGGTGCATGGTTCCTTGAAGGTTGAATCGCAGGTAGGTAAGGTGGTCAAAAATGCTTTTGACACTTTGGCCTTCATCAGTCAGAGTAATGAGTATAGAAGTTGGGAGGTCATGTTGCAGTTATATAAGATGCTGGCAAAACCGCATTTAGAATATTGTGTTCAGTTCTGGGCACCATGTTATAAGAAAGATATTGTCAAGCTTGAAAGGGTTCAGAAAAGATTTATGTTGCCAGGACTAGAGGGTGTGAGCTATGGGGAGGGGTTGTGTAGGCTGGGTCTCTATTCCATGGAACACTGGAGGATGAGGCGAGATCTTATAGGGGTATAATAAAATCATGAGAGGAATAGATCGCGTAGATGCAGAGTCTTTTGCCCAGAGTAGGGGAATCGAGGACCAGAGGACAAAGATTCAATGTGAAGGGGAAAGGATTTAATAGGAATCCGAGGGGTAACTTTCACACAAAGGGTGGTGGATGTATGGAACAAGCTGCCAGAGGAGGTAGTTGTGTCTGGGTTAATCGTATTGTTTAAGAAACAGTTAGACAGGTACATGGATAGGACACGTTTGGAGGGATATGGACCAAGCACAAGCAAGTTGTACTAGTGTAGCTGGGACATTGTTGGCTGATGTGGGCGAGTTGGTCCGAAGGGGCTGTTTTCACACTGTATCACTCTAGGACTCTATGACCTATTAAAGCATCAACCAGGTGATAGGCACAAAAGCTGGAGTAACTCAGCGGGACAGGCAGCATCTCTGGAGAGAAGGAATGGGTGACGTTTTGGGTCGAGACCCATCATCAGCTTTTTGTGTCTATATTCCGTTTAATCCAGCATTTGCAGTTTCTTCTTACACATCAACCAGATGACCTATTTTACACCTTACCCACAAGGCCACTCTGACCTTCCTCTTTCATAGATAGAGTAATTGAGTCATACAGCAAGGAAATAGGCCCTTCAGCCCAACTTGCCCATACAGCTAATATGCCCCATCTATGCTAGTCTGATCTGGCCTTGTTTGACCCATTTCCCTCTAAACCTTTCCTGTCCATTTACCTGTCTAAATGTCTTTCAAATTATGTTATAGTACCAGCCTCAACTATTTCCTCTGGCAGCTGTATCCATATACACAGCACCCTCTCCATGAAAAAGTTGCCAATCAGGTTCATATTAAATCTTTCCCCTCTTACTTTAAACCTATATCCTCTGGTTCCCGATTCCCCTATTCTGGTCAAAAGACATTCATCCTGTCTATTCCCATCATGATCTTGTACACCTCTATAAGATCACCCCACAACCTCCTGGCCCCAAGGAATAAAATCCTAATGACATCCTTCCAAAAGGAGGGTGACAAAAACTAAAGAGTCAAGTCAAGAGTCAAGAGTCAATTTAATTGTCATTTGGACCCCTGGAGGTCCAAACGAAATGCCGTTTCTGCAGCCATACATTACACACAAATAGACCCCAGACACAACATAATTACATTTAACATAAACATCCATCACATAACTGTGATGGAAGGCCAAAAAAACTTATCTCTCCACTGCACTCTCCCCCCCCCCGATGTCAGAGTCAAAGTCAAAGCCCCCGGCTGGCGATGGCGATTGTCCCGCGGCCATTGAAGCCACGCCGGGTGGTGCGAGGTCGCACACCGGGTCTTGGTGTTGGAGCCCCCGGTGTGTGCTCGCAAAGTCCCGCGGCCGTTCCAGCCGCGCGGGGCAATGGTGTTAGGCCCCGCTCCAGGAGCTCTTCAACCCCGCAACACGGGCGGGAGAATTCGCCGTTGCAGGAGCCCCGAAAAGCGGTCTCCCTCCAGGGAGCCGCGCGGGGTCATCCGAGCCGTCCGCAGACCCGCAGTAGCAGCCTCCGACTCAGCAGCACCAGCAGCGGCAGCGCTCCTCCACCGCTCCACCCGCTCCGGTCTCGGCCAGCTCCACGATGGCAACGGTGAGTCGGCACCAGAGTCCCCGGCTTCTTCCCGTTGGAGGCCGCTCCTCGTTGCGGCCTCAACGACACCTGAGACCCGACGAGAAAAGGTCGGGTCTCCAGTGCAGGGAGAGATTCAAAAGTTTCCCCCCCCCTCCCACCCCCACCCCCATCCCCCCACACACACACCCCAACATAAAATAACAAAAACTACATAAAAACACAGACAAAAAATAATAAAAACGCGGACAGGCTGCAGAGGCCGCTGCTGGCCAGAGCCGCGCCGCCTACCGGAGTAAACACAATAATCCAAATGCCTCCTCACCAATGACTCATAAACCATAACATAACGTCCACATTTCTATACTCAATACCCTGATGAAGGCCAATATACTAGAAGCCTTCTTGACCATCCTGTGATTCCACTTTCAGGGAGCATTGCACCTTCACTCCCAATTCTCTCTGCTCTACAACATTCTCCAGGGCCCTACCATTTACTGTCAAGGTCATCCCAAAAAGCAACATCTCACACTTATCTGCATTAAACACTATGAACCATTCCTCAAATCACTTTCCCAGCTGATTACCATCTTCATTATCTACGATACCATCCACTTTAGTATCATCTGCAAACTTAAGGGCCTGTCCCACTAACGTGTCCTTGGCACGCAAATTATGCGACCTCGTGGTAGCGTTGAGCCGCGACGGTCCTGCGAAGGTCGCTCGTGATTTCATGCGTACGCACAGCCGTCTGGAGCGCGTGACGTAATTTGAAGATGGACACAAAGCTGGAGTAACTCAGCGGGACTGGCAGCATCTCTGGAGAGAAGGAATGGGTGGCGTTTCGTGTCGAGACCCTTCTTCAGTCTGAAAAGAAGGGTCTTGACCCGAAACATCACCCATTGCTTCTCTCCAGAGATGCTGCCGGTCCCGCTGAGTTACTCCAGCATTTTGTGACCATCTTCAATTTTCTTGGCTTCGCTCTGGGAGTAGCCGTGAGTCCCAGGCCGAGTTCGGCGATCGTTTGCCTGCTTCTGCTGCTGTTGGAGGTGAGACGTTGCGTCGCGCCATGATCCTGGGCCTGTCCCCCTTTGGCCATCAGTCCCGCGACAGGCCATTGGCGCGTGAAGATTTTGTCGCTACAAAAATTTCGGAGCCCCGCACGATGTCGACACAGAACAACATACCTCTCTGCGCTTCTCCGTGGAATATAGAAACATAGAAACATAGAAATTAGGTGCAGGAGTAGGCCATTCAGCCCTTCGAGCCTGCACCGCCATTCAATATGATCATGGCTGATCATCCAACTCAGTATCCCGTACCTGCCTTCTCTCCATACCCTCTGATCCCCTTAGCCACAAGGGCCACATCTAATTCTCTCTTAAATATAGCCAATGAACTGGCCTCGACTACCCTCTGTGGCAGAGAGTTCCAGAGATTCACCACTCTCTGTGTGAAAAAAGTTCTTCTCACCTCGGTTTTAAAGGATTTCCCCCTTATCCTTAAGCTGTGACCCCTTGTCCTGGACTTCCCTAACATCGGGAACAATCTTCCTGCATCTAGCCTGTCCACCCCCTTAAGAATTTTGTAAGTTTGCCCATCAACGCGGCCACGAGGTCACGTAATTTGCGTGCCAAGGACACGTAAGTGGGACAGGCCCTTTACTTAACTTACCTTATACATTCTCATCCAAATCATTGATGTAAACCACAAAAGGCAATAGGCATAGCACTGATCCCTGAGGCACCCCACTAGTCACAGTCCTCCGAATCAAATAACCTCTTGAGTTGCTCCATCATTCAATATGATCATGGCTGTTCGACCTTGGCTTATCTTTCACTTTCTTGCTCAGTTCCAACACTCATCACCTAAATAGGGGGCGGCACGATGGCACAAAGGCAGAGTTGCTGCCTTACACCGTCAGAGACCCGGGCTCGATCCTGACTATGGGTGCTGGTCTGTACAGAGTGTGTCCGTTCTCACCATGACTTGCGTGGGTTTTCCTCCGGGATCTTCGGTTTCCGCCCACACTCCAAAGACGTACAGGTTTGTAGGTTAATTGGCTTGGTATAATTGTAAATCGTCCCTAATGTGTGAAGGATAGTGTAAGTGTGCGTGGATCGCTGATCGGCATAGACTCGGTGGGCCGAAAGGCCTGTTTACGTTCTGTATCTTTAAACTAAACTAAACTAAAACTAAGTTGAAAAATCTGTGGTCAAGTAAATCCACACACCTAGGAAGCTGGGATTCATTGGACATTGGCCAAGTGGAAGATCAAATCCACATCAAATCCCACCTTGCCAATCAATTGGTCAAACCAGGAAAAACATCTGGAATATCACAGTAAGGGAATGACTAACCCCCATCAGCAGACCAGGAACCCAGAGAAGCCACCTGCAACCAGCCACAAACAAAACAAATAATGTTTGGAACTTGGACAAGTAAATGGAATATAAGTTAACTATGAACTTTGTGTGTGAGGGTGTACATAAAGCTGTGTTTGCATGGGATCTGACTTGTGTCCTTTTATTTAACTTGAAAGTATAAAAGTCTAGGTAAAGCATACTTAACCGAGATATTGGTCCAAATGCTCAGAAAGACCAGGAACCACTAATTCATCTATCGCCACTTTCAGTAAATTCAATGACTCAGCCTCCATAGCTCTTCAGAGATTTCCAAAAAAATTTCCTCTCCCTCTGATCTTAACATCTGACCAAATAAACAGAATTGTTTGGCCCTTGTTCCAGATTCTTCCAAGAATGGAAACAGTTTCTCATCATCTCTCCTCTCAAAATTCTTTGATTTTGATAAACCTTTCCCCATACTTATAAACACCTTTTAGTATAGGCTAAATATGAACTATCATTCCCAGAAATCAACTTCTCTGAATTATCTCCAATGCTGGTACATCCATTCTTGAACAAAGAGAGAACAAATGTTTACACAAAACATTTATGTTTACACAAAGCATTTATGTTTACACCCCATCCTCTGTACTACATTGATCAAGTTGGTATGGATTATGCCCTGAAGTTCATCTGTTTCGTGTTTCTTTAAACTTGATGATCTGATAAAAAGTGTCAAAGGTTATGGGAGAAGGCAGGAGAATGGGGTTGAGAAGGAAAAATAGAGTGGCCATGATTAAATAGCGGAGCAGAATCGATGGGCGAATGTCCTAATTCTGCTCCTATGTCTTATGGTCTTATGGATATGTCACAAAATGCCCAGTGTAGTGACAGATTTTATATTGTCTCAAGGATTTAGTCCTGATAGTCACTTGAATTGATGGTCGAGGATCAGAAGGTAATCTATACGCACTCACGAACTCTCCACGACACATTCAATGCCAACAAAAGATAAATCTTCCAAAAACAGTTTCATGGTTAATAATTTCTTTATTGTAGTAGTACAAACAGTAAGATAATCATAAAGGCTTCTTCTTGTATAAGTACATTCCAATCATATGACCATGCTCGTGCATGGTCAATAACGATGTCTCTTCCCCGATCTTCTTCAAACTAAACTAAAAGCTACTAGGGAGTCTGCGCGAGAATCCCAGCCGCAAACACGCCTCAGACTATGTATAAATCCCACCCACATAATTACAGGCAGATAAAATTTAAAGGCAACTGGTTATAGTTATAACATACTGAGTTAAGCTAAATGGCTACTACACCTAGTTAAAGCTAAGATTAAAATTTGAAGGCCTGGTGAATTAATTTGTTTTTTGGCAATCCTGTACTTTCATGATTACCGGAGATTTTTGAAAAAAATTAAATCCTAGATTATTTAATTAACTGACAATAAATTACACAGGTGGTGGGATTTATACTCAGAACATTTTTGTTGTTTAATCTTCTTGACTACTAGTCAAGTAACGTAACCACTTTGCAAAGATCCTGTTTCTTTATAAACTCTGAGGTTCAGAAATTAGGCTCCATGGTACAATCATAGTGTCAATAGGAAGGTATATGAATACTTTATTGTCACATATAATTGAATTGAATAGAATGCCTTTTATTGTCATTCAAACAACTTGGCTTGAACGAAATTGCATTTCTACATGTGACCTACGGCGCTGCCCTTTTGTTCTCCCCCCAAACCCTCCCTCAGCGGTTCCCCACCCCAGGTCCCCATTGTCCTTTCCCCGCCCCCCCCCCCCCCCCCCATTGTCCATTTGTTCCCCCCCCCCCCCCCCCCCCCCCCGCCCCCGATGTCCATTGTTCTCCCCCCACCTCCTTCACGGTAGTCCCCCCACGCCGGGTCCTCCATTGTTCTTCCCCTACCCCCAGACGGTAGTCCTCCACGCTCCATCGACCGTCAACCGCGGGTCATCTTGCAAAGCATCGCTGCCATCACGAGTAAAGATACTAGCTCCTGTAGTATCTTTGGTCGCGAGGCTTCAGCATCGCTGAGGCCCCATCATCGCGAGGCTTCACCACTGCTGATACCTCACCGCCGTTGCTGTTTCACCGCCGCCGATGCCTCACCGCAGTCGACGCCCCATTTCACGCCTCCATCGTGCCGACCCGGATTCCGACCCACTAGGTCCCAGCCAGGCCCTGGCACGGGCTTCTACGCGGCGATGGGGGAGGCATCGAGATCGCTGCGCTTCGTTAAAGACCTCCGGACCAAACAGTAGTGCTATAATAGTGCTATACAGTGTGGTAACAGGTCCTTCATCCATGCCGACACACATGTCGATCAGCTTGCCTAATCAAGGGCCCCCCTTGCCTGCACTGGACCCATATTACTTCAAATCATTTCTATCCATGTACTTACCCGTAGATAGGGTGGCACAGTGGCACAGCAGTAGAGTTTCTGCCTTACAGTGGTTGCAGTGCCAGAGACCCAGGTTTGATCCCAACTACTGGTGCTGTCTGTGCGGAGTTTGTACGTTTTCCCCGTGACCGTGTGGGTTTTCTCTGAGATCTTCAGCTTCCTCCCACATTCCAAAGACATACAGGTTTTCAGGTTAATTGGTTTGGTATGAATATAAAATTGTCCCTAGTGTGTGTAACCAGATGTAGCCAGAGTGAAGTGGTCGTGGTCTAGCGCGATATCACACGATATAACGGGGGAGTAGACAAAGAGTTCCCACGGTACTCGGCATTTCTGTTATTTGTGCAAGTGACTTGTCCGTCTCCCGAGCTTTCCCGTTAAATCTTGAATGAACATTGTAAACTGTCAAGTGTAATTAAATCATCACGTGGCACAAATGACGTCACTTTTTTTTCACACACTATAAATATCCTCCCTTGGTTGAATTGGCTCATTTGGAGACATGCCTATACTAATGCCGTGACTTTACTGTAGGAAGATGCCACATTACTTAGGAGAGAGGGGGAGAGAGACAGAGAGAGAGGCACAGAGGCAGTGTGATGTACTTCGGGGTGACTGGCGGAAGAGAAAGAGCGCACATGACCTTGGTCTATCTGTGTGTGTGGGAGCGAAGAGAGACTAAGCAGAATACATCGGTCTTATTGTGTGTGGGGGGAGAAAGAGAGAGGTGGGGGAGGGGGAGAAAGAGAAAGGTGGGGGAGGGGGAGAAAGAGAAGGGTGGAGGGAGAGAGAGCAATGAGGGGAGACGTATATACACACACAAAGCAGAGTTTTACTGTGTATGTGGGAGACACAGATGGACTGAACACAGTACCTCAGTCTTACTGTGTGTGGGAGAGGGGGAGAAAGAGACGTACACTCACAGAGGCAGAATCTCTCAGCCTGTGTGAGAGGCAGGGAGGGAGAGAGAGAGAGGCACACACAAGGTGGATGTGAAATCTCACCTGCCTGTTTCAGTGACAGACACCCCCATCTGTCTCCCCCTCCTCTCCCCTCGACTCCCCCACCTTTCCCTCCCAACTCCAGTCCCGTCCCGACCCCCTGAGAAACTGAAGGGAGCAACAATCAACTGCTGCCTGCCCGCTGAGTTAAAGAGTTCCCATGGTAGTAAGACGATGTTAGTTGCGCCCAAGTTTAAAGTCAGCGCAGAATCCTTGATAATCAAAAACTGTCTGAATCAGCAAGTTAGACACAAAATGCTGGAGTAACTCAGCAGGCCAAGCAGCAGAGGCTGCTTTGTGGGGCACCGGCAGCGGCGACTTCTCCCGCCCGAATTGTGGGGTTGAAAGTGACCTGGAGGGGGGCCCTACAATGCCCGGCGCGGCCTTAATTTGCCGCGGACTAGCGCCCGCCGGGGGCTTTGACCTCGACTTCGGGAGGGAAATGGAATGCAGGGGAGAGACAAGAACTTTGCCTTCCATCACAGTGAGGAGGAGAGCCACTGTGATGGATGTTTATGTGAATAGTGTTGGTGTGTGTTTTGGTTCTTTTATTGTATGGCTGCAGAAACTACATTTCGTTTGAACCTCATGTGAGGTTCAAATGACAAATAAAGGTATTGTATTGTATTGTATTGTATTGATCTCTGGAGAAAAGGAATGGATTCCATTTTTGGTCGGGACCCTTCTTTGGGATGATTGTAGGGGGGAACTGGAAGCAAGAAAAGACCGGGACAAATCAGGGCCAACAACAGATGACCTCAGCAGGGTATTTTGAAGAGGGGTCCCGACCCGAAATGTCGCCTAACCCTTTCCTCCAGAGATGCTGCCTGACCCACTGAGTCACTCCAGCACTTTATGTCTATATTTGGTTCCCTGATAGGCCAATTGTTGGCTAGGGATAGTGTGATCCCAAGAGAGAACCATCGTTGCAAACCTTGGACTGGTTAACCAACATTTACTGCATGGGGGGGGGGGGGGGGGGGGGCAGGAGGGGGTGGGCGGGGGGGGGGAGAGAGAGAGAGAGTGTAAGTTACCTAAAATTAAATAATTCAATGTTCATAGTGAACACAGACACAAAATGTTGCAGTAACTCAATGGGTCAGGCAACATCTCTGGAGAAAATGAACAGGTGGCGTTTGTGTCTATCTTAAGTAAAAACCAGCATCCGCAGTTCCTTTCTACACAATGGATCTCAGTGTCAAGTCTCTGACTCCCATTGGCAGGCCATTCGGCCCACAGCCCGCCCAGCGATGACTAACCCATGTCACAGGGGGATGGTGTGAAGGCGGAGTTAGACAGAGCTTGATTAATGTTACGGTTGGGGAATGGGCCATAATATGGACAGGGAAACGCTGTTATTCGTGACGCCCCCTCCTCCCTTTCCCAGCTGTTCTCAATCACACCCCTGGCCACACAAAAAATTATACTTTAAGAAGGAATACACGGAACATTTAAACTGAGAACGCTTCTAACAGAGTGAGCCATGTGAGCACTTTGATCATTCTCCCTGTATTTGCTTTTGACAAAATAGTCGGAAAAAAATGTTTAAAAGTGTTCATACCTTTTGCTATGGCTAATTGGCCCTTACCTCTGCGAAAATAGTCTGATATTCGTAGGTGAAATGTCACCAACAATAATAGATTCTATTATTAATTGACTAATAATTGACTCTATTAGCGGAAAGATGCAATTCTGATCTAATATTATAAGTGCCTCTGTCTTTGGAAGCAACACCAGCAATTTATTAAATCTGACTACATGCGGCACAGTGGTAGAGTTGCTGCCTCACAGCCCCAGAGACCGGGGTTCGATCCTGACCATGGGTGCACCGGTTTCCTCTCACACTCCAGAGATTATAGGTTTGTAAGTTAATCGGCTTCAGTAACATTGTAAAATTGTCCCTGGAGTGTATAAGAATAGGTGGTCGGCGCGGACTCAGTGGGCCGAAGGGCCTGTTTCCGCGCTATATCTCTAAAATCTGAAGTTAGGTAATGTCTAAAGGAACTGCAGATGCTGGTTAATACGCACAAAAGGACACAAAATGTTGGTGTAACTCAGCAGGTAAGTCAGATCTGGGAAGAAAAACATAAAAAGCTGGAGTAAGTCAGCGTGTCAGGCAGCATCTGTGGAGAAAAAGAATAGGTGGCGATTCGAATCGGAACCCTTCTTCAGACATCCTAATCGGAATTGAGTCTGAAGATGTGTCTCGTCCCGAAACATCACCTATTTTTCTCCAGAGATGCTGCTTGACCTGCTGAGTTACTCCAGCTTTTTGTGTCTGTCTTCATTTTAAACCAGCATGTGCAGTTCACTCCTTTACACGGGTCTCTGGAGAACATTGATTGGTAGCGTTCCGGACCCTGCTTCGGAAAGGCATCGATCGCTGGTCGGCGAGGACTCCGAGCTGTATCTCTCAAAGAAGTACATGTGAAAAATTTCTCACGGACCATAAAAATGCGGGACTTTTCAGTAAAGTCCCTTTTAAAGATTAGTTATTTTCTTGAATCCCATTAACACAACTCATGAATAAGTTGATGTCCATATGCGGATGCAAATCTTTATTTTTTAAATTCAATCCCACAGAAGACAATTTTTACTCACCTTCTGTCCCCTCTGTCCAGCTTCCGGGTTCACCGTTCGCAGGAGTTCCCACGGTACACGCAAGAGTCAGTACGGATATCGCACTGGCCACTACGTGCATATAATGTTGCAATGTTCAACCACAAGTGTACAAGTCACTCTTGGAGAAATTCAAGCTTGTTTGAATTTTCTCCCGAGTCACCAAGTTACACGAGTGCCTGCCGTTAGCGCCACGGTGGTCCACGAATGCCGTACGGTTATCGCAAGAGGTTCCCACGATGTTCAACTTTGGTTACCTCTTGTGTCAAGAAAGGGGTTTAAGAATCTCTCCACGAATGTCTGCAAAACAAATAACCTTGTTATTGACTTCAAGAAGTGGATGGAATGCACACTCCAATCTGCATCAATGATGCTTCATGTCGATAGCTTCAAGTATTAAAGATGCATGCAGTCTACAGCTTTGAGTTTTTAGGTGAAAACACATCACCAACAATTAGACCCGGTTTAACAACATTGATGCTGTGGCCAAGAAAACATACCAACCCTTCTACTTCCTCAGAAGGCACCTTGTCCATGCCAATTAAGATGCCCCATTTAAGCTAGTCCCATTTGCCATGTGTGGCCTATCCCCCTCTAAACCTTTCCTCTACATGTACCTGTCCATGTACATGTATTTTAACTGCTGTTATAGTATCTGCCTCAACTACCTCCTCTGGCAACTTTGCTCCATACACCCACAGTGAAACACATACATATGAAACACCATGAAACACATATATTTCACTGTGTAAAGGTTGCTCCTCAGGTTCATTTTAAATCTTGCTCCTCTCACCTTAAACATATGTCCTCTTGTTTTTGATTTCCTCTACCCTGCACACTTCCTAAACAATCTTCTGCGCTCTTGCAATAAACATATAATTTTACTTCAACAAACAACAATCCACTTTTTGCAAGGTATTTCCATGGAGGTCTGTAAAATCGTTGGTGAAGATTTGATTCCAGAGGGTAAAGTGAGTAGAGCCTATTGTGCATTTTGGGAGTCCGGTATTACTGATTGTTTTTTAACTGACATTTGATCGTGTATTGGCATGGGAAAATTCCAATTTTATGAATGCATTTTAATCTTCTTGCTCCTTGACTTGCAAAATCAATAATACATATTTTTCATTGTTACAGCTGAAATTATAGACTTTGAAGCCTCCACACAATCTCCCAATTTTGTCAGCCTTAGGCACAACCACCATTGCCTATTCTCACTAGTAAGTTTTCCTCAGCACATCATTTTATCTTAGTTTATAAAGAGTCTCATTTTGACTCTTTAGGACATACGGAACTGGTCTGGGTCTGCAACACACCTGCTTTACAACTGGTCTGATGCAAACATACTGTGTGTTTTTCAGTGTAATTGCTTTCAAATCTATCATTATATATTTGGAAACTAAGTATCAAGGCACAACCTTATTGATGTTGAAAACTCTCTTCCAATCTAGCTTGAGTTAATTGATCTATTCCTTCCCCATTAAATATATTTTTAGCTTACTGCACTAATGAGTAGTTGGACGTTATCTGCGATGTTGCACTTTGCTCTCTATCTGCCTTAGTGAAACTTCAGCACGTAGGTTTTTAGTATGATTATACTTTTCAACTTCAGTATTTTACCCGATTAAGTGGCTTGACGCATTATCTGTGCAACAACAATTCAGCAAATCATTGCGTTGTCCATTAATCAGCAGCTTTACACAAAAATCTATACATTTCCTCTCATTACTGATATTAGTCAATAAATGTTATATACCAAGTTCATCTTTTTTTCTGAATGGACTTTCCAAGTTTGACGTTTCCATGTTTTTTGTGCGATCAATACAAACTGAAATTGTGTTTGGTTGCTTGTATTAGACTTGCAACTGTTAAAATGCATTATTTTGGTAACTAAACAATTTGGTATTCTAAACAATAGCAGCTCACTGAACAGGTCTTAATATGTTGATCTCATTGTCATATTAAATTGCCTTTCAATGGTTCGCTGACTTGGAACTGTAGTTTCACCCATGTGGTTGACTAAATTCTCTAAAATACTTGGATGCCATTTCCATTGTCAGATCAATTTCTATCTGCAAGTTTGAATGTCAAGTAATGCCTGATTAACAGCTTTGACTTAATTCTTTCACTTAACATTTCACACAGAAATCTTTTGCACAAGGCATGATTCAAAAAGGCACTAAATATTACAATGCAATAATAAGTTATTTACAGAACCATTATCCATCCATCCATCCATCCATCCATCCATCCATCCATCCATCCATCCATCCATCCATCCATCCATCCTCCATCCATCTATCCTCCATCCATCCATCCATCCATCCATCCATCCATCCATCCATCCATCCATCCATCCATCCATCCATCCATCCATCCATCCATCCATCCATCCATCCATCCATCCATCCATCCATCCATCATCCATCCATCCATCCATCCATCCATCCATCCATCCATCCATCCATCCATCCATCCATCCATCCATCCATCCTTCCATCCATCTATCCTTCTATCTATCCTATCTATCCCATTATATCCATCCATCCATCCATCCATCCATCCATCCATCCATCCATCCATCCATCCATCCATCCATCCATCCATCCATCCATCCATCCATCCATCCATACATCTATCCTTCTAGCCATCTATCCTATCTATCTATCCTTCTATCTATCTAGACTATTACTAAAACTCTCATCTTGACCACTTCCGGTCTATGTTGTAATTAAATTTGCACAAAAACTATACCCTATATCGCTAGGATGTTTCCGCCACCTGACTAACCGTTCGCCTCTGCTCCAAGCGCACCAAGTTTTGTTCCAATTGGTGGAATATTACCAAAGTTATGAAGGTTTATCAAATCGTGAGACGAGCAGATTGGTCTTCTCGCCTGTCATCACCATGAAGGGAACGCCCCTTCCGGCACCCACTGTCGGGCGATGAGAATAAAGCTGAAGTGGACTCACACCACCCCTCCCCCCCACAATGCCCCATCCCTCCAATACCCTCTGCCCCTCAAAACCACCCCCATGACCCACTCCCCCCCCCACATCACCCTCTCCCTCCCTACCACCCTCTCCCCCTCTTTTCCACACCATCCCACCCCCAAACCACCCCTCCCCACCCAAACCACCCCTCCCACACCACCCCTCCCTCTTGTATTCCACCACCCCTCCCACACACCCCCCCCCCACCACCCCACACCCCTCCCCCCTCCCACATACATTTCCTCCCTTATCCCATAACCCCACCTCCCCTACCCCACAACACCCTCCCCTACACCCCCCTCCCCCCACACCCCACCCTCCCCTACACCCTCCTCCCCTACACTCCCTCCTCCCCACACCCCCCTCCTCCCCTGCACCCCCCTCCCCTGCACACCCCCTCCCCTGCACCCCCCCCTCCCCTGCAACACCCCTCCCCGGCACCCCCCCTCCGCTGCACCCCCCTCCCTGTGCCCCCCCTCCCCTGCACTCCCTCTCCTGCACCCCCAGAGGTCCACAAGCCGTAAGTGACTGAACTGTGAGTCCACAAGCCATGAGTGACTGAACTGTGAGTCCACAAGCCGAGGCTGAATGTACTGTGAGTCCACAACCCTTGACTGACTGAACTGTGAGTCCACAAGCCGTGGCTGACTGAACTGTAAATCTACAAGCCGTGACTGACTGAAGTGTGTCGACAAGCCATGGCTGACTGAACTGTGAGTCCACAAGCCGTGGCTGACTGAACTGTGAGTCCACTATCCGTGGCTGACTGAACTGTGAGTCCACAAGCTGTGGCTGACTGAACCATGAGTCTGAAAACCATGGCTGACTGAACTGCGATTCCAGAAATCTCACCACCCCTCCCCCCACGCACACCACCCCCCCCCCCCAGTGGCAGGCCACGGCAGCAGTAGGGCACAGCAGTGCCCCCCCCCCCCCCCCCCCCCACCACTGGCGATGGCCTGAAGCCGTCCCCCTCCCCCAGCTACAGAATGCTCCCGCTGGCCCCTAGCTGAAGCCTCCCCATCTCCAGCTGCAGGACGTCCCCCCCCCACCGGCCCCAACAGCCGCCACCTGAAGCCGACCCCTTACCCCGGCTGCAGAGTGCAACAAGACACGCTGCAAGAAAGAATGGACTCAATTAATCTCCTCTTTTACATTTAAGAGTTATTCACATTTTAAGCTTTAATAAATCCCTTTTCCACTCGCCGTGCCTGTCAGTTGCACCTGTGCAGTAATACATCACAATGGAAACCCAATGGAAGGGAATGGCTGTGCCGCCGGAGAGCCGCTAAGATTGGATGGGGGATGTTTGAGGGGGATATCGAGTGAGTGCGTGGGTGGGAGGGCAAGGGGCAGAGTGGGGTGTGAGGGGAGGAGGGCGGATCAGGGGCATCCCAATGGGAACCCGTCAGCTGCACCTGCACAGTTAGGTTGGGGGACCAGCCCTCCCGTTTAAGAATGGGACCCAACGGGTCCCAATTAGTCTAGTCTATACTATTACTAAAAGTCTCAACTTCACCACATTCTGTCTACATTGTAAATAAGTTTTAGAAACAACGGTACTATATATTGCTATGGTTTTTTCGCCATCTTACTCACTGTCCTCTCCTCCAACCGCCCCGAAGTTCCCAGGTAAATAAAGCCTGAAGGCTGGACGTGAGTCAGTCACTTTGGAAGACTGTGAGTGAGAGTTGAGTCTAGAACTGTGAGTCTACGCCGTGAGTGAACTGAACTGTGAGTCTGCCCTGTGCTGGAAATATAAATGGAAATTAAATGAAATAGACAATAGACAATAGGTGCAGGAGTAGGCCATTCGGCCCTTTGAGCCAGCACTGCCATTCTATGTGATCATTGCTGATCATCCCCAATCAGTACCCCGTTCCTGCCTTCTCCCCATATCCCCTGACTCCGCTATTTTTAAGAGCCCTATCTAGCTCTCTCTTGAAAACATCAAGAGAGCCTGTTTCCACCTCCTTCTGATTCCACAGACTCACCACTCTCTATAAGAAAAAGTGTTTCCTCATCTTCGTTCTAAATAGCTTACTCCTTATTCTTAAACTGTGGTCCCGGTTCTGGACTCCCCCAACATCGGGAACATGTTTCCTGCCTCTAGCGTGTCCAAGCCCTTAGCAATCTTATATGTTTCAATGAGATGCCCTCTCATCCTTCTAAACTCCAGAGTGTACAAGCCCAGCTGCTCCATTCACTTAGCATATGACAGTTCCACCATCCCAGGAATTAACCTTGTAAACCTACGCTGCACTGCCTCAATAGCAAGAATGTCCTTCCTCAAATTAGGGGATGAAAACTGCACACGATACTCCAGGTCTGCTCTCACGAGGGCTCTGATCAACTGCAGAAGGACCTCTCTGCTTCTATATTCAATACCTCTTGTTATAAAGGTCAACATGCCATTCGCTTTCTTCACAGCCTGCTGTACCTGCATGCTTACTTTCATAGACTGATGTACAAGGACCCCCAGATCCCGTTGTACTTCCCCTTTTCCCAACTTGGCGCCATTTAGATAGTAATCAGCCTTCCTATTTTTGCTACCAAAGTGGATAACCTCACATTTATCCGCATTAAACTTCATCTGCCATGCATCTGCCCACTCCCCCAACCTGTCCAAGTCACCCTGCATTCTCATAGCATCCTCCTTACAATTCACACTGCCACCCAGCTTTGTGTCATCTGCAAATTTGCTAATGTTGCTTTGAATCCCTTCATCCAAATCATGGATGTATATTGTAAATAGCTGCGGTCCCAGCACCGAGCCTTGCGGTACCCCACTAGTCACTGCCTTCCATTCTGAAAGGGACCCGTTAATCCCTAATCTTTGTTTCCTGTCTGCCAACCATTTCTCTATCCATGCCAGCACTCTACCCCCAGTACCATGTGCCCTAATTTTGCCCACTAATCTCCTATCTGGGACCTTATCAAATGCTTTCTGAAAGTCCAGGTACACTACATCCACTAGCTCTCCCTTGTCCATTTTTCTAGTTACATCTTCAAAAAATTCCATAAATTTAGTCAAGCATGATTTCCCCTTCGTAAATCCATGCTGACTCGGACCGATCCTGTCTCTGCTATCTAAATGTTTGGCTATCTCATCTTTTATAATTGACTTCAGCATCTTCCCCACCACTGACATCAGGCTAACTGGTCTATAATTCCCTGTTTTCTCTCTCCTGCCTTTCTTAAAAAGTGGGATAACATTAGCTACACTCCAATCCACAGGATCTGATCCTGAGTCTATAGAACATTGGAAAATTATCACCAATGCATCCACAATTTCTAGAGCCACTTCCTTAAATACCCTGGGATGCAGACCATCAGGCCCTGAGGATTTATCATCCTTCCATCCCATCAGTCCATCCAACACCATTTCCTGCCTAATGTGGATTTCCTTCTGTTCCTCCGTCACCCCAGATCCTCTGGCCACTACTATATCAGGAAGATTGTTTGTGTCCTCCTTAGTGAAGACAGATCTATAGTAACTGTTCAACTCATCTGCCATTTCCTTGTTCCCCATAATAAATTCACCTTTTTCGGTCTTCAAGGGTCCAACTTTGGTCTTAACTAATTTTTTCCTCTTCACATACTTAAAGAAGCTTTTACTATTCTGCTTTATATTCTTGGCTGGCTTACCTTCGTACCTCATCTTTTCTTCCCATATTGTCTTTTTGGTTATCTTCTGTTGTTCTTTAAACATTACCCAATCCTCTTGTTTCCCGCTCATCTTTGCTATGTTGTACTTCTTCGCTTTATTTTTTATACTGTTCTTGACGTCCCTTGTCAACCATGGTCGTCCCTTTCTCCCCTTGGAATCTTTCTTCCTCCAAGGAATGAACTGATCCTGCACCTTCTGTATTATTCCTAGAAATACCTGTCATTTTTGTTCCCCTGTCATCCCACAGCATTACTTTTGCTTCATGCAAATTTAAACTCCTGATTCAACTTGCGCCCTATGTCCAGGCTACTGTTTCGAGGCCTGTAGATTAGTCCCATTAGGTCTTTTTACGCTTACAATTCCTTAGTTCTCTCCATACTGACTCCACATCTCCTGTTTCAATGTCACCCTATGCAAGGGACTGAATTTCATTCCTCACCAACAGGGCAACCCCACCCCCTCTGCCCACCTCTCTGTCTTTTCGATAGGAGGTATACCCTTGAATATTCAGTTCCCAGCCCTGGGATGTCATGACTGTCTTATGAAGAAAGACTGGATAGACTTGGTTTATACTCTCTAGAATTTAGGAGATTGAGAGGGGATCTTATAGAAACTTACAAAATTCTTAAGGGCTAGATACAGGAAGATTGTTCCCGATGTTGGGGAAGTCTAGGACAAGAGGTCACAACTTAAGGATAAGGGGGCAATCCTTTAAAACCGAGATGAGGAGAACTTTTTTTCACACAGAGAGTGGTGAATCTCTGGAACTCTCTGCCACAGAGGGTAGTTGAGGCCAGTTCATTGGCTATATTTAAGAGGGAGTCAGATGTGGCCCTTGTGGCCAAGGGGATCAGAGGGTATGGAGAGAAGGCAGGTATGGGATACTGAGTTGGATGATCAGCCATGATCATATTGAATGGCGGTGCAGTCTCGAAGGGCCGAATGGCCTACTCCTACACCTAATTTCTATGTTTCTATGTTTCTATGGTCTGGGCTGTTACTTTTTTTATTTTATTTTTTATTAATTTTTTTAATGTGTCTGTTTGTGGCTAATTAACAGTGCGATTTCTTCCCCTCTGATGATTCTTGTCTGTTCAATGTATAATAGTAAATGAGTTACTACACAGAGGCGGTCATCCGTCGGGTAGGCCCTAAATTCTATTTTTTGTCCTGCTGTTCCCGGTCTGTTCTGTTTTATTAAGTCATGGATAAGAAAATCAAATTCCCAGATGAAGTGGTTCAGTTGTCCAGCCTTAGTTTTTGTAGCGACTGGACCCTTTGTGCCGTGACCAAAGCCATCAGCATGACCATTTTCATAGTTAGTTTCTGTAGGGGCAGAGCTGTTGGTGGAGACCAGTTTCTCAACATGGTCAATACAATGCTCACGTCCCAAATTTGGGCGTACCTGGTTCTTGGGGGATTCGTGTTGAAAATGCTCCTCATGAGTTTGGTTACCAGGGGGTGAGTCCCTACAGAATGCTGCTCTGTTCCTTGCCATAGGTAGTTTGACAGAGCACTTCTGGCACAGTTGATGGCACTGTAGCTGAGCCCCTCATCGTAGACTGGCCAGAAATTCCAGAACAGACGGAATATTGTTGGATCTGTGGTTGAGGTTATTGTCGTGTCAGTACTTTCCCCATTTCTTGATGTGCGCCAAGTACTGTTTTTTGGTGGACTGTCTGTGGGCCGATGCAATCATGTCCATTGTTCGGTCCGTCAGTCCCATGTGTTGTAGAGGCGCTTTCAGACTCTACAAATTAATAAGTTGGTATGTTTATTGACAGGGGTGACTTCCCTGTGTTACTGGATGGTTGGTGATGCATGGTTCTAATACCATGTCTAGTATCACCGGAACCATGGTTGAGTAGGCCAATCGGGTACTATCAAAAATACCAGACACAGAGTCTTGTTGTATTTTCCTTAATACCCGACTCATAAGGGAGAAAGGAGGGAATGCATAAATAAACTATATCCCCCCAATGCAGTGAAAATGCATCTGTTGCTGCTGCCCCAGGGTCTGGTTGCCATGAAACATAATTTGATAATTGGTGATTGACCCTGGATGCGAAAAGATCGATATCTGGTGTTCCATACCATGCAGTAATTTCAGCAAATACATTTTTATCCAACATCCATTCAGTGTTTTCATTGAATTTGCGTGACCTGGCGTCTGCCACTAAATTTAGTTTACCTGGTAAGTAGGTAGCTGATATCCAAATATTTCTCTGGATACACCATTGCCAAATTGTGTTGGCCAGATTGTCACATGATGTTGATTTATTTCCACCCATATGGTTGATATATGCTACCACGGAAGTGTTGTCAATTTGTAGTTTAACATGCTGGTGATTTAACCCAGAACAATATGACTTAAGGTCATGGAATGCACTTAACATTTCTAGGTAGCTTATGCCCAGTGTTTTTAATAATGATGCCTCCTGTGCATTCCATCTCCCTCCACAGCTGGAGATGGAATTGGTGCACTGGCATCAGTTTGTAGTACCATAGACGGGTTGCTGATAATTTTTGGATTGGAACAATACTTGATGTTGCGTTCCCACCATTTTAGTTCCATTCTGCCCTCGGTTGGTAGCTTCATTGGTCTGTCAAAATGGCCACCATTAATTTTGAGCGCTCTTATTTTTGCTCTCTGGAAATTTTGATAGTGTAAAGGTCCGAATTGTGTGGCTGGAAATGCAGCAACTATTCCCAATATTCTAGCTACCAGTCTAATGGATGGTTTGGTGATGTCAATGATTTCGCTGCAAGCCTCTTTTAAAGCTGTAACCTTTTCTTTTGGCAAAGTCACTGACATGAGAACTGAGTTAATGGTGAACCCCAGATAATCCATTTTTTGTTGAAGGCGTTAATTTAGACTTAACTGGATGGATGATAAATCCCAGTTCTTCAAACAATTGTTTTGTTGCTGTTTTGCCAACAATAAATATGTCATCTAGATATGCCATTACCATGTGGTTTTGTTTTCGCAGTAACGCTAGGGCTGGTTTCAAATTTTTTGTGAATAACCTGGGCTTATGTTAGACCATTAGGTAGTGCCCTGTATTGTCAGCGCTAAGCCATCCAGTTGAATTTTAAAACATCTGTGGTCCCCTCTTATTGTATAGTAAGCATCTTTTAACATCGATGCTTGCCATGTAGTAGTCTTTGGAAATCAATTGCTTTGCAGTAACAAAGGTTTCCATCTTGAAATGAATATATTGTACAAAGGTATTTAAAGTAGTCAATCGATGATGATGCGGCCACCACCATCTTCTTTGTTTTTTTATAAGATATTGGACACAAATTCCTGTGATTCGTGTTGGGTTTGTTCAATTACTCCTTTTTATATAGCCGCTGTAGTTCAGCATGTGCTTTAGATTTTTCTATGCCTGTGAGCACGAACATTTGGTTTGGTACATGCTGTACTGGAGGTTATGTTTTTGTATAAATTCCATGGTATAACCCTGGTCCATGCATCCAAATAATATCGTTTCTCCACCAACTTTCATGCTTCCGTTAATTCTAAAGGAACCAGACCCACCTACCTCCACTGTTGTTGGGTTTGTGTTGAAAGGCTTGCGCATTTTCCAGGACGGCCAGTCTGGGCCATGGCCTAAAAAGACCCATGTTGGGTGTTCCTGGTTTTGCGCTTGCTCCGGTTTGTGTTGGCCGGCTGGGGTCCGTAGGGGTTCTGCTTTTATGAGCCCCAGTGTTTTCGCCTCTTCATCAAGTTCTTTGACCTGTTTTGGTAAATTCCCTCCAAATATGGTTTGGAGGTTCCAGGTTTACAGAGGCCGGCAAATTTGGGGTCTAAAGCTGGTTGGATAGCATTTCCCCTGATGTTGTTCAACTCATATTGTGAGTTGCAGAGTAAAGCCAGTGCATCTAGGTGGTCTTGGGTCATGTTTTGCTCCTTAATGTGCGTGCAAAAGCTGTAATCCCTGCCGTTAGGACTTTTAGGACTTTCTGAATTTTTAAGTCCCTGGTTCTAATAGATGCCCCTACATGTTTCCAGATGCACTGGTTTACACTGGGAACATTTAGCTACTTGCAGTTCCCTGGAGGTAAATGTCGTGCCATGGTGTCTGATAGTGCCAGTGCCTGCAGTTGGTTAAATGACAGTTGGTCAATGCTTACCGCTATTTTCGGCTCCAGGTCTTGGCCAGCTTAGCCTGGTTGGATAAACTGGGACACCATGTCCAGCATATTTTCTTTCACTCCAGGCTTACTGGGGGTATGTTGTTCACTGCCTTCTTCAGGGTCAGCCCATAGTTGATCCTCCGTGCTCTCCTCTGATGAAGGAGAGACACTGTGCAGCCCCACAAGGGGTACTGCTGTGGGGCTTATTAATTGCCCACTGTGGCTCTCGGGCACTGGCCAGCTCCCAGCTGCTCGTCATCCTGCTGCCGCTCCAACCGACCCCGGTGCTCACGGGCACTGGCCGCTCGCGGCTGCTCAAAGTCAGACTCGTCTAAGTCTGGCATTCGATCCGTCTTTTGCTTCACTTTCCCACCCGGCCGAGGAATGGATTTTGCTGGTGCGGGAGCGAAGTCGGGCACAGCTGATCCCACGTTGGGAGATTGGCGTGCCGTCGGCTGCTGCTGTTGCTGCTGGCTGCCCGCAACTCCGCAGTTCTCCCCCTCCACCTTTTCGCAGCCTTCCTTCTGGTCGCTATGTCCATTTTCCCACCTGCAAGGTAAGTTGGAAAAACACAGAGTCCCTTACCTGCTGTTGTCGACTTTTCGATTTTGCCGCTAAAGGGGTAGTCCTCCCCCTGCTGTGACTCGTTGCAATGCATGTAGCGATATGACACACATGCGTCCTAGCGTGGTTCTTCACGTAGTCACTCACGTGACTCCGAAGTAAAATAGCTATCTGCACATTCAACTCATCCACCTTATTACGAATGCATCTTGCATTGAGACACAAAGCCTTCAGGCTTGTTTTTACAACGCTCTTACCCCTTATATAATTATGTTGAAAAGTGGCCCTTTTTGATTTTTGCCCTGGATTTGTCTGCCTGCCACTTTTACTTTTCACCTTGTTACCTATTGCTTCTACCCTCATTTTACACCCCTCTGTCTCTATGCTCGCACATTTAAGAAACCCTTTCCCTTTAACTCCATCCTCAACGATCCCATCCGACACCCCTCAATTCAACGTTTCGTTCCAATCGATGGTAGATTATAAAAGTTATTAAGGATTAAAAATCTTAAAAAACCGCGAATGTGCAGTTCAGGAAGGGTTCCCATGCGCATCATTATTGCTGTCAAAAAGGGCACCCGATGGGTCATTAGCCGCGCCTGCGCTGTTGGGGCCGCAGTTTTTCCCACTTCATCACATCTCCACGGTTAAGTTTTGTTCTATTTTAATTTCCCCGCATTCCCCGCCGTCCCTGTCCCCGGCTACAGGACGCTGCCTCCACACCCCGCCTCACTTCCCCTCACTCCCCTCCTCCCCTCCCCCCACTACCCTTCTCTCCTTCCCCCACTTCCCTCCTCCCCTCCCCCCACTCCCCTCCTCCCCTCCCTCCCACACCCATCTGCTGCCTCCCCCTCACACCCCTCCTCCTCTTCCACCCACCCACACCGCACCTATGCTCCCACCACACACCTCCTCCCTACCCCCAGGCCACGGTGGGATTAGGCCACAGCAGCACTCCCCCCCCCCCCCCCCCCCACCCCCCCCCCCCATCAACCCCCGACAGGCCCAGTCTGAAGCTGTCCCCACCCATGGCTACAGAACACACCTGCCAACCCCTGGCTGAAGCCAGCCCCATCCTCAGCTGCAGTTCATTCAGTTCACAATATCAGTACTAAGCCGATAAGAGTCAATTCGGCCCACAATGTCCATACTATCCCTCCGGAATCCCGTCCCTTCGGCGCACAGCACTGTACTGGACTAATAAATGTCCATTTGGCCCATAATGTCCATGCTAGCACCAGTCTCTTCAGCCGCGAACACCTGTACTAGCCGACGAAAAGTCTGTTCCACCCACAATGTCCATGCTAGCCCTCTGGAAGCCAGTCACATTGGCCCACAACATCCGTAGTAGCCCTCCAGAAACCGGCCCCCACCTGAAGCCATCCTGTCCACAGCTGTAGGACGCACCCATCCCCCACCAGCCCCTGCCTGAAGCCTTCCCCATCCCCAGCTGCATCTCTGGTTCTATCAGCAAAAAGACTTGAGGATTGTATTGATTTAATCTATCCTGCATTTGACAATCCTGACATCTCTGGATTAGCACCAAACACCATTGGAGTTGAAAAAAAGGATCTCCGATCATGTTAATGAGAAACTTGGAACCCCCAAAGCTATGCAAAGGAACGAGGATGATTGTGAAAGAGCTACACAATAATCTGCTCGTTGTACGAATCAACATGGGAGCCTTCAAAGATGACATTGTTCCCAATCCTAGGATAATGCTCAATTTGACAGAAGGCAAAGACATTCCCCGTCAGCGGAGCCAATTCCCCATTCAGTCAAGATTTGCTATGCCGATCCATAAAGCACAAGGACAAACAATGGAGAAAGTGTTGATATACCTTGAGAAACCAGTACCTCAGCATGGACCACAATATGTGGCTCTTAGCTGAGGAAAGGTGAAGGAAAATGTCAAAGTTTTCCTGAAGGATGGAACATCAACCAAGAATGTTGTCACAAAGCGCGTGTTAGATTGAACGATGAGTTCTGAGATAAATTCTCAGATTTTCTTCAAGTTCAAGTTTGACAACTCAATGATGTCTCTGTAGTGGCCTGGTCAAGGTCAGGAAAAGACCGGACGCCAGGCGGATTCAAAAGAAGCTTTTTAATTACAACAGTTCAAGAACACACACCGACACTCTTATCTCTACCCCTGGGGAGTCGACCGGTAAACCCCGTGGCAGACCTACGCCCCTGTCCCTCAATCGTCGAGGGGGATGATCCAAGGAGTGGCCTACCCCCCAGGGACCACCACAGGACCCCCCCCCAAGTACCCGAGGTACGAAAAAGACAGGACGGCGTACACGACGGCCAGACCGGGTGCACACTACGCTCGGACCCGGAACAGGCGCCTGATCAACAAGTGCGGGGTACGAAGTAACCAAAGGAGGAGGTACCCTAGACAGAGGTCGCCCTCGCTTACGGGGCAGCGCTACCAGCGCCGGCCGATCGATATCGATATGTGCTGGCTTCAACCGCGCAACTGAAACAGTCTCCCGCCGACCCCCCATGTCCAGGACGAACGTCGACGAGCCCTGTTCCAAGACCCGGAAGGGACCTTCGTACGGCCGCTGTAGAGGTGTCCGATGTGCATCCCTGTGCAGAAAAACAAACTGGCAGTCCTCCAGAGCAGAGGGAATGTGCGGACGGAAGGACCCATGACGAGAAGTGGGCACCGGCGCCAGCTTGCCCACCGTCTGCCGAAGACGTTGCAGAGCTTCTGAAGGCTGCTCCACCTGGCCACGTGCCGGCGGGATGAACTCCCCAGGCACCGTTAACGGAGACCCATACACCAACTCAGCGGAGGAGGAGGCCAAGTCCTCCTTGGGTGCGGTGCGTATCCCCAGCAAAACCCACGGTAGAGCGTCTACCCAGTCTGGGTCAGTGAGCCGCGCCCTTAGGGCACCCTTAAGCTGTCGGTGAAACCGTTCCACTAGGCCGTTCGACTGCGGGTGGTACGCTGTCGTGTGGTGCAGACGAACACCCAGGACCACAGCTCTGACGTGAACTGAGGCCCCCGGTCGGATGTTATGTCCAGTGGAACCCCGAACCGGGCGACCCAGTGCGCCAACAATGCTCGAGCGCAGGTAGTTGTGGTGGAATTCTGTAGCGGAATGGCTTCAGGCCACCGCGTGAAGCGGTCCACAACGGTAAATATATACGTCATGCCCTGGGACGACGGCAGCGGCCCCACGATGTCCACGTGAATGTGGTCGAAACGTTTATGAGGAATGGGGAACTCCTGCAATGGCGCGTGCACGTGTCGTTGCACCTTGGCGGTCTGGCATGGGATGCAAGTGCGCGCCCAATGTCCAACCTCCTTCCGCAGCCCGTGCCACATAAAGCGGGAGGCTACCAGGGCCGTTGTTGCCCTGATGGAGGGATGCGCAAGGCCATGGAGCACCTCAAACACCCTGCGCCGCCAGGCGATCGGGACGATGGGTCGCGGAACTCCAGAGGAGACATCGCACAACAGCGTGGTACCCCCAGGACCACAGACAACGTCCTCCAACTGCAGGCCCGAAACTGCTGTACGATAGGCAGCCATCTCCTCGTCGACCAGCTGAGCAGCTGCCAGGTCGGAATAGTTGATCCCCTCACCGACTTGGAGAACCGCGTGGACTGCAGGTCTTGATAAGGCATCGGCCACCCTGTTAAATTTGCCCTCAACGAACCGGATGGAGGTGGTGTACTCGGACACATACGCCAACTGCCTCTGCTGCCGGGCAGACCACGGGTCTGATACCTTGGCGAACGCGAAGGTTAGTGGCTTGTGGTCCGTGAATGCAGTAAATGGTCTCCCCTCCAGAAAATAGCGGAAATGGCGTACGGCGAGATATAGGGCAAGGAGCTCACGGTCGAAGGCGCTGTAACGACGCTGTGGTCCACTGAGATGCCTGCTGAAGAAGGCAAGTGGCCGCCAGCAACCCTCAATGAGCTGCTCTAACACTGCCCCAACCGCAATCTCCGAAGCATCCACCGTCAAGGCGGTCGTGGCATCCTCTCGTGGGTGGACGAGCATTGTGGCCTCAGCCAGTGCCTGCTTAGCCCTCTCAAATGCCGCTGTTGCTTCCACGGACCAATCAACCTCCCTGCGATGACCAGCAATCAGGTTGAAAAGCGGACGCATGATCGCAGCCGCTGACGGCAGGAAGCGGTGATAGAAAGTGACCATTCCCACGAATTCCTGCAGGCCCCTAACTGTGGTCGGACGGGGGAACCTGCGAATAGCGTCCACCCTGGTCGGCAGAGGCACCACCCCTTGTTCAGTCACGCGGTGGCCGAGGAAGTTGATAGCCGTCACCCCGAAACAGCACTTGGACGCGTTTATAGTTAAACCGAAATCGCTGAGGCGCTGACACAGTTGACGGAGGTGGGTGCAGTGCTCCTGCCGCGAGCGACTGGCCACGAGTATGTCGTCCAGGTACACAAAAACAAAGTCCAATCCGCGGCACACGCAGTCCATAAGCCGCTGAAAGGCCCTGCGCGGCGTTCTTCAACCCAAACGGCATCCGCACAAATTCGAAAAGACCAAATGGTGTGATAATGGCCGTCTTCGGGATATCGTCGGGGCGGACTGGAATTTGATTGTACCCTCGCACGAGGTCCACCTTGGAAAATACGGATGCCCCAGCCAGATGGGCATTGAAGTCCTGAATGTGCGGGACCGGATACCTGTCGGCGACGGTCGCATCATTCAGGCGCCGGTAATCGCCACACGGGCGCCAGCCCCCGTCCTTCTTAGGGACCATGTGGAGCGGTGAGGCCCATGGGCTATCGGAGGGACGCACGATGCCCAACGCCTCCATCTGGCGGAACTCCTCCCGAGCTAGACGGAGCTTGTCTGGGGCGAGACGACGTGCCCGGGCGTGCACAGGCGCGCCAGTAGTGGGGATATGGTGCTCCACCCCATGCTTCGGGGTGGAGGAGTGGAAGTGGGGTTCGAGAATGCCAGGAAAATCTGCCAGGATACGCGCGAAAGTCGCATCCACGGATGACAGGGGGCCATCAGGGCGTACTACAGGATCACCAGTACGGAGGAAGACTGGCTCCAGCGTGACAGAGTGCATCAGGCGCCGCCGCTTGACATCCACGAGCAGTGAATGGGCTCTAAGGAAGTCTGCGCCCAGCAGCGGCTGGGAAACGTCTGCAATGACGAACCTCCACGAAAACGAGTTGCGGCCAAAGTTGAGGGGAATGGTGCGAAACCCGTAGGTGCGAATAGCACTCCCGTTTGCCGCGGTGAGGAGGGGGCCTTGTTTGCCCGCCCGGATGTCAGTGATGGAGGGAGGCAGAACACTCACTTCCGCACCAGTGTCGATGAGGAAACGTCCCCCACTGCGGCGATCCCAAGCGAAAACGCGATGAATCGTGCCGGCCGCCGAAGGAATCGCTGACGACCGGCCCTTTAGTTTCCCGAGAATGAACAGGGTGGGCAACAAAGCCTGGCTGCAGCTCCCCAGCAGCGATGATAATAACACCAACCAGCTTTGCTGGCGTCTGGTTGAACTGCAGGCTGGTTTGAGTGCCAGCGACCTCCGCTGGCGTCTGGTGAAACTGCAAGCCGATTTGGCTGGTTTGAACGCCAGCGACCTCTGCTGGCATTGGTTTGAACTGCAGGCTGGCCGTGCTGGAAGGACGTGCCTGCTGCTGAATGCGTAATGGCCGCCGGATTTTGCCGCGGGGGCCGACCGGGAGCAGTGGAGACGCGGTGGATAGCGGTCCCGACCTGCTCTGAGTCTCCAAACGCCTCGGGAAGGACGTCCACTGCTTCCAGGTTGCGATGGCGAGAATTCCACAGCTCGTCGGCATGTTCACCCAGCGCCAGCATGTCGGTAAACGGATCCCTGGCGAGCTGCATGCGAATGTCGGGAGGCAGCTGCTGCAGGTAGGCATATTTAAAGAGAAAGCACGGCTCATGGTCCCCCATTAGGGTGAGCATGTCTTCCAGGAGGGCAGACGGCTGGCGGTCGCCCAGGCCGTCCATTCTGAAAATGCGAGCTGCCCGCTGGGCATCACCCAGGCCAAACCTCCTGATTAGAAATGCTTTAAGGCCAGCATATTTGTTTGCTACCGGGGGGGCTCTGAGGAAAGGCTTAACCCGCCTCGCGGTCAGTTGGTCAAGCGAGCCAACCACGTAAAAGTACTTAGTCTCATCCTGCGTGATACCTCGCACAGCAAACTGGGCCTCTGCCTGCTGGAACCAGGTTTCGGGTTCTTCAGTCCATAGTGTTGGGAGCTTCAGCGCAACAGCGTTATTATCCATCACGACGCGTGATGAACGAAGTCGGGGTCACCAGTGTAGTGGCCTGGTCAAGGTCAGGAAAAGACCGGAAGCCAGGCGGATTCAAAAGAAGCTTTTTAATTACAACAGTTCAAGAACACACACCGACACTCTTATCTCTACCCCTGGGGAGTCGACCGGTAAACCCCGTGGCAGACCTACGCCCCTGTCCCTCAATCGTCGAGGGGGATGATCCAAGGAGTGGCCTACCCCCCAGGGACCGCCACATCTCTATATTAAAATTGAGTGTATTTTATTCATCAACAGCAAAGAGACATCGAGAAGCAGTGAGCTTCTGTATGATGCAACAAGAAAGAACTGAACTGAATAAATCTCATGTTTAATGTTTAAATTGTTGTATCTGAAGAGTTATTCACATTTTAAGCTTTAATAAATCCCTTTTCCACTTGCCGCGCCCGTCAGCTGCGCCTGCACAGTAATACCTGCGTGTTCTGACCATATGGTGCCAGCACAACAACCTAGCTCTCTATATCAGCAAAACCAAAAACCTGATTGTGGACTTTGGAAGAGGAAGGTTGAGGACCCACAAATATGCACGCCCAGGAATTTGAAGTTTTTGAGTTTCTCTTCCATCGTCCCATTGATGAAAACAAGGTTGTGGGTCCTCAACCTTGACCACTCACATGACTCCGAAGTAAAATAGTAAGATTAAACGAGAACTTACCAGTTTGAGGTTTGATCTGTATTTTATGAGGAGTTACGATGAGGGATTACATAAGGAATCTGCTCCTACCCTCAATAATATGGGTCAAACTGATAAACTGATGTCTCCTTTTCTTTACTATGTTTACTTCAATAACTGTGTCTATCTGTGATTCCACACCGCTGCTTTGAAGTATGCCGCGCATGCGTGCTGAGCGGGTTCTTCACGTAATCCCTCATCGTAACTCCTCATAAAATACAGATCAAACTTCAAACTGGTAAGTTCTCGTTTAATCTTACTATTTTAGATGATCAGCCATGAGCATATGAAATGGCAGTGCTGGCTCGAAGGGCCGAATGACCTACTACTGCACCTATTTTTCTATGTTTCCATGTTTCTACAAGTCATGCAATTAACTGTAGAGTAGAAACGAGGACCTGCAGATGCTGGTTAATACACAAAAGGATACAAATTGCTGGAGTTTCTCAGCAGGTCAGGCAGCATTACTGGAGAACATGGATGGGTGCCCTTTCGGGCCGAGACCTTTCTTCAGACTGATGGACCAATTCTTCTTCAGCCCAATTAACTATTCTAGGTGGCTACTATTGTTTCACTTTCTAATACTTCCTTGGAAATGGAAAAATACACCATTTTAAGGAAATCTAAAGTTGGAATTAAATTAAACTAAATACTTTTAAATATATAATTCCCTTACATAGGCAAAGCCCACAATCAGACCTGCATTCAGTCAGCAGTTCAACGGTATAATTATTAAAACTATTGTGATTTATGTTTGTTCTGTTTATGGATGAAAGCGTGGAGCAGCAGCTGCCGTGATAATACAAGCAATCTGACGACAAAATCATCTGATTTAATATAGTATGATTTAGTCTTTTTAGGCCTGTCATATTTGGAAACTTAATTCAAAAACAATAAAATATCACTCTGCATTCTTCTTACCATGCACTCGTCCATATAACTCCTAATCTAATTACAGTACTTTTCCAGGCAAATAAATTTCTCCTGCACATAGAACAAAATATTTAGAAACATAGAAAACATAGAAAATAGGTGCAGGAGTAGCCCATTCGGCCCTTCGAGCCTGCACCTCCATTCGATATGATCATGGCTGATCATCCAACTCAGTATCCTGTACCTGCCTTCTCTCCACAACCCCTGATCTATTTAGCCAGAAGGGCCACATCTAACTCCCTCTTAAATATAGGCAATGAACTGTGGCCTCAACTACCTTCTGTGACAGAGAATTCCACAGATTCACCACTCTCTGTGTGAATTTAATTTTAAGCGTTCATGAAGCATGAAACTGAAATACTCTTTCCATCCATTTATTTTATTGGATGTGTAATGAAAAGCTTTCATTGCATATTAATCTTAACTATACCAATTTACTGTCCATATCAGCTTCCAATTTAATACCATGTACTCGTACTCCTGCACTTATATTTCTATGTTTCTTTTTCCATGATCTAAAAAGCTTTTCACTTTATCTCGATACATGTGACAATCAACTAAACTGAACTGAAGAAGGCTCGACCCCAAACATTACATTTCCATGGGACAGGCAACATCTCTGGAGAGAAGGAATGGGTGATGTTTCGGGTCGCGACCCTTCTTGACCTGAAACGTCACCCATTCCATCTCTCCAGAAATGCTGCCTGGCCCGTTGAGCTTCTCCAGCATTTAATGTCCACCTTCGATTTAAACCAGAATCCCCAGTTCTTTCCTACACCCATGTTCTCCAGCGATGCTGCCTGACTTGCAGAGTTACAACACTTTGTGTCTTTTCCAACATATTCTGGTTTATTTCAGATTTCCATCATCTGCAGTTTAAAAAAAATCAGGGCTTCTAAGGCTGTGTTCGATAAGCTTGGCTCCTTCTCCATGCTTATTTCAGCTGCATTTCCAGACACAGTTATTACCGAATGTCTGCAGCCAGAACATGCCTTCAGTTTAAGAAGTGCACATCCTTAACATGCAGATAATTATAGACTAGCATTGATATCAAAAGCTGCCTGTAAAATTTCTCAACTTGAATGAAAAATCCTTAACTTTTAATACCTGCCCAGATATTTCTGAATGTCAAACATTAAATTCAAAAATAGTCAGAGTTCTGAAACTGTTATGCCCTCTGGTGGTAATGGATCTGGGCCAGTAACCCAGATATTAGGACATCAAATTCAATTCTAAATTAATCGTTATTAAATTGACTGATTTATGTGAAATAGTACCAGGAACAATGAACAATAAAGGCAAAAATGGGTAATAAATGTTGTCTTCCAGTGTTTGACACATTCACAAATATAAAACACATACATGCACGCACAAGGTTATATCACAAGAACCGATCAGAACATAAGAAATAAGCACAATCTGGCCCATTCAGCCCCCCATGACTGCTCTGCCATTCAATAAGAAGATGGCTGAACTACTGTACTGGAAAGGAATATACATCAGAGACCAATGACTGCATGGATGCACTGACTGCACGGGGTCAATTATTTCTCAGGCATTTATTGGGTTGTATAAAAGTTTAATGAACTCCTGCTGGAATGACACATTGATTTGTCAGACAACATATGAAGTATTGAAGATAAAGTGAAGCCTTATAGTAGTCCTGCACAGATTCACAAGATTGATTCCAGGAGTGAGTGGCTGTCATGTGAGGAGGCTCCATCAAATGGCCACATTAATTTTTGTTGATTTATTCAATCAGATGAATGTCATGTTCAGTCAAGACCATTTGTTATGTTGTTATGAACACACCAGGTGATTCAGTTTAGGAGACATGTGTCATAAAATCATTATTTTAATATTTGCACATTAAATCCATGACTTGCATCAGATTTTTGTAATATTTTAAAAGTTTTCTATGCTGCTTTTGATAAACAAAAGTTTCCCAATCTATAAGGAACTAAATATACAAAAGCTGTTTTGGTCACCCTGTTGCCAGCAATGAACACACTGCTATAGGAAGCTGGATGTTAAGCTGGAAAGAGTGCAGAGAAGATTTATGTGGATGTTTGGGCCTGAGTTATAGGGAGAGATTGGGCAGGGTAGGACTAAGGCTAGGGCAAGGACTAGAGGGTTAGAGTGCAGGAGGATGAGGGGTGATCTTGTAGAGGTGTATAAGATAGGTTAAATACACAGAGAATTTTTACCAGAGCAGGAGAATCAGGAACCAGGGGACATAGGTTTAAGGTGAGAGGGGAAAGATTTATTAAGAACCTGAGGGGAAATGTTTTTGCACAGAGGGTGATGGGCATATGAAAAAAGCCACCAGTGGAGGTGGTGGAAGCAGAAACTATAAAAATATAAAAAAGACATTTGGATAGCAAAGAAAGATTTAGACAGATATCAGTCAAACGCGGTCAGGTGGGACTAGTGTAGATGTGGCATCTTGCTCGGCATGGGGATGTTGGGCCGCAGGGTCTGTTTCCATGCTGTATGACTCTATGACTCCATGATAAAGGGCAATTCTTTACCCCGCCACTGTTACAAATGTTGTGCATGGCACAGAGCAGCAGCATGTTTTCACGGGCCTGGTGGCCTTTCTGGCTGCTGCTTTACTATCATGGTTCATCGGGTGTGTCAATAAATTTGCATTCAGCAATGAATGGAGCCATGAAAGTGGAAAGTGGTGAAATCATTGGACAAAGTCAGCATGGATTTACGAATGGTAAATCATGTCTGACGAATCTTATAGAATTTTTCGAGGATGTAACTAGTAGCGTGGATAGGGGAGAACCAGTGGATGTGGTGTATCTGGACTTCCAGAAGGCTTTCGACAAGGTCCCACATAAGAAATTAGTATACAAACTTAAAGCACAAGGCATTGGGGGTTCAGTATTGATGTGGATAGAGAACTGGCTGGCAAACAGGAAGCAAAGAGTAGGAGTAAACGGGTCCTTTTCACAATGGCAGGCAGTGACTAGTGGGGTACCCCAAGGCTCAGTACTGGGACCCCAGCTATTTACAATATATATTAATGATCTGGATGAGGGAATTGAAGGCAATATCTCCAAGTTTGCGGATGACACTAAGCTGGAGGGCAGTGTTAGCTGTGAGGAGGATGCTAGGAGACTGCAGGGTGACTTGGATAGGCTGGGTGAGTGGGCAAATGTTTGGCAGATGCAGTATAATGTGGATAAATGTGAGGTTATCCATTTTGGTGGCAAAAAACAGGAAAGCAGACTATTATCTAAATGGTGGCCGATTGGGAAAGGGGGAGATGCAGCGAGACCTGGGTGTCATGGTACACCAGTCATTGAAGGTAGGCATGCAGGTGCAGCAGGCAGTAAAGAAAGCGAATGGTATGTTAGCTTTCATTGCAAAAGGATTTGAGTATCGGAGCAGAGAGGTTCTACTGCAGTTGTACAGGGTCTTGGTGAGACCACACCTGGAGTATTGCGTACAGTTTTGGTCTCCAAATCTGAGGAAGGACATTATTGCCATAGAGGGAGTGCAGAGACGGTTCACCAGACTGATTCCTGGGATGTCAGGACTGTCTTATGAAGAAAGACTGGATAGACTTGGTTTATACTCTCTAGAATTTAGAAGATTGAGAGGGGATCTTATAGAAACTTACAAAATTCTTAAGGGGTTGGACAGGCTAGATGCAGGAAGATTGTTCCCGATGTTAGGGAAGTCCAGGACAAGGGGTCACAGCTTAAGGATAAAGGGGAAAATCCTTTAAAACCGAGATGAGAAGAACTTTTTTCACGCAGAGAGTGGTGAATCTCTGGAACTCTCTGCCACAGAGGGTAGTTGAGGCCAGTTCATTGGCTATATTTAAGAGGGAGTCAGATGTGGCCCTTGTGGCTAAGGGATCAGGGGGTATGGAGAGAAGGCAGGTACGGGATACTGAGTTGGATGATCAGCCATGATCATATTGAATGGCGGTGCAGGCTCGAAGGGCCGAATGGCCTACTCCTGCACCTAATTTCTATGTTTCTATGTTTCTATGAAGTCAAGTCAAGTCAAGTCAAGTCAAGTTTATTTGTCACATACACATACGAGATGTGCAGTGAAATGAAAGTGGCAATGCTCGCGGACTTTTGTGCAAAAGACAAACAACAAAAACAATTAAAGCAAAGAAAAACTGCAAATGCTTGAAATCTGAAACAAATACACAAATTACAGGACATATGCACAGCCGGTCTGGCAGTTTTGGTGGGATGAAAAGAAGAGTCAAATTCTCTCATCATTAACACTTTACCACAACTAGAAAAAAAGTATGTTTTAAAATCAGGACAACCTTGGTCCCGACCCTATTGCTGACATCCCTCTTGATCTCTCTACATCTAAAACCCACCTCTTCATCTAGAACACATCTTTTTCCTCACCTTTGTATTTCTGATGAAGGATTGGGCTTTAAATGTTGACTCTTTGACTCATTAGATGCTGCCTGACCTGCTGGATGCTTTCTTCTTTTATTTGAAGAGATAGATAAGAAAAGAAATGTTTTAAAATATACTCAAAATTATCTTATTTTAGTCCTTTATGCCCTGGATTTGTGGTATATTCATATATTCACACTGATATTGGTTTATTATTGTCACGTGTACCAAGATACAGTGAAGGCATTTGTGTTTGTCCTACCCAATCAAATCAGAAATACTATACATGAATAAAATGAAGCCAAACACAATACAACTGGCAGAATGAAGAGAAAAATACAAGAGTGCAGAATATTGTTATTCAGCAATGTTGCATAATAGTTCCAGAGAAAAAGTCCAATGTCTGCAATGAGGTAGGTTGAAAGTTTAGGACTACACCTAGCTTATAGAAGAACCGTTCAGGAGTGTGATAGCAGAGGGGAAGAAGCTTCCAGTGGTATGTGTTCTCAAGCTTTTGTATTTAGAGACATAGAATGATACAGTGTGGAAACAGGCCCTTTGGCCCAACTTGCCCACCCCGACCAACATGTCCCAGCTACACTAGTCCCACCTCTCTGCATTTAGTCCATATCCCTCCAAACCTGTCATAACCATGTACCTGTCTAACTGTTTCTTAAACGTTGGTGTAATGAGTCGACTCAAACACACATCAAGATACAACCCATATTTATTAAATCTACATACAGCAAGGATCTGCAGTCATCACATCTCCGAGCTGTTACTCATTCTAACTAGCGTAAGCAAGCTCTTGATAATATGAAGTACGTAGGAGGCGGAGTCAGTACTAACAAACACTATAATTGGCTGGTATTGAAATTGCCAATCTACATCCTTGTAGAAACAAAAGAAGCATCGGTGGCTAAGCAATATAGGAGGGATGTTAATAATACATTTGCAGAATTACACAAAATCGCCATATCTTACGGGGGACCTGCAAACCCTTCGGGCCCGTGTGCAGTACGAGTCCGCCTCACCTCCTTTCATTGGAGAAGAAACTGGGGAGGGAAATGGGGAAACGACCGGCGACCCGACAGGCAGGGTGGGCGACGAGATAGACGAGCTAAACGGCAGACGCCGCGGGGAGACTGCAGTGGGAACAATAGGCGGCAGTGGGGAATCGAGACCGACTGTGGGAGGGTATATGAAATACGAGACATCACGATACGGAGTCGCAGGACGCTGTTCCTTCACTGGAAGGATATGGTGACGGTTGCGTCTGGAGATGGCTCCATTCGCTTCGACCAGATAAGAGCGCGGCTCTTTGGCAGGGCTGTAGATGTGTCCCAGGCATGCATGGCCCTTGTTTGTCTGGAGACGAATCACTTATCCATGAGCAAGAGGTTTAAGTGGCTTGTTGGACTTGTCGAAGAAGTGTTTCTGCGTGTCACATTTGGATTGTAGTTGCTTCTGAACTGCAGTCGGGGAACAAACTTGTGGCTGCAAAAGCTGCTGGGACACAGGCAATGGAGCACGGGTTTGGCGAGACACCAGTCATTGGGCTGGAGAACCCAGTATGGGATCCCGCGCAATATTCCTTAAGTTGAGAAAGTCCAGGTACACGTCTGATTTGGCAAGGTATGACTGCTCCACGAGTTGTTCTGCAATCCGGACAGCGCGTTTGGCGAGTCCGTTGGACTGTGGGAATTCGGGGCTGCTGGTAATATGTAGAAAGTCCCATCGTTGTGCAAAGTTTTTTAAAGCTTGGCTTGTGAACTGTCAGTCGTTGTCAGACTGGATATGTGCAGGGGAACCGTACATGGAGAGGTGGCGCTGCAACTTTTCGATTACTGCTTCAGAAGTAGTGGTTTGAAGTAAGTCGATTTCGAACCAGCCAGAGTAAGAGTCTACAAGGACCAGATAGTGTTTCCCATGCCATTCGAAGATGTCGGTGGCTAACATGGGCCACGGGAGAGGGGGTACTGGGTGTTTTTGCTGATGTGGCATCAGGCTTGGTCATTCCGGGCCGGTAAAACATGCTTTGCGCCCTTTGGAGGGTTGCCTCTACGCCAGGGTAGCCCCTGTGGACGTCGTCAAAGTATTTGTCCCAGAGGTCTGCAGGGACCCCTGCCTTGTGGTCTTTGACAGTAATTCCATCCTGTAATACTAGTTCATCGCGAACCAGGAAGTATGGGCGTATCTCAAGCGGGGTGTTGTGTTGCTTATCCGGCCAGCCGTGCTGGATGACTGCAGACAGCAATTGTCAGGTCTCATCAGCAGCTATGTGTTTTGCCTGGCTGCTCAAACAGTCAGTTGGCACAAACGAAACTCTCATTACTGAGAATTGGTCCTGTTCAGAGAGTTGTTGTTCGTTGGTTTTACGCGGGGCTCTAGATAGCGTGTCTGCTATGTGCAAGTCTTTGCCTTTCTTGTAGCAATCAAATCGCTGTAGTTGCATCATTATTTGCTGTAGTCGTGCTGGGGCAGCGTGGATGGGTTTGTTCAAAATGGTGACCAGCGGCTGGTGGTCAGTCTCGAAAGTCACAGGCTTACCAAAGATAAAATCCTTGAATTTAGTGCAGGCGAAAACCACTGCGAGCAATTCCTTTTCGATATGTGCGTAACACTGTTCAGTGTCAGTCAGCGTACATGAGGCATACAAAACGGGCTTGAAATCACCATTGGTAGTGGTCTGTAGGCATGCTGCGCATAGCCCGTACTGGGACGCTTCGCAGGTGAGCGTTACTTGTAACTCCAAAGCAAAGTAGGCGAGAGTAGGTACGCTAGCCAGCTGCAATTTGAGTGCGTCAAAAGCTGTTTAGTGCTGCGGGTACCAGGACCACGCCGTGTCCTTGTGCGTCAGTTCTCGTAGGGGGGCAGATATGTCGCTGAAGTTGGGAATAAATTTACCCAGGTAGTTGACCATTCCGAGGAACCTTTGCAAGGTCACAACGTCAGTAGGAACAGACATTTCGTTGATAGCTGTAGTTTTTGACTGGTCTGGTTTGAGACCATCACTTGTGAACACATGTCCGATGTAAGTAACCTCTGGAACTCGAAACCTGCACTTCAGGGGATTGAGTTTGAGATGAATGTCTTTGGCACGGCCAAGTACTTTCTTCAGATTGTAGTCATGTTCAGCCAGATCGCGTCCGTAAACAACAATGTCATCAACAATGATAGTGCATGGGTAGTTGATGCCAAAGGGCATTCTCAGAAATTTGTATCGGCCAAAGGGTGTGCCGAACGTAGTGAGATTGGACGTGTCTGGGTCCAGTGGAATCTGCCAAAATGGGATCCCACTTCTGACACCATGTAATGAGTCAACTCGAACACACATCAAGATACAACACATATTTATTAAATCTACATACAGCAAGGATCTGCAGTCATCACATCTCTGAGCTGCTATTCATTCTAACTAGTGGAAGCAAGTTCTTGATAATATGAAGTACATACTAGGCGGAGACACTACTAACAAACACTATAATTGGCTAGTATGAAATAGCCAATCTACAGTTGGGATAGTCCCAGCCTTAACTACCTCCTCTGGCAGCTTGTTCCATACACCCACCACCCTTAGTGTGAAAAAGTAACCCCTTAGATTCCTATTAAATCTTTTCACCTTCACCTTGAATCTATGTCCTCTGGTCCTCGATTCATCACTCTGGGCCAGAGATTATGTGCATCTACCCCATTTATTTCTCTCATAATTTCTGCTTGATGGGAGTAAGGAGAAGAGAAAATGACCAGAGTGCAAACGTTACTTGATTATGTTGGCTGCTTTCCTGAGGCAGCATGAAGTGTAGATGAAGTCAATAGTGGGATGTCTAGTGTGTGATCGACTGGGCTGTATCTAACACTCTGCAATTTCTTGCAGTCTTAAGGCAGAGCCAAAGATATATGAATATGGCAAAGCAATGGGGCAAGAGCCTGTCCTATAGCTAATTGGCTATAATGTGATTACATGACGTGCAACTCGCATTATGTATCACATTATAGGTAAGATCCGATAGCACATGAGCGCGTGCAGAGGAGAGACAAATAAACCTAATGGACATTGATTTAGGCTAAGAGATAGGAGATTTAAAGGGGATTTGAGGGGAACTTCTTTCACTGAGAGAGTAGTGAGTATCTGGAATGCACTGCCAGAGAGTGTGGTGGAAGCAAAACCACTAACAGTATATGAGGTTGTAGGTGGGCACATATTGGCACAGAAGGCTACAGGCCATGTGCCATAGAGGTGGGTGCTCACTCTACGGCATGGACGTGGTGGGCCGAATGGCCCGTTTCCATGCTCAATGATCCTAAGACTCGATATGGCAATTCCAGTCTGCACACAGCTGTCAGTGAGTCATTTCCTTTATAAACTATTTTGGGTACGGAGATGATCATTAGAGCAATTGAAAGAACACTATAGAGATCTTGGCTTATCCCCTGTTTAATATTTCTCAGAATTACAAAATTATTAATTTTCTTACATTTCACCATATTTTCTTTATTCTTTTATGTGCATTTCTGAACTTTGTATATTAAATAATTTTATTTTTTTTAATTTATCTTACAAAGAATGCCTCCTAAGCAGCTAAAGGCAAATACTTATTGTCAAAGCAGCTATCAAGTCAGTGAGGTTACAGATGCCTCTTAGGTAAAACAATCATAATTTTCAATAGCTAATTTGCAGGAAAGAAGATTAATCGTGAATGTGTTTATGCATTAGACAATTTTATTGCTACATTCCCATCAATACACACTGTTATTTCCTATTTCCTCGTCTTTTAATTTGAATAAATCCCATTGCTCACATTTAGGAACATATTTTTTCCTGAAAGAATCTTGAGATGAAAGATTTTGTTATATATATGTATTAAAATAATATTTGACAAAGCTTGAAGGGATAATTGTCATGTTTAGGGAAGCCCTACATATGCAGCAAGAATGTTAATGGTTAGTTTAGTTTAGTTTTGAGATATAGTGCGGAAACAGGCCCTTCGGCCCACTGAGTCCACACTGACCAACGATCCCCGCACACTAACAATATCCTACCCACTCAAGGGACAATTGACATTCATACCAATTAACCTACAAACCTGTACGTCGTTTGGAGTTTGGGAGGAAACCGAACATCTCAGAGCAAACCCACGCGGTCACGGGGAGAATGTACAAACTCCGTACAGACAGTACCTGTGGTCGGGGTCGAACACGGTTCTCTGACGCTGTAAGCATTGTAAGGCAACAACTCTAGCGCTGCACCACTGTGACGCCCTAATCTTGAGATGAACGATTGTGCTATATATATTTAAAGAAGCATTGACAATGCTTGATGGGATAATTGTCAGTTTTAGGGAAGGCTTACATTTGCAGCAAGAATGTTAATGTGTGGAGTCATGTGGAAATCATTTTCTTGAATCATTTAATGCTTAAAATTGGTGATGACGAATTTATAATAAAAGGCAATAGCTGATCAGTGCCCAAGGGTAAAATCAATCAGTAATTAATGACAAACAATATTCTGTCACTGTGAGGTTTACTATTATTTACCAAAACTATTACTAGTCAGAGCAATGTTCTGAGGGCAATCATGGATGGGCAATAAATGCTGTCATTGCCATTAACAACCAGATCCAAATAGAGAGGAAACAAATATAAAAAATATAAATATAAAAAAATAACGTTCCATAATTTTCCTTACCCATCCTCTGTGCATCTGATATCATGCACATATCTGTCCAACTATGTGTAAAAGCATCCAAGGACATATGTTACACTTTTCAATGTCATTCATAATGGAGAGGAAGTGATTAAAAGGATAATGGGCAAAATGCAGTCAAATGGGACAATCCCAAAATAGCACCTTGGTCTATGTCTCTATAACTCTAGTGGTGCCCAATGCGAATGGAGTCCAATCCACCCCCAGTCCTCATCAGAACAAAATAGAAGACAGTTTCACTGTCATGATTCTAGTATGATTATCAGGTTGGCTGGGTGGCAAAAGACATAGTGGCAATAAAAGGGGCTTTTTCTGGTTGGCTGTCAGTGATTAGTGGAGTTCCACAAGAGTTGGTGCTGGGGCCGCTACTCTTCACGTTGTATATTAATGATTTGGATGTGGGGATTGAAGACTTTGTGGCAAAGTTTGCGGATGATACGAAAATAGGTGGAGGGGCAGGTAGTGTAGCGAAAGCAGAGACTCTACAGAAGGACGGACAGGTTGGGAGAGTGGGCAGAGAAGTGGCAGATGGAATATAATGTAACAAAGTGTGAAGTCATGCATTTGATAGTAGGAATAAAGGCATAGGCTATTTTCCAAATGGCGTGTGAATCCAGAAATCAGAGCAAAAGTTAATCTGCAAGTTGAATCGATAGTAAAGAAAGTAAACTCAATGCGAGCATTTATTTCAAGAAGGCTTGTAGTAAAAAAAACAGGGATGTAATGTTGAGGCTCGATAAGGCACTGGTAAAGCCACATTTGGAATATTGTGAGCAATTTTGGGCACCATGTCTGACGAAGGATGTACTGGCTCTGGAGAGGGTCCAAAGGAGGTTTACAAGAATGATCCCAGGAATGAGTTGGTTAACTTATGATGAGCGTTTGTCGGCACTGGGACTGTACTCGCTGGAGTTTACAAGAATGAGTGGGGATCTCATTGAAACATACAGAATAGTGAAAGGCTTAGATAGAGTGGATGTGGAGAGGATGTTACCACGAGTGGGAGAGTCTAGGTCTGGAGGTCATAGTCTCAGAATGAAAGGATGTTTTTTTAGGAAGATGAGGAGAAATGTATTTAGTTCGAGGATGGTGAATCTGTGGAATTCATAGCCACAGAAGGCTGTGGAGGCCGTCAGTGGATATGTTTAATGCAGAGATAGATGGATTCTTCATTAGTATGGGTGTCAGAGATTATGGGGAGAAGGCAGGAGAATCGGGTTAGGAGGGAGAATAGATTAGCCATTATTGTATGGTGGAGTAGACTTGATGGGCTGAATGGGCTAATTATACTCCTATTCCTTATGACATTATAACCTTATGACAGTTCCTAGAGTCAATCACCAATAAATTATTTTACCACCAACAGCAACTACCCCCGTCTTGACCTCCTCTTGATGAAATTACCCAAAAATTAATGGTTCGCCACCAACATCATCCCCATTCCATTCACTACAACCTGTATCTGAGACTTAACTCGTCTTCTTTGCATGTGAAGGGTAAAACCTTTATTGCCAAATTAAAGACACGATAAAATGGAGAATCTCTGCACTTGTCAGAATTGCTTAACCCTTGTCAGCTGAAATTTACAGGCTTTGGATGGCACCAGCCAGTTTAGCTCAGACTGATATGCTGGATGGTGAGGGGTCCAGGTGTTCTCCTTGTTTCTCCTAAATTGATAAAGTGTATAGCAGTTTTGCAAATGAACCCTAAATGCATCATTTCGATTGGATCGCTGCAAGGGCATTGTAAATAGTTTAAATGATGTTGCAAGACGGTCATCCTGTTGGTTGATGATTGGTTGAGCTGTTGAGCCTTGGATAAACTGTTTGAATCTCAGGGCACATGTTTCAATGTTTATTCTTGTTTGCTTCCTTTCAGAAGCTCTGTTTGAATACAATGTATTGGTTACTGTATTATTAAGTTAGGGAAATGTCTATCTTGTACCGTTTTAATTGCTATCTGTTAATGGACTGTATAGAGACCACCCCTATGTAGTTCGGCCCCCTCAATGTTCGGGGACCTATAAAAGATAGTTCCCACGAGGCCCTGTGTTGATCTTCTGGGAGAACACTTAGGACTGCATGACCTTTTGGAGTGTCTCTGCTTGCACAAGGCTAGGAGGACTTGGCCAAGCAGATACAAGAATCGAACCTGCGTTGGTTATTTATAGTAGTGGGGAACTGTTATTGTGTTTTTCCAAAATAAAGTTTAGATGCGCAAGTGCTTGACTCAGTATTTTATTGACTGAAACTAGACTGGGGGGAAGCTTAAGACAAGCTATTTACAATTCCTTTGCCTCTCATTCATTGATCCTTGCAAATCATTGTCCATGCACCAAAGCTCATGGTGCTTTTGCCCTTTATTCCCTAAGAAGTGAGTTAGACGTTACTTTCAAATAAGCTCAGTGGGCCAATGGTGACCATTACTATTACTTTGGATCTAGGCATGAGGAGCCGAAGTAACCCAGCAGGACAGGCAGCATCTCTGCAGAAGAACAATGGGGGAAATTTTGGGTCGGGATCTTTCTTCAGTCTCAAGAAGGATCCCGACCCGAAATGTCACCCATCCTTTTTCTCCAGAGATGCTTCCTGACCCGCTGAGTTACTCCAGGGCTTTGTGTCTATCTTCAGTATCAACCAGCATCTGCAGTTCCCTTCTACATGCTATTACTTTTGAAGCTGATATTGACAGTAAATTGTTGTTGTTTGGAAGATTAATATGCGATACAGATAGAAGCTTTTCATTACACATCCAATAAAATACATAGATGGAGAGTGTGTTGCTCTTTCATGCTTCATGAATACTTAAAATTAAATATGTTGTTCTATGTGCAGTAGAAATGTATTTGCCTGGAAAAGTACAGTAATTAGATTTGGAGTTAACATGGTAAGAAAAATGAAAAGTGATATTTTATTGTTTTTTAATTAAGTTTCCTTAGATGATAGGCCTAAAAAGATTAAATCATACTATATTAAATCAGTTGTTTTTGTCAGCCTTTTCATTTCAGATTGCTTGTATCAACACAACAGCTGCTGTTCAACGCTTTCATCCATAAACAGAACAAACATAATCACAATATTTTTAATGATTATACCATTGAAGGGCCAACTTCATGAACATTGCTCAGAATTAAAATTCGAAATCTTCCAGCCATTTATTCTGCTTAATTTAGTAAACAGCGCTGGCATCTTTTTGCCAAATTCTGTCAAAATTTCATAGAACACTAGACCAAGTGGGACCCGTTTGGTCCCGTCCCCACAACGCACGGTTGTGGGGGGAGGGGCGGCCTGTGGCGTTACAGTCAAACTAACCAACCCCTCACACACACACACTAACCACCCCCATTGATATTAATTAAGATTATTAATTCACTCCTTTTACCCCAATCACCACCCATCCCATTCCACTCACGCATAGCCCCCAACTTGCAGGCATGGCTAGAGAAGGAGGGGGGATAGAGAGAGAGAGGGGGATAGAGGCACAGGGAGGGGCACAGAGGCACAGAGAGGGACACAGAGGCACACAGAAGGACACTGAGGCACATAGAGAAACCTACCTTCAGCGGTGCTGCAGATCTACCATTGGCTGTGTGTGCACCTTTGAGGGAGGGGGGGGGGGGGGGGGCGGGAGGGGATTAAAATGCAGGTTTGTATCGCTTATCGGAGAGGGATATTCTTGGGCTGTTAGTCAATGAAGTAAAACCGAACGGACTTCCGTTCCCTTTTTTTTTAATTGTTGGACAATTTAATAGTTGGATTAAAGTAAAAAGTGATTTCTATCACCCTCAACGCCTTCAATGTGACGGATCGTGATATCAGGACAAACTAAAGGGTAAGTCGTCTATTTCACATATAATCTTGCTTCTTGTAGTGGCTTTAATCTAATTTAACGCGAAAATGTTATTTAGTCCCCAAAAGATTCGGCCATGTCTTTGCCTGCCGAAATGGGGTTAAAATTTATGGCAATGGCAACGTTCGAATCAATCGCTTTCCAGAAACACACACTCACAAGATGATTCAAATTCTCCTTTTTTTTGGACAATCATGTCATAAATCATCTATATTTTGTGTAATTGTCTATCCATAATCAATATTTTTATACTAAATATCCACAACAGTTTTAGCCACATGTATTGTGCAAAAAATAATAATTTTGATTATATTGAGAGTGGATGTTTCTAGATTAATTTATGGGAATTAAACATAAAATTCCTTCCATGTGGCATATAGGTTCATGACAGTGAGATATAAAAATCATGTTATATTGTGAATTCTTGTGTGAATGGGATTAGTTTGTTATTTGGATAATTAGGTTTTTTTTTTTTTAATTGCCTTTTCTTAAGAAATAGATAGATGTTTAGATCTAGTAATTGAATTTAGATGAATTTGATGAAACTGATGAATATGAATTTTTTGTTGGGTATTTACTATTTGTTTTAGCGTGTAACTTTATCATTTCTCCATTTTACCTAAAACTGCAAATAATAACTTGTTTCTGTTAATGCTGTTCAGTGTTTTTTTTTTTCCTTTACATTTTAAACAGATGTCTCTGAAGAAGAATTGCACAATTGTCAATCCAAATGCCCTGCAAAAAGAGACTGATTTAGACAGCATTCACAGAGATTATCCGAATTTGGACTACTCCAAATGTGATGATCTACAGGACATTGTTAATGGGAATGTAGTGGGCAGAAAGGCATGTCATGCATGGTTTGAGGAGCAAAATCTTGTAGTTTACAATGCCAACATTGAAAAGTTGAGGAAAAACAAGGTGTACATAGTTGCTTATTGGTTACAATCTGAGGAGTATGATGATGCTACTGATTATGATATGCCAATGTACCAGCTAGCAACTGATCATCTCCATAAAGACTTGGTCTATTGCTAGAAATAGTAATTTATTTACCTACCTGTTATGAACTTACAGCATATAATACAATAATATTAAAGTTCTGATCTTGAGAACATCACATTATTGAATTTTCAAGGCATTGTGGGTGTTTATTACTATTTCCGTCACAACGGTCAATTTTGAAATTAGCTACAATTAGGTAACTAACTAATTTTACTTCGGAGTCACGTGAGTGACTTCGTGAAGAACCCCGCTTCCACGCATGCGTGTCATATCGCTACACGCATTCGAACTCGTCATCGCTGGAGGAAGGACGTTCCTCCCAATCGGCAGGGGAACCTGCAACAGGTAAGGGAACTTTGTTTTTCCTTACTTACCCTTGTTTATCAAGAAGGCTGATGAAGCTGGCTGGGGAGAGTCTGCAGATCTGCAGGCAGCCAGCAGCGGCCGGGGCCCGTTAATTTATTTTTAAATAGAAACGGAACCGACTTTAGCTCCAGGACAACGGTCACTGGAGCAAAGAGTTTTCCCAACAATTCGGAAACAGCCCCACTAGTCATTTAATGGAGGGGCTGGAAGGTGCGGAACTGGCGCGTTATCGGGGGTTCCGCAGGTCTAAAAATAGCGGCGAGCGGTCAGTGCCCGAGATCACTGACTACGCGTTGGACCCGCTGGACCGCGCTGGAGCACCGCAAAGGCAGGGGGGGGGGGGGGGGTACAGACAGCAGGAACAGGCTGAACTCCCGTAATCAGAATAACTGTGCCAGACTTACCCCCCCCCCCCCCCCGCCCGACTTTTGCTCCAGTTTTTTCCTCCCGAATTTTGCTCCCAACTTCGCTCCGCGCCGACCACGGCTGGTCGGGAGAGGAAGGCACAGAGTCGTTGAATTCGAGGAGAAAATTGAAAGTCGGGAACAGCAGGTAAGAGACTCTGCGTTCCTTCCACTTACCCTTTAGGTGCAGACATGGACCGGGTCCAGTGCAGACATGGACCGGGTCCATGTCAGCTGCAGGAAGCCGGCGGGAGAACCGCGCAGTGCAGGCAGCCGGCAGGAGAGCAGCAACGGCAGCCGGCAGCGGCAGGAGCAGCAGCAGCGGCAGGAGCAGCGGCAGGAGCAGCGGCAGGAGCAGCGGCAGCGGCAGGAGCAGCGGCAGGAGCAGCGGCAGCGGCACATCGTTTCCCAGAGAGGGAAAACACCTGTGCCCGACTTCGCTCCCGCACCAGGAGAAAAATTCATTTTCTCGACCATTATGCCAGTCTCGCTTTGGAAGCGAGTCTGGCTTCAAGCAGCGCTACCGGCCAGCGCCGAGGCCAAGGACATAGCAGTGGACTTGACTGGCTGCAATCGACCGTGAGGGATCAGTACTGTGAGTACCGGGGTCGGTCCCAGCGGGTTCTTTAGTTACAGAGATCGCTTCCTGGCCTTTTGGCTAAGATCAAGTATAGTATCTGTTTATTATCAGTTTTAATATCTAATACATCCCTTATCTAAGGACCATATAAACAGGAATGCCCAGAACTGAGGGCATTGGATTGGGGTGGACCGGCTGCAACGAACGCGAGGGACCAGTACCGTCAGTACGGGGGTCGGTCCCAGCGGTCTGAGATAAAGGAGCAGCCAGGAGCGCTGAGAGCATTGGAGCCGGGTCAAAGAAAATGGGCTAGATGGAATCAGCTGTGCCAGATGTCCTCCACACCGGCCATATCCACTCCACGGAAGGAAGGACAAAGCTGGAGAAGGAGGACCGTGGAACAGCGGGCAGCCAGCAGCAGCCAGCGGCACTTGGATCAACCGTAGTGGGATCAGCTGTGCCCGATGTCGGCCCCGCACCGGCCAGATCCATGCGGCCGAGCGGTAAGGCTAGACACAAATCAAACAAAGTAGTGGACTCAGAAGGGTCCGACTTTGCATAAAACCGCCGGCAACCAGCGCCCGAGAGGGCTGGAGCGGGAAGAAGCGGTGTATGGAGCCTTGCTCCAACGTGATAAACCCACAGCAGTACCTCTTAGAGGGCTGCACAATGCTTCTACCCCATCAGAGGGGAGCACTGTGGGTCAGTTCTGGGTTGACTTGCAAGAGGGGTCCGCAGAACAAAAGACAAGTGGGCAGCAGTTAAGCCCCACATGGGTACCCCGTGCGGGACCCTAGAGATCTCTAACTCTATAAAAAAGAGTAGGCAGGACCCTGATGGGCCAGAGCCTGGTAATACAGCGTCCCATGATCCTAACACAGCAGGGACTCTGCTGGACATGGTGGCTGATTACTTTAGCCAAGTCAAACATGGGTAGACTTGGATCCAGGATGGCAATAGTATTACTATATGTCTGGCCACAAACTCCAACAAGAAAAATTTACAAACACTGGCCAGACATCTGCCACCTGGCAACGGTGAGGCATTACAGGTGCCCAGTGTAAACCAATGCATTTGGCAGCATATGGACGAACATCAGGAACCAGGACCTCAAGATCCAGAGAACCTTAAAGGGATTGACGGAAGGCATCATAGCATACACCCGCACCCTGGACTAAACGTAGGTAACCAAAGACCATCAAGACGCACTAGCTCTGTTTAATAATATGCAATATGACCTGAACTACACGTGGAAGGCGGCCATTCGGCCAGCACTAGGACCCCAAAAACGCTACCATTAGCAAACAAAGAACCGTGTGTGGACTAAGCCAAGACACTGGGGCTCATCAAGGCCAGCGCAAGGGCCTATTTTGGAGCATGATACCAGCCACAGGCAAGGCCATAAAAAATGTGGCTCATACCAGTGGCAGTGTCAGAAATCAATATAACCCGCAGGATCCGTTTTTAGGGTATGGCCAGGGCGGCCACCCTGGAAGATGCGGAAGCCTCAACCTCCCACACAACCCCGAACAAGAAATATCAAACCAGAACCTTATTTTCAAAAAACCAAGGAAATAACACAACCACCGGTACCATGGAGGTAGGTGGGTGGGGTTTCTTCTGTTAAAATAGGGACCTACGATGGTAGGGGAGGTTGCAACACTACAGTTATGTATGGTATATAATCACTACAGATTCATATAATCTCAGCAGTATTCAGGGTTATCTGATAGGTTTTACTCATCCCAATAACCACAGTACAACATACACCAGAAGGGCATTTTGTCCTTACATAAACCAAACAATCTAAAACCCACATGGTGCTACAAAAAAATGTACACATAAGGTGGGATTAAGCATACTTTTCATGGAACATTAGAATTGTATCAAACATATTTATTAAAAATAAAATAGAGTAGGGTTGCAGGATTATCATTGATTTTAACCCTAAACACATTTGTTCTAGATATTCATTTTAAGATGGATGCTCTTATTATTGATAAAGACTTGGTGTCAGTTGCGGGTTTCTATATGGCAGGCAATATAGAGCTTACAAAAGGGGCAATCATTAGCCCAATATTATGTACTAAAATTCTAAAACCAGCTTGGCATTGTTATGTAAATAGCCATAGGGTGATGTTTCCCCCATTCGGACCCATCAATGGGGTACTAGGGGAAATTCAACTACACTCGGCGTCTGGAATTTTCAGAGTACCCGACTGACCTTCTAAATCATGGTATTCAGTCATACAGGGGATGGTGTTAGAACCATGTTCCCTAATGAACCTAGCCAAAAATTATTGATTTATCCAGTGACTGGAGGCAGTCATCCATGCCATAAGACTATGGATTTATTGATTTGTAGAGTTTTAAAGACCCACTACACGGCATTGGGCGGTCAGACAGGACGATGAATCTCATCTCATCTGCACTAAGACTGTCAACACGGAAGCAGTACCTTGGACACATCAAGAAGTGGGGCATATTCTGCTTGGACAACAACCTCGACCAAAAGGCCAAGAACATTCTGGCTGTATTGGAATTTTAACAAGCCTCCATTATGATAATCGATGGAGCTACAGTGCCATCAATAGTGCCACAAGTGCACTCTCCAATTACCTATCACAAGGAACGGAGCGGCACGCGGTGGGAACGCACCCCTGGTAAGAAAACCAGGTACTCCGAAATCTGGGACGTGGGTGTCGTTTCTCAACATGCTGAGGAGCTTGTAGCTCATACAGCGTTGTCACCTCAGTAACAGACCAGGAAGATGGTTATGCTCATGGTGTTATTTACTGCACAACAAGTCCAGCCATTAAGCAAACTGCGCCTGGACTCCCTGATCATCTCACCGAGAAACTGGTGTTGTCATACAGGATTTAATAAAAGAAAACTGATCGGGTTCCTCCGGTCTAGGGTTTGATTTTATGGTACACCCATATGGCAAACGACTGTGTATAACAAGACACATCTAACAATACATAGAATATACTCAGAACATTCGAGGTCAGAGTATGGAGTTGTTTATCTCTTACAAGAAACTGCATGATAGGGTCACGACTCAAACTATATCAAGGTGGCTCAAATAGGTCCTAAAAATGGCAGGAATAGACACTAATGTTTTAACTCTCATTCCACCAGGACTACAGCAACATCCGCAGCAATAATTGTACAGGTACCCACAGACCAAATCCTCAGAATGGCAGGATGGTCATACAAAAAGGGTTTTTCCACAGGTTTTATAATAAACCAGTTATTTTTTGGAGCCATCATTGTATTAAGAAAACATTTTATGTTCAACAAAATAATTTGCCCGAAAGGTTACGGGGTTATGATTCTCAAATTTTAAAAAATGTTATATATTTTTTCGTTATACCACACAACTCTTTGTATAATTGTGTTTTAAAATTACTAATGATGCTCTCTCCCAATACCCAAGGCAGTTGTGAAGCATGGACTCGTTCCACGGCATGAGGTCACAGAGCTTTGAAATCTTCACGAAGTCACTCACGTGACTCCGAAGTAAAATAGTAAGATTAAACGAGAACTTACCAGTTTGAAGTTTGATCTGTATTTTATGAGGAGTTACGATGAGGGATTTCGTGCCCTCCGCTCCCACCCTCTTATGATCATATCAAAAACTGGTATCTCTTTGATAATCTTACTATGTTAGATCATTATAGGTTCCTGTGACCTCACACCGCTGCTTTGAAGAATGACACGCATGCGTGGAAGCGGGGTTCTTCACGAAATCCCTCATCGTAACTCCTCATAAAATACAGATCAAACTTCAAACTGGTAAGTTCTCGTTTAATCTTACTATTATATGCTATAATTTCAGGTCATCCAAGTAAGATGTTTCATATTTGTTACAGAATGCTTCAATCAATAATAACTGAAAATTTCATTCAGTTCTCTTAATTTTTAAGAAAGTCATGGGCTTTTGACTGTCCTCGATCACAGCTTTTGTGTTAAGTCAATGGAAAAGCAAAAGGGAACAAGATACTAATCTCCGAGTTTGAAAATGGCCATAATTTTTTTAATACTGAAGATATGAAAGTAAATTAGGTATCAAATTCAACTTCTTTTTATGCTTTATCTGATGGGATAAATTGCAGACTTGATTTTTAAAATCTCAAAAAATTGTAACATTGCTACACAGAAGGACACAGGTGCACAGAGAGAGACACAGAGGCACAGAGAGGGACACAGAGGCACAGAGAGGGACACAGAGGCACAGAGAGGGACACAGAGGCACAGAGAGGGACACAGAGGCACAGAGAGGGGCACAGAGGCACAGAGAGGGACAGAGAGGAAATGAGAGGCATAGAGAGGGACACAGAGGTGCAGAGAGGGAGGGGGAGGAAGGGGTGGGGGGAGGAAGGGAGGGCAAGAGTGAGTATGAGGGGGAGGAGGGGGGAGCAGGGGGGGGGGGGGAGGGAGGGAGGGGGTAGAGTTTGAGGGATGGGGTGGATACGTCGTCAGAGGTGAAGGCTGCTTCCCGAACGCAATAATCCCTCGCTTCCTCACTCCCGGCTTCAAAACGCACCTGTCCCCTAACCGTTGTGGGGGGGGGTGTGAGCAAGGCAGAGAGGGAGGGGTTTGGGGGGCGCATTGTTGGAGGGGATGGCTGGTACCCGAAACCCGCTCCCAGCTTCAGGCTGCAGGCTGCTGTCAGGGCCCGAGAATGGGTGGTCGGGGGAGGGGTGACGTCACTCGCAGTTTTTTTCAAAGGTCTTGCGAGCGTTCTTAGGGAGGAGTCGATTTGCGAAATCGTAAGTTAAATCGCTACCGAAATATGTAAAAATCTCAGCGTATTTGTGTCTGGTTTTCAAGAAAATACTTTTCAAAGGCAAAATGCCATACATCCACAACCACACACACACACACACACATGGGGGAGAGAAGGTGGAGAGGGAATTCAAACAAGAGGACATGACTTCAGAATTAAGGGACAGAAGTTTAGGGGTAACATGAGGGGGAACTTCTTTACTCAGAGAGTGGTAGCGGTGTGGAATGAGCTTCCAGTGGAAGTGGTGTCGGCAGGTTCGTTGGTATCATTTAAAAATAAATTGGATAGGCATATGGATGAGAAGGGAATGGAGGGTTATGGTATGAGTGCAGGCAGGTGGGATTAAGGGAAAAAAGTTGTTCGGCACGGACTTGTAGGGCCGAGATGGCCTGTTTCCGTGCTGTTATTGTTATATGGTTATATGGTTATATGGAAGGGGGGGGGGGGGAGGGAGAGACGGAATGGGGGGGGGAGGAGGAGGAGGGAGGAGAAGAGGGAGAGGGGTGAGGAGAGGGAGATGGAGAGGGGGGGAGGAGAGAGGAGTGGTGAGGGAGTGCAGGAGAGAGGGGAGGGGGGAGAGGCGTGGGGGAGAGGGGAGGGAGGCGAGGGAGGGAGATGAGGTAGGGGGGTAGAGGGGGAATAGTGTGGATGGAGGAGGAAGAGTGGTGAGGGGGAAGTGGGGTGGGGGAGAGAGAGAAGGGAGTGGGGGACAGAAGGGGAGTGGCAGAAGAGTGGGAAGGAAGGAGTGGGAAGTGGGTGGGGGAGAGAAGGAAAAGTAGGGGGGAGGGAAGGGGGTGGGGGGAGGGGGGTGAGGAAGAGAGGGAAGGGGGGGGAGGAGGAGAGAGGGAGGGGGGGGGAGGTGGAGGGCGAGGAGAGGGAGAGAGGGTGAGGAGAGGGAGATGAAGGGGTGGAGAGAGGGATGAGGGAGGGGGAGAGAAGTGTGGGGGGAGGGGGGGACGAGGGAGATGGGGGGGTAGGGGAGGGAGGGGGAGGGGGGGGGGGGAGAGAGAGGGGAAATAGGGGGGGGAGGGAGAGTGTAAGGGGGAGGGGTAGGGACAGTCCATCTGTTCCCCATTCCCTATCACCCCCAATCCTCTTTCTCTATTCCCACACACGTGATGACGCGCTTCGACACAGGCTGCGGGGGGAAGGGGCTGGTGCAAAGGCATATGTAAATGGATCCATTCCAATTGGACATCTGTGAGCATTGGGCATTGTGACTTCACACGATGGAACATTGCATTGTGACATCACACGATGGAACGTTCACCAACATGTTATGGGTGAGAGCTGTTTTATTTTTAATTTAATCAGGAGTGGATACTTGGAATGAAAAGTGAAATCTCCACCGAAATGAAAAAAATCTGGGCGTTTCTGCGTCTGATGTTGGCGTGGCAACAAATCAAAGGCTGGCAGCCACGTCAGAAACACACCCGGCCACACAGTTTTAATACATTACTAGGCCAAGTGCAGACCCGTTGGGTCTGTTTCCCCAACGCGCGTTTGCGGGGGGGGGGGGGGCTGCGGCGTCACACTCACACTAACCACCCCCCAAACACACAGGCGGGGCGGGAGGGAAGAGGGAGATGGGGTGGGGAGAGGGTGAGAAGAGGGGAGGGAGGGGAGAGGGGGAGGAGGAAGGGGGAGGAGAGAGGGAGAGATTTGGGAGGGAGAGAAGAGGGGGGGTAGGGGTAGAGAGAGGGGGGGATGGGAAGGGGAGGAGAGGGGGGAGTGGGAGGAGAGCGGGGGAGGGCAGGCAGGGAGGGAGATGGGTAGGGCGGTGGGAGAGGGACAGCGGGGGGAGTTGTGCAAGAGAGAGGGGAAGGGGGTGGGGGGGAGATGGGGCTGAAGAAGAGTGGGGGAGGGGGTGGGAGGGGGAGGAGGGAGAGGGATGAGAGAGGGTAGGGGGAGGGGGGAAAGAGGGTGGGGGTTGGAGAGGCTAGATGCAGGAAGATTGTTCCCGATGTTGGGGAAGTCCAGGACAAGGGGTCACAGCTTAAGGATAAGGGGGAAATCCTTTAGAAACCGAGATGAGAAAAACTTTTTTTCACACAGAGAGTGGTGAATCTCTGGAACTCTCTGCCACAGAGGGTAGTTGAGGGCAGTTCATGGGCTATATTTAAGAGGGAGTTAGATGTGGCCCTTGTGGCTAAGGGGATCAGAAGGTATGGAGAGAAGGCAGGTACGGGATACTGAGTTGGATGATCAGCCATGATCATATTGAATGGCGGTGAAGGCTCGAAGGGCCGAATGGCCTACTCCTGCACATAATTTCTATGTTTCTATGAGAGGAGAGAGGGAGCGGAGGATGGAGAGGAGGGAGGAGGGAGAGGGGGAAGAGTGTGGAGGGAGGGGGGGGGGGGGAGAGGGAGATTGGGAGGTAGAGAGGTAGGGGGGGAGGGAGGGGGGGAGAGGGAGAGAGAGGGGTGGGGGGAATGGGGGGGCAGATAAGTAAAGGAATGGGGAGGGATGGTGAACGGTTGTAGGGGGGAGTGGTGGAAGTGGGATGGGGGGGAGGGAAGGGAGGGAAGGAGGAGGTGGGGAGGAGAGGGAGAGGGAGGGAGGGGGATGGGGGCAGGGAGGGAGGAGAAGGAGGGGGGTGAGGAGAGGGAGATGAAGAGGGAGGAGGAGAGAGGGGGGGGGGAGGGGAGGAGGGAGGAGAGAGGAGGGGGGAGGGAGTTGTGGGGGAGGGGAGGAGGGGAGGGGTGGAATGAGATGGGGTGGGGGAGAGATGGGGAAGTGTGTAGAGGGGGGGCGAAAGAGTGGGGAGGGAGAAGAGGGGGAGGGAGGGAGAAGGGGGATGGAGGAGAGTGGGATGGGGTGAGAGGAGGGGAGGAGAGAGGGAGAGGGGAGAGGGGGGGAGAGAGGAGGGGAGGGGGGGAGCGATGTGTGGGGGAGGGGGAGGGAGAGGGAGCTGGGGTAGGGGAGGAGAGAGGGGGAAGAGTGTGGAGGGAAGGAGAAGGGCGGTGGGGGAGAGAGGAATGGGGGTGGGAGGAGGAGGGGAGGAGAGGGGAAGGGGTGAGGAGAGGGAGAGGGAGAGGGGAGGAGAGAGGGGTGGGGGATGGGATGGGGGGAGGGGAGAGAGGGTGGGGGGAGGGAGGAGTAGAGTGGGGGAGGGAGGGAGTAGAGTGTGGAGGGAGGGGGAGTGGGGGGGGGGAGAGAGAGGGGAAAGAGTGGGGGGGAGAGGAGGTGGGAGGGGGAGGGGTGGGAAAGTGGAAGTGGGGAGGTAGGGGGAGTGGTGGAAGAGGGTCAGAGAGGTAGGGGGCAGAGGTGGGGGGAGACAGGGGGGAGCGAGAGGAAAGGGAGGGGGAGAGGGAGGGATAGGGAGGGAGAGAGGGGTGGGTTTAAGGGGGAGAGAAGAGTGGGGAGGGAGGGGTAGGGGGAGTGGTGGAAGAGGGACAGAGTAGTAGGGGGAATGGGGCGGGGGGGAAGAGGGAAGGGGGTAGGATAGAGAGGGAAGGGAGTGGGGAGAGAGGGATAGGGTGGGAGGAGGAGGGGGAGGAGAGGGAGAGGGGTGAGGAGAGGGAAACATAGAAACATAGAAATTAGGTGCAGAAGTAGGCCATTCGAGCCTGCACCACCATTCAATACGATCATGGCTGATCATCCAACTCAGTATCCTGTACCTGCCTTCTCTCCATACCCCCTGATCCTTTTAGCCACAAGGGCCAGATCTAACTCCCTCTCAAATATAGCCAATGAACTGGCCTCAACTACCTTCTGTGGCAGTGAATTCCCGAGATTCACCACTCTCTGTGTGAAAAATGTTTTTCTCATCTCGGTCCTAAAAGATTTCCCCCTTCTCCTTAAACTGTGACCCCTTGTTCTGGACTTCCCCAACATCGGGAACGATCTTCCTGCATCTAGCCTGTCCAACCCCTTAAGAATTTTGTAAGTTTCTATAAGATCCCCCCTCAATCTTCTAAATTCTAGCGAGTTCAATCCGAGTCTGTCCAGTCTTTCTTCATATGAAAGTTCTGACATCCCAGGAATCAGTCTGGTTAACCTTCTCTGTACTCCCTCTATGGCAAGAATGTCTTTGTCAAAGGAGATGGAGAGGGGGGAGAGGGGAAGAGAGAGGAGAGGGGGAGAGAGGTGTGGGTGAGGGGGAGGGGAGGAGGGAGGGAGATGAGGCAGGGAGACGCGAGGGGAAGAGTGGGGGGGGGAGAAGGGGGGTGTGGGAGAGAGGGGATGGGGGTGGGAGGAGGAGGAGTGGTGAGGGAGGGAGGGAGAAGGGGAGGAGAGAGGGGATGGGAGGGGAGGAGAGAGGGATGGAGGAGGGGAGAGAGAGGATGGGGAGGGGGGGAGAGAGGGAGGGGGAGGGGGAGAGAGGGGGCTGGGAGGGGAGGGGAGAGAGAGAGGTGTGGGGGAGGGGGAGAGAGAGGTGTGGGGGAGGGGGAGAAAGGTGTGGGGGAGGGGGAGAGAGGAGGGGGGGGAGGGGGGAGAGATGTGTGGAGGAGGGGGGAGGAGGGAGAGATGGTGTGGGGAGGGAGGGGGGGAAAGAGTGTGGAGGGTGGGTGAGAGAGGGGAAATAGTGGGGAGGGAGAGTGGAAGGGGGAGGGGGAGGGACAGTCCATCTGTTCCCCGTTCCCTATCACCCCTAATCCTCTTTCTCTATTCCCACACACGTGATGACGTGCTTCGACACAGGCTGCGGGGGTGGGGGGGACTGGCTGTAGGGAGGCTGGCAAAGGCATATGTAAATGGATCCATTCCGATTGGACATCTGTGAGCATTGGGCATATGACATCGCACGATGGAACGTTCACCAACATTCTATGGGTGAGAAGCAGTTTTTAGGGGAAATTTTGGGTGGGGGGAGAGAAGGATTTTATTAAAAATGTGTACATAAACACAACAAAATTTAATCAGGAGTGGATACTTGGAATGAAAAGTGAAATCTCTACCGAAATGGAAAAAATCTCGGCGATTCTGCGTCTGGTGTTGGCGTAGCAACGAATTAAAGGCTGGCACCCACACGTCAGGCAGACACACACACACACACACACACACACACACACACAGTTTTACACGCAGATAGACACAGATAGATAGAGATTTATATAAAAGATAGATAGATAGATAGATAGATAGATAGATAGATAGATAGATAGATAGATAGATAGATAGATAGATAGATAGATAGATAGATAGATAGATAGATAGATAGATAGATAGATAGATAGATAGATAGATAGATAGATAGATAGATAGATAGATAGATAGATAGATAGATAGATAGATAGATAGATAGATAGATAGATAGACAGATAGACAGACTAGACCAACTGCAGACCCGTTGGGCCCGTTCCCCCAATTGTGGTTGGGGGAGGGCGGGGGGGGGGGGGGGGGGGGGGGGCTGGGGGTGGTGGCATGCGGCAGCACACACACTAACTACCCCCCCCCCTCCCCGCACACCCGCTAACTACCCCCTTGATATATTAATAATATTAATTTGCTCCTTTAAACCCATAACCGCCCTATCCATTGACGCATAGCCCCCAATTCGCAGGCGCATCTAGAGAGGGAGGAGGAGGGGGGTAGAGAGAGAGAGAGGGCAGAGAGAGAATGGGGAGAGACAGAGAGAAAGGGGCAGAGACAGAAGGGCAAGAGACAGAGGGAGAGAGGGGGTGAGAAAGTGACATAGAGAGATAGAGAGAGAGTAAAAGGGAGAGAGAAAGAGAGAGAGATAGAGAGAGAGGGGATAGGGAGGTAGAGAGATATAGGGGAGAGAGGGGTAGAGAGAGAATGGGGTCGATAGAAGGGAGAGGGAAGGGGTGTAAAGAGAATGAGAGAAAGGAGAGAGAGAGGGAGAGAGAGGGGGGAGAGAGAGAGAGAGGGGGAGAGAGAGAGAGACAGGGGGAGAGAGAGAGAGAGAGAGAGAGGAGAGAGAGGGAGAGAGAGGGAGAGGGGGGGAGAGAGAGAGAGAGAGACAGATGGGGAGAGAGAGACAGTGGGAGAGGTACAGAGAGAGAGGGGGAGAGGCAGAGAGAACGAAATGCAACCATGCGTCACGCATTCAGAATATTCTGCAAATGAAGCGTGCATGCCTCATGCACGAAAACTGTCGACAGCTCTATGGAATTCAGGGGAGCAGCCTGCTGCGTCTCACACACACACTAACCACCCCGTCCCCCCTTCCCTCTCTCCCTCCCTCCCCCTCCACACACACACACACACAGCGGGTCCGATCTAAGCTATCAATGAAGACAACAAATTTATTTGAAAAAAACTGTCTTTGAAATTAAAAGTTAATATTAAGAATTAGTGATGTTAAGTGACAAATAATTCAATTCAATGAAAACCAATGGAATCTACAACCTGGCAGACTGGGGGGCAGGGCCGGGCGGGGCCAAGAAGCAGTTGGGCCAGGTGCAAAGGCATTGTGAGGGCCAAGGAATCAAAGGCCAAATCTGACATATACACACACACACACAGAGTTTTAATAGTATACTAGACCAAGTGCAGACCCGTTGGGTCTGCTCCCCCAATGGTGTGATCCCCCAACCCAATATTCCACCATGCACCCGTCTCCTCCAATGGAACTGAAGCCGTTCTCAAAAGTAAGATTCCAGCACTGCCCTGCCTCTTTAAAAAAAATCCCTGCCTGCTGCAGCAGTGAAAAGTTCAGTGTTCCTGTCTTGCAACATTGTTTCGAAGTGTGTTGGAAGCTGAGGAAGGAGCAGCCGTCAACGAATCTAAAGGCAGGAAGGGATCCGTACTGCAGGCGGACTGATTTGAGTTTTATATATATATAGATAGATATGATATGATATGATATGATATGATATGATATGATATGATATGATATAGTAAGTATGCAGATGATACCAAGATAGGGGGTGTTGTGGATAATGAAGAGGATTTCCAAAGTCTACAGAGTGATTTAGGCCATTTGGAAAAATGGGCTGAAAGATGGCAGATGGAGTTTAATGCTGATAAATGTGAGGTGCTACACCTTGGCAGAACAAATCAAAATAGGACGTACATGGTAAATGGTAGGGAATTGAAGAATACAATTGAACAGAGGGATCTGGGTATAACCGTGCATAGTTCCTTGAAGGTGGTATCTCATACAGATAGGGTGGTAAAAAGAAAGCTTTTGGTATGCTAGCCTTTATAAATCAGAGCATTGAGTATAGAAGCTGGGATGTAATGTTAAAATTGTACAAGGCATTGGTGAGACCAAATCTGGAGTATGGTGTACAATTTTGGTCGCCCAATTATAGGAAGGATGTCAACAAAATAGAGAGAGTACAGAGGAGATTTACTAGAATGTTGCCTGGGTTTCAACAACTAAGTTACAGAGATAGGTTGAATAAGTTAGGTCTTTATTCTCTGGAGCGCAGAAGGTTAAGGGGGGACTTGATAGAGGTCTTTAAAATGATGAGAGGGATAGACAGAGTTGATGTGGACAAGCTTTTCCCTTTGAGAATAGGGAAGATTCAAACAAGAGGACATGACTTCAGAATTAGGGGACAGGAGTTTAGGGGTAATATGAGGGGGAACTTCTTTACTCAGACAGTGGTAGCGGTGTGGAATGAGCTTCCAGTGGAAGTGGTGGAGGCAGGTTCATTGGTATCATTTAAAAATAAATTGGATAGGCATATGGATGAGAAGGGAATGGAGGGTTATGGTATGAGTGCAGGCAGGTGGGACTAAGGGGGGAAAAAAAGGAGAAAATAAATAAATAAATAAATTGTTCGGCACGGACTTGTAGGGCCGAGATGGCCTGTTTCCGTGCTGTAATTGTTATATGGTTATATGGTTATATATGATATGATGATAGATAGATAGAACATTATAGCACAAGAATGGCCCACAATGTCTGTGTCAAACATAATGTCAAGACCATCACTTATCTATCTGCACAAAACCCATATCCTTCCATTCCCTGAATATCCATACGCCTATCCTAAATAATTTTAAATGTCACTAACGTACCTGCTTCAGCCAATGTCCCTGGCAAGTGCATACCAGGCACTGACCACCCTCTGTGTAAACAAAGTTGCCCTGCACATCTTCTTTAAACTTTGCCTCTCTCACCTTAAAGCCATACCCTCTAGTATTTGATTTTTTTCCATCCTGGAAAAAAAGATACCAATTGTCTATCATGACTGTGCTTCACATAATTGTATATACTTTTATCCTCCACAACCCCTGGCGTTCCAGAGAAAACAATCCAAGTCTCTCCAAATTCTCCCTGTAGCTAATACCCCTAATCCAGGCATCATTCTGGTAAACCTTCTCTGCATCCTTTCCAAAGCCTCCACATCATTACTGTAATGGGGCACCAGAACTGCACGTAATGCTCCAAATGCAAGTCCTATCAAGCTACATCATGACCTTCTGACTCTTATACTCAATGCCCTGACCACTCTATTTGCTTGTGCTGCCATATTTTCCCCTTTCAGGGATGGTATGGACTGTGGACCCCAGTCCTTCAGATCCCTGTGGTACATCAAAGCTTTTCCTCAAAGGTATGGATGATTGACTCAATATTTTGGTCTGAAGAAGAATTGGTCCATCAATCTGAGAGCACCCGAAACTGCACCCAATGCTCTCATACTTGAAACTCCAGCACCCCTTTTAGATGTGAAAAACATATGGTGAGCATTCTCTGCCACAGAAGCAGGTCATTGGCTATATTAAGAGGTAGTTAGATGTGGCCCTTGTGGCTAAAGGGATCAGGGGGTATGGAGAGAAGGCAGGTACAGGATACTGAGTTGGATGATCAGCCATGATCATATAGAATGGCGGTGCAGGCTCGAAGGGCCGAATGGCCTACTCCTGCACCTATTTTCTATGTTTCTATGTTTTGTGTATTAATCAGCATCTGCAGGTCCTCGTTTCTACTCTAGAGTTAATTGCATGACTTGTAGAAACATTGAAACATAGAAACATAGGTGCAGGAGTAGGTCATTTGGCCCTTTGAGCCAGCACCACCATTGAATATGATCATGGCTGATCATCTAAAATCAGTCTCCCATTCCTGCTTTTTCCCCATAACCCTTGATTCCTTGTGGCACCAGAGAATATAAATATTGCTTCTGTTGATGCACTGACCACTAAGTGCAGTGTGGAATTTAGAGGGCTAGGACTATGGCAAGGGCATTGGCAAGGGCACTGCAGCTTAATATTAAATATTATGGAAATGTTGACATTAATATTATATGAAAATTAAAAAAATAATAATATTAAAACAAATCAAATATATTAAATTATTCTGATTTATGTTCAGTGAACTAATCTATCCAGAGAAATGCAGGGCAGAGCTAGTCTGAATTTTTTTTATCCACATTCTGTGCTGTGTGGTTGCTTCAGGATGCATGTGTTCTGGACAACCACAGGAAGAGGAAATGTTGCCAGATGGAGGAGCTCGAGTTGTGTGTTTTGGAGTTTGATCAACTATAGATGTCACTATGGTCCATCCACGAGGCTGAGTGTTTTACGGTCAGTGTCTTTCAGGAGGTGTTACCCCTTAACCTGATGGATTCCAGATGGAGAGGGATAAGGTGAGAACTAGATTGACAGGAAACCACAAGCAGGTCATTCAGCGCACCCCTGAAGGAATCGTGCTTTCTAACTAGTGGTCGGTTTTCCATACTGATGAGAGAGTGAGCTGTCCTGGGATTGTAGCCAGAGTTAAGGCTACAGCATGACGAGTGCATCAATTTGGAGGGAATGAAATGATCATGAGCATTACAGTTATGGGAGTAGGTAGCTATAGAGTCATAGAGCATGGAAAAAGGCACGTCGGCCCAACTTGCCCACACCGACAAACATGTCCCATCTAAACTAGTCCCACCTGCCTGCATTTGGCCCATATCCCTCCAAATGTGTCCTATCCATGTACCTGTCTAATTGTTTCTTAAAGTTTGCAATGGTCCCTGCCTCAACTGCCTCCTCTGGCAGCTCATTCCATACACCCACCACCCTTTGTGTAAAATGTTAGCCCTCAGATTCCTATTAAATCTTTTCCCCTTCACCTTAAAATGTCCTCAGGTTCTCGGCTCCCCTACTCTGGGCAAGAGACTGTGTGTATACCCGATCTAATCCTCTCATGATTTAATGCACTTCTTTAAGATTACCCCTCATTCTCCTGTGTTCCAAGCCTGCTCAACCTTTCCCTATAGCTCAAACTCTCAAGTCCTGGTAACATCCCAGTAAAGTTACTGCTGTACATGCAGTTGTAACTTCAAGTTGGAATGTTGTCTCCCTAGTGACATGATCAAGGCTATCAATGAAGGCGTTGGAGCAGACTCTAGACAGGGAGAAAAAACAACCAAAGATCCTACTCCATATTGGTAACAAGGACATGGGCATACCACACATGAGTCAATGGTCCCTGCACATGTGGCCCATTATTTGAGGCCACTAATGCATTAGGATGCAAATAAACAGTGTATTTGAAAGATTGGATTTTCTGGGCTGTGAAATTTATACCAAATCATTTTTTGTAATTGGTTTTACAAAGCAATTCTGTCATGTAGTTCACATAAATGTTGTGCTTAATAATGGAATATCTTGACCTTAATGGCTATAATTTGCAAGCTAAGCTAGAAGTCTGTATTATTAGCTTCAAATTAGTCACTACTATTCCTTGGATGGACATTGCTGTCCCCATTATTGTTCCTTGGTCAAAGTTTCTGAACTTCCAACAATGTGAACATGACATCAGTAAATTTGGAAAACATCACAAAAATTCAATTAAAGCAAACTTCAAAGTGCGGAGAAATTGACCTACAGCAATCTGGACCCAATTGTTAATGCATGAGAGCACTGCATTAACTTTCTGCGACTCAGCATGAGTCATTCTGTCAACTTTAGAATCAAAGTGGTGTATAATTAATACTCGGGAGCCCGAGAACACAACACCTTAGAATATCAATATTCAATATGCAGTTTATGTGAATCTATGATTCAGTTGAGATGCTTCACTGTTATATCAATATGTGAAGTGCTCGTGAAGAAATGAAACGAATAGGAAAAAAATATTGTGAAAAGTCGCACCTATCGACTGTACTTTTAAAAGTAACTAGACCAAGTGCAGACCCGTTGGGTGCGTTTCCCCAACGGCGCTTGCGGGGGGGTGAGAAGAGGGGAGGAGGAGAAACGGGATAGATTTGGGAGGGAAAGGAGAGAGCGCGGTAGGGGGTGAGAGAGGGGGAGAGAGATGTGGGGGGAGGGGGGATGGGGAGGAGGGAGGGATGGGGAGAGGTGTGGGGGGAAAGAGGGAGAGGATGAGTCGGGATGAGGGAGAGTGGAGGGGAAGGGGGAGAGAAGTGGAAGTGTGGGGAGGGAGGTGGAGAGGGGTAGCGGGAGAGGGATGATGGAAGAGGGACAGAGGGATAGGGGGAAAGGGGGTGGGGGGAGAGAGGGAAGGGGGTGGGGTAGACAGGGAAGGGGGGGGGGGGGAGAGAGGGATGGGAGAGGGGTGAGGAGAGGGGGAGGAGAGAGTGGGAGAGAAGTGAAAGAGTGGCAGAGAAGTGAAAGAGTGGGGGGAGGGAGGGAGGGTTAGAGGGGTAGCGGGAGGGGAGTGGTAGAAGAGGGACGGGGGAGTGGTGGAAGAGTTGACAGAGGGGTAGGGGATGAGGCGGGGGAGAGAGGGGAAGGGAGGGGAATAGAGAGGGGTGGGGTTGGGAGAGGCGTGGGGTAAGGGGGATAGAAGTGGAAGAGTGGGGAGGGAGGGGTAGGGGGAGTGATGAAAGAGGGACAGAGGGGTAGGGGGAAGGGGGGGTGGCGGGGTAGCGAGGGGAAGGGGGGTGGGGGGAGAGAGAGGGAGATGGGTGGGAGAGTGAGGGGGGGTGGGGAGAGGGAAACATAGAAATTAAGTGCAGGAGTAGGCCATTCGGCCCTTTGAGCCTGCACCACCATTCAATATGATCATGGCTGATAATCCAACTCAGTATCCTGTACCTGCCTTCTCTCCATACCCCCTGATCCCTTTAGCCACAAGGGCCACATCTATCTCCCTCTTAAATATAGCCAATGAACTGGCCTCAACTACCTTCTGTGGCAGAGAGTTCCAGAGACTCACCACTATCTGGTGAAAAATGTTTTCCTCATATCTCAGTACTAAAGGATTTCACCTTTATCCTTAAACTGTGTCCCGCTTGTCCTGGACTTCCCCAACATCGGGAACAATCTTCCTGCATCAGACAAATGCAATTCAGGACTTTTCTCTTCACAAGCAAAGTCAGAATGACGGTTAGTGAAGAATTCGAAAAATCGCTGAACGTTCAGATGCTGTGCGCGCCTCCTGCACCAAAGGGGGGGGGGGGGGGGGGGGGAGCGTGTGTCGTCACGCACAAAGATATTGTAGCGGTGAGCTCCACTATAAGATCTTTGGTCACACACTGAGCTCACGCCTCCACAAACAGATGGGCGTCTTCTTGAATGGAGAGCGCGTGGCTGCCTCCACAAACAGTCACACGCACTGTGGACCCGCCCCCACAAAAAATATTGTGTGGAAGGGGAGGAGGAGGGTGGAGAGGGGGAGGGGGAGGGGGAGGGGGAGGAGAAGAAGAGGGGGAGGAGAGGATGGGGGAGAGAGGTGGGGGGGAGGGGTTGGAGCGAATGTGCATGAGTCGAGAGAAGATTCAGATCAGATTCAGATTCAGATTCAATTCAATTAAATTGTCATTGTCAGTGTACAGTACAAGAGAAGAGAGAAGGGCAGAGAGTGAGAGAGAGAGAGAGAGAGTGGCTGGATACAAGAAGCAAAAAAGCTGGATAAACTCAGCGGGTGCCTTCTTCCGAGTTTCGGCCAACGGTGGCCTTTCAATTCGCTCCATAGCTGCTGCCGCACCCGCTGTGTTTATCCAGCTTTTTTTATGTCGACCATCAATTTTCCAGCATATGTAGTTCCTTCTTAAAGGCAGAGACTGTGCACGGTAAAGGGAATGAGGAGGGAGAGGGGGAAGAGTGTGGAGGGAGGGGGAGAGTGGGATGGGTGGGGGAGAGGGGTGGGGGGAGAGAGGGGAAAGAGTGTGGGGGGGGGGGAGGGGGGGGAGAGAAGAGAGAGGGAAGAGTGGGGAGGGGAGGGGAGAGAGGGGGAGAGGGGGGGGGTAGCAGGAATGGTGGAAGAGGGACAGGGGGAGTAGTGGAAGAGGGACAGAGGGGTAGGGGAAGGGGTGGGGAGAGAGAGGGGGAAGGGAGGGGGAGACAGGGGTGGAGGAGGGAGAGGGGTGGGTAAAGGGGGAGAGAAGTGGGAGAGGGAGGGGAAGGGGGTGGTGGAAGAGGGACAGAGGGGAAGGGTGCGGGGGAGGAGAAGGAAGGGGGTGGGGTAGAGAGGGGAAGGGGGTGGGGGAGAGAGAGAGTGATGGGTGTGGGGTGAGGAGAGGGAGAGGGGGAGGAGAGAAGGAGGAGAGAAGTGGAAGAGTGGGCAGGGAGGGAGGGGTAGTGGGAGTGGTGGAAGAGGGACGGGGGAATGGTGGAAGAGGGACAGGGGTAGGGGAAGGGGTGTGACAGGGAAGGGTAGAAAGGAGGGGTGAGGGAGGGAGAGGGGTGGTGTAAGAGGAGGAGAGAAGTGGGAGAGTGGGGAGGAAGGGATAGAGAGACTGGTGGAAGAGGGACAGGGTGGTAGGGGAAGGGGGTGGGGTAGAGAGGGAAGGGGGGTGGGAGAGAGAGAGATGGGTGGCAGAGGGAGAGGGGTGAGGAGAGGGACACAGAGAAACATAGAAATTAAGTGCCGGAGTAGGCCATTCGGCCCTTCGAGTCTGCACCGCCATTCAATATGATCACGGCTGATCATCCAACTCAGTATCCCGTACATGCCTTCTCTCCATACCCCCTGATCCCTTTAGCCACAAGGGCCACATCTAACTCCCTCTTAAATATAGCCAATGAACTGGCCTCAACGATCTTCTTTGGCAGAGAATTCGACAGATTCACCACTCTCTGTGTGAAAAATGTTTTCCTCATCTCAGTACTAAAGGATTTCCCCTTGATCATTAAACTGTGTCCTGCTTGTCCTGGACTTCCCCAACATCTGGAACAATCTTCCTGCATCAGGCAAATGCAATTCAGGACTTTTCTCTTCACAAGCAAAGTCAGAATGACAGTTAGTGAAGAATTTGAATAATCGCTGAGCGTTCTCTATGGCAACAATGTATTTGAGCATTGGGCATTGTGACATCACACGATGGAACGTTCACCATGGGCTGGGCTCCTGCAAAGGCAAATGTAAATGAATCCATTGTGATTGGGCATATGTGAACATCGGGCATTGTGACATCACACGATGGAACGTTCACCAGGGGCTGGGGCAGGTGCTGCTTCTATGGGTGAGAAACCAGTTTATTTTTGAAATATTGTGGTGGGGGGGGGGAGGGGGGGGGGGTGAAGGATTTGATTAAAAAAGTGTACTTAAACACGATGAGATGTAATGAGGAGCGGATACTTAGAATAAAAGCGAAATCTCTACCGAAATGGAAAAGACGTCGGCGATTCTGCGTCCGGTTTCAGAGTTGCAGTGAATCAAAAGAAGAAACGCGGCCGGAAGCCGTACATGCAAATGGATCCATTCCGATTGGAGGTCTGCGAGCGTCTGGCTTCGCGATTGGATGTCCGCGAGCATCGGGCATTGTGACATCGCACGGCGGGAACGAATCGAAAGGCAGGAAGGGATCTGTACGGCAGGCGGTCAGATGGGGCGAGAGTTTTAATAGTATACTAGACCAAGTGCAGACCCGTTGGGTCTGCTCCCCCAATGGTGTGATTCCCCCAACCCAATATTCCACCATGCACCCGTCTCCTCCAATGGAACTGAAGCCGTTCTCAAAAGTAAGATTCCAGCACTCTCTCAGCAGTGGATTTAAAAAAAAATCCAATGGCACCTCCCCTGCCTGCTGCAGCAGTGAAAAGTTCAGAGTGTTCCTGTCTTGCAACTTTGTTTCGAAGTGTGTTGGAAGCTGACATGTAAATGGAGAAGCCAATTAATTTTGAAATACTTGGGTGTGGAGGGGGGGGGGGTAGAAAGATTTGATTAAAAAACGTGCACTTCAACACGATGAAATGTAATGAGGAGCGGATACTTAGAAAGAAAAGCAAAATCTCTACCGAAATGGAAAAGATCTCGGAGATTGAGCGTCTGGATTGGGCGTGGCAATGAATCAAAGGAAGAAATGCAGCTGGCAGCAGTACATGCAAATGGATCCATTCCGATTGGCCATCTGCGAGCATCGGCCATTCCGATTGGACATCTGCGAGTATCGGGCACGAATTGAAAGGCAGGAAGGGCGCCGGACGGCAGTCGGTCGGATGGCCCCAGAGTTTTATAGATATATAGATAGATAGATGTAACTCAGATTCAGTTTAGTGTGCTGTCATATACACCTGAGGGCAATGTCGTATGAAAGCTAGCTTCTACACAAATGGAGACACAAGGAACAGCAGATGCTGGAATCTTGCATAAAACACAGAATGTTGGAATAACTCAGAAGGTCAGGTAGCATCTATGGAAGGAATATGTAGGAAGGAACTACCGATGCTGGTTTAATTCAGCCTGAAGACGAGTCTTGACTCAAAATGTCACCGATGCCTGAGTTACTCCAGCATTTTGTGTCTATCAATGGAAGGAATAGAAAGGCGAGGTTTCAGGTTGGGAGCCTTCTTTAGACTACATGAATGGACTGCACTTACCGCCATCTCACACATGAGACAATGTTGCCTACACGTTGCAGATTATTTCAGACCTATGCACTCTCTGCATTAGCACGTAAATATACAGTGTAGTTGAAAGAAAAGTTGCACCTCTTTACTGATATTTTAAAAGTATTGTCACTGAGATTCAGATTAGTTTATTGTCATATACAGCAGTTCAATGAAATTCTTAGTTGACATGAAGATCACAGTGGAAAGAATAAAGACCAGAACTACACAATAAATACAATGATGAAAGGAAGAAAAACAGAATGGTCAAAACACAGTAGTGCAAACTTTAGTACAAACAAACATTCTAACGTACTTTAACAGAATAATCAAAGGAGGCAGTTAAAAGTAGCAGTACATGGCAACAATATCGGGAAGGGACTATGCAGGAAGATTGCGGGAAGATTGTTCCTGATGTTGGGGAAGTCCAGGACAAGGGGTCACAGCTTAACGATAGAGGGGAAATCCTTTAGAACCGAGATGAGAAAAACATTTTTCACGCAGAGAGTGGTGAATCTCTGGAACTCTCTGCCACAGAAGGTAGTTGAGGCTAGTTCATTGGCTATATTTAAGAGTGAGTTAGATGTAGCCCTTGTGGCTAGAGGGATCAGAGGGATCAGGGGGTATGGAGAGAAGGCAGGTACGGGATACTGAGTTGGATGATCAGCCATGATCATATTGAATGGCGGTGCAGGCTCGAAGGGCCGAATAGCCTACACCTGCATCTATTTTCTATGTCTATGTCTATGAAAGAAGTGATGGGTATATGAGACTGATAGCTTGGGGGAAGGAGCTGTTCCCAAGAACTCTGGGTGTTCAAGCTGCTCTATCTTCTCCTAGGAGGTAGACAAGAGAAAAGGGAAAGGCCAGCATGGCTGGCATCCTTTACAATACTTACAGCCTTCCTGATGCAATGCACCATGATGATGGAATGGGTGGAAGGAAGTGCCAAGCCCAGTGATGGACAGAACTGTGGTTGCTATCCCCTGCTTCCTTATGTCAACAACCAGCTCTTTTGTCTTGCAGATGTTAAGGGCTAGGTTGTTGTCCTAACGCCATGATACAAGGTTGTCGTGCACTCCATCTCATTTTTGTTGTGGGTGTTGATCCGGCCAAAAAAGTGGAATTACAGGCAAACTTAGTGACCAAATCTATCAACAGGATCTAGTTTGCACTGTCATATGACTTGTTCACATAGTCATAGGTGTATAGGGAGCAGAGCAAGGAATGAACACAAAACCCTGTAGTGCACCACGTTGAGGATCAGGATGCAGGAAGTGTTATGACCAATTCTAACCAACTGAGGTTTGCCAGTCAAGAAGTCTGAAAGCCAGTTGCAGATGGAGGCCTCAGGACCAAGAGTACGGTGTTTAGAGATAAGCTTATTCAGTACTGTGGTGTTTAAGGCTGACTTGTAGTCAGTGAATAGCATCCTGCCTACCTTCGATTTTCCAGCCTCTGCAGTTCTTTCTTAAGCACCCTGACAGATGTGTTCTTATTGTCAAAGTGATTCAGAGCTGAATGTAGTGCAAGAGAGTTGTAATGCACGACCTTCAATAGCTTGTTTTTCTGCATGCAAATTGGAAGAGTGCCTAGATGGTCTAAGAGTGCCTAGAAGATGAGTGCAGATGCGGGCCATTAGCAATCGTTTACAACACTTTATTATGACTAATGCACAAGACGTATTCTTATTTTGTGGATTGCTGAAAAAGCATTGATGCTGATGTTTTAAGCTGATGATTTTAGTGGAGAATCGATTTGGAAGAAGATGCACCTGAATATTTTGTAAGCATTATTGATTAACTCAAACCCCAAAGTAGAAACAGAACATTGGAAGTGCCTAGCAGATCAGTCAGTAACTGTGGGGACAAAATCAAAGTTTACATTTTTGAATCATAATATCGTAAGATCATAAGACATAGGGGCAGAATTGGGCCAATTGAGCCAATCGAGTCTGCTCCGCTATTCAATCGCGCTGAACTATATTTCCCTCTCAACCCCATTCTCCTGCCTCCTCTTTGACACCCTTACGAATCAAGAACCTGTCAATCTCCACTTTAAAATACCCAATGACTTGGCCTCCACCGTCATCTGTGGCCATGAATTCCACAGAGTTCCCACCCTTTGGCTAAATAAATTCCTCCCCATTGCCATTCTTTTATCCTGAGGCTGTGTCCTCTGGTCCGACACTCTCCCACTACTGGAAGCATTCTCTCCACAACCACTCTATCTAGGCCTTCCATGAGGAGAGGAGTCGGGAAAAAAAAAAGTTATATTAATTCAGCACAAGTACTATCTTTGTTTTTTTTTTCCAAATGAATTGCAAACAATATAACCCTCTGTGCAATCACATTACTCGTCTAGAAAGCCTATTTTTCTTCTGAAAACACCTGAGGATTTAAGTGACCACTTAACATTTTTAATTTAACATGGAACTGCATTCAGCAACTTCAAAACAAAAGCTTTTCACAGTATCTTGGTACGCGTGACAATAATAAACTAGACTTTAGGCTTTTCGACATTAGAGATACAGCATGGAATCAGGCCCTTCGGCTCACCGGGTCTGCGCCGACCAGCAATCACCCCCATACACTAGCATTATCCTACCCACTTGGGACAATTTGCTGAAGCCAATTAACCGACAAACCCGTATGTATTTGGAGTATGGGAGGAAATTGGAACACCCAGAGGAAACCCATGTGTTGACAGGGAGAATGAACAAACTTCATTCAGACAACACCCAAGGTCAGGATCGAAACCAGGTCTCTGGCACTGTCAGGCAGCAAATCTACTGCTTGTGCCGCTTGCTTAGTTATAAACTAAACTAACAATTAAACTATCCAAAAAGTTATTATTTCTGTGTATAAAGTGTGCAGTTCTGGTCACAATCCTATAGGAAGGATGTGATTAAGTTAGAGAGGCTGTGGACATAATTCATAAGGATATTGCTGGATTAGAGGACTTTTAATGGTTCAATGGTACTTTATTGTCACATGTTCTGAGGGACAGTGAAATTAGATTTTCCATACAGTCATACAAAAAAAAGCAACAAGATACATAACTACATAAAGATTAAACATAGGCTTAAACAGCCACCACAGCGGCATGTGAGAATCCCCAGGGCACACAGCAAAAGTGGAGACCCACAGCCATCAGTTCAATGTCTGGGCCACACACACGCTCCTTCACCGTGATGTGACCAGAGTTGTACCGACCGCTGTCACTCTCTCTGCAGTCCCTGTCCGCCCGATCAGTCAGAAAGCCGTCCACGCTCACACTAGACTCCGGGATGTCCTCATGGCGTGATGTCCCCACAAACAGCGAGATCACTGCATTCACAGCACTTCCTCTGAGTCCTCACCAGTGCAGGCAGCACGTCCATCTTGATTTTTCTGCAACCTCACATTCCCCACTGTGATGGAAGACAAATAACTTATACCTTCTTTCCTCCTTTTCTCCCGCGGTCGGGGCAATCGAAACATCCGCAATCGGGGCGATTGAAGCTCCCGCAGTCGGCGATCGAACGGGGCGATCGAGGCTTCTGCGGTTGGAGCTCCCGAAGTCGATTCCTAACAAAGGGACCGCCAGCTTCACGATGCAGTGCGGATGGAGATATAACACGGAAAAAGTCGAATCTCCGTCGAGGAAAGAGATTGAAAAAAGGTTCCCCCCACCCCCACATAATACAAGAACAAAAGATACACCAAAATATACAAGTAAAAACAGACTAAAAACAACTAGAGAAGAGAGGGGCAAGACAGGCTGTTGGCGTGGCTGCCATGCACGGCGCCACCTGGTTGACGAGTCATAAGGAGAAATTGGATAGGCTGGGACTGTTCTCCCTGGAGCAAGGGAGGCTTAATGGTGACCTTATAGAAGTTTATAAAATCATGAGGCGCATTGATGGAGTGGGTATAGTCTTTGGCCTAATGCAGAAGAGTCTAAAACTAGATTTAAGGTGAGAGGGAAAAGGAGACCTGAGGGGAACATTTTTCATACAGAGGGCAGTGGGTATATAGAACAAGTTATGAGAGAAGATGGTAGATGCAGGTATAATTACAAAATAACATTGAACAGGTACATGAATACAGGCCAATTTTCTAAATTATCTCATTTCAGATATTGGACATTTCTCTGGAACTGTTATGTGACAATGCTGAGAAACTGTATTCCGTTCTCTGGTATTTTACTCTTCAATCTACCTGTTGTACTTGAGTACAGCTCAAATGTATTCATGTGAGATGGGCAAGATTTATTAGGAATCTGAGGGACAATTTCTTCACACAGAGAATGGTGGGTATATGGAAGGAGTTGCCAGAGGAGATAGTTGAGACAGGTACATTCACAGATACATTCACAGGTACATAACAGCATTTAAGAGACTCTTGGACAGGTACATTCATGATAGAAAAGGTTTAGAGGGATTAGGGCCAAATGTGAGCAAATGAGACTGTCATGCATGGGACATCTTGATGAGTACGGACGGGTTGAACCAAGGGCCTGTTTCCATGCTGTCTGACTCCATCAGATTTGATTAAATAGCAAGCAAACAAAAGGTTTTCTCTGTACCTCAGTACACTTGACAACAGGCACGGAAATCGCTGTCAAAACATGGGGTTATGCAATTTCTTGGCGGCCACGCGTGCGCATTATCATGTACCTCCCCCCCCCAAATCCCTGCTGACCAACGTCTCTCTCGTCCAATCGGCGCCCTCAATCATCAGTCCCACCCCCACTCTCTCGCGGAAAGCGGAGATTTTTAACAGCTTTTTGTTTCAAGGTGTTTGAAAATCCGCATTACAAAAAATGGGGGGGATCGACCCCCATCTCTCAAAACGGGGGTGGGGGGGGGGGAGAGGGGGACACTCCCCCCCCCCCCCCGTCCCCCCCTGGGATTTCCGCCCCTGCTTGACAATAATAAAATAATATCGACCAATATTAATACCAATGGGTTGCAAAGGTTTATAGCTAAACTAGACTAAGTGGGACCCGTTGGGTCCCAGCATCACACGGGAGGGCTGGTCACCAATGCAATATTCCACCTCTCCACCAATTCCAATACTGCTCGCCAGTGGGGGGGCTGTCTGTTACGCTAGTATGGGTGTTGTGGGCTGAAGGTACTGGTTTCCAGAGGGCTAGTATAGACATTGTGGGCTGTATGGATGCTTGGGCAGGCATCCGACTGTTACAAAGATTTTAAAAGCCAAGCCAAGGCAAACAATTGGGCTGCAGCCACCCGACAACCAAAATTCATTTTGTGAACACAAACTTGTTTAAAAAAGGCAAGGCAAACAATTTGGCTGCAGACAACCAACAACCCAAACTTCATTTTGTGAACACAAACTTGTTAAAAAGGTGAGGCAAACAATTGGGTTGCAGCCACCCGACAACCAAAATTCATTTTGTGAACACAAACTTTTTTAAAAGGGCTGCAGCCACTTTACATCCACATCGAGGGGACTCACTGTGGAGTAGACGTGCATTCAGTGTTATTCGCAGCTCAGAGAGCCGTGATCCTCTCGCTTCCTGGTCTGGCAGAGACTGAGTGAGGCACGACACTTCCTGGTTTTATAGTCCCTCCCCCTGCTGCAGAGAGAATGGGGAATTTTGTAAAAGCATTAATATCTCTCTCATTTTTCATCAACGGAAAAAATCCTCCCCACTCATATGGCAGAGGGGGGCTCTGAGCGAGGTGGCCAAAAATGACGGCATCGCAGTCTCGGAAATCGCAGCACAGTCTGCCAAAAGTGGTCAAGATCAGAGATTTAGTAATATAAATGGTCCAAGCACAGGTGATGGAATTAGCTTTTGATAGGCATCTTGGTTGGTATGGACCAGTTGGGTCGAACGGCCTATTCCCATTCTGCAGGTCTCTGCAGGTTCATAAATATATTATAAACTACCCCAAATTCACCAGCTTCGTGGAGATGTGATAGATAAGATTTTTTTTGTCATAAAAGAATCAACATCTCTTGAAATGCTGAAATAACATGGTTCCATGTGAAACTGAGCACATTGTCTGTCCCCAGTGCTTTTCTCTTGGCTGCTGTTGCTTTACACTTTCCTGAGGGCCCCATTGTCCTGGATGGCAGCTGTGACTATATCTGCAAAGCAGAGTAGTCTGTGAGTATTGATTAGGGCTGCATCTTGAAGCTATTCACCCAAAGAGGCCGGTCAGGCAACGCCATGGTAGATGGAGACGCCATTGTGAGAGGTACGGACAGGGGTTTCTGCGGCAACAGACGGGATTCGAGGATGGTGTGCTGCCTCCCTGGTGCCAGGATCCAGGATGTCATGGACGGAGTGCAGAAAATCCTCAAGGGCAAAGGTGAACAGCCAGAAGTGGTAGTGCATGTTGCCACAAATGATGTCGGAAAAAAGGGGATGAATATTCTGAAGCGTGACTTTAGAGAGTTCGGAAAAGTGCTGAAAAGCAGGACCTCCAGGGTTGTTATCTACGGTTTGCTTCCAGTTCCTCGTGCTGGTGAGAGCAGGAACAGGGAGATACAGGACCTGAATGGGTGGCTGAGGAACTGGTGCAGGGGGCAAGGATTGAGATTTTTAGTCCACTGGGTTCTGTTTTGAAGTAAGGGGGAACTGTACAAAAGGGACGGATTACATCTTAGCAGGTGGGGGACCAGCATTCTGGCAGGTAGGTTTGCCATTGCTACACAGGTGGTTTTAAACTAAATAAGGGGGGGGGGGGGTGTCAAATGGGATAGTCAAGGATGGAGTTAAATGGAAAAGGAGAAAAGGGATAGTTAATGAGCCCAGAATTAACGGGGAGGTGGCTCTAGAAATAGTGGACGCATTGGTGATCATTTTCCAATGTTCAATAGATTCAGGAGCAGTTCCTGTGGACTAGAGGATAGGTAATGTTATCCCACTTTTCAAGAAAGGAGCGAGAGAGAAAACGGGAAATTACAGACCAGTTAGCCTGACTTCGGTGGTGGGAATGATTCTGGAGTCAATTATTAAATAGGTAATAATGGGGCATTTGGATAGTAGTAAAAGGATTAGTCCAAGTCAGCATGGATTCATGAAATGAAAATCATACTTGACTAATCTTCTGGAATTTTTTGAGGATGTGACAAGTAAAATGGATGAAGGGGAGCCAGTTGATGTAGTGTATCTAGACTTTCAGAAAGCCTTTGATAAGGTCCCGCACGGGAGACTGGTGACTAAAATTAGAGCACATGGTATTGGGGGTAGGGTGATGACGTGGATAGAAAATTGGTTGGCAGACAGGAAGCAAAGAGTGGGAGTGAACGGGTCCTGGCAGGCAGTGGCGAATGGAGTGCCGCAAGGCTCGGTGTTGGGGCCGTAACTGTTTACCATATATATTAATGATTTGGAAGGGGGAATTAGGAGCAACACTAGCAAGTTTGCGGGTGACACAAAGCTGGGTGGCAGTGTGAACTGTGAAGAGGATGTTAGGAGGTTGCAGGGTGACCTGGATAGGTTGAATGAGTGGGCAGATGTGTGGCAGATACAGTATAATATAGATAAATGTGAGGTTATCCACTTTGGTGGCAAAAACAAGGGGGCATATGATTATCTCAATGGGGTTAGGTTAGGTAAGGGGGAGGTACAGCAAGACCTGGGTGTCGTTGTACACTGGTCACTGAAAGTTGACGTGCAGATACAGCAGGCAGTGAAGAAAGCTAATGGAATGTTGTACTTCATAACAAGAGGATTTCAGTATAGGAGTAGAGCGGTTCTTCTGCAGATGTATAGGGCTCTGGTGAGACCACATCTGGAGTATTGTGTACAGTTTTGGTCTCTTAATTTGAGGAAGGACATCCTTGTGATTGAGGCAGTGCAGTGTAGGTTCACGAGATTGAACCCTGGGATGGCGGGACTGTCATATGAGGAAAGATTGAAAAGACTAGGCTTGTATTCACTGGAGTTTAGAAGGATGAGGGGGGTTCTTATAGAAACATATAAAATTATAAAAGGACTGGACAAGCTAGATGCAGGAAAAATGTTCCCAATGTTGGGCTAGTCCAGAACCAGGGGCCACAGTCTTAGAATAAAGGGGAGGTAATTTAAGACTGAGTGAGAAAAAACATTTTTTCACCCAGAGAGTTGTGAATTTGTGGAATTCCCTGCCACAGAGGGCATTGGAGGCCAAATCACTGGATGGATTTAAGAGAGAGTTAGATAGAGCTCTCGGGACTAGTGGAATTAGGGGATATGGGGAGGAGGCAGGCACGGGTTATTGATTGGGGACGATCAGCCATGATCACAATGAATGGCAGTGCTGGCTCAAAGGGCCGAATGGCCACCTCCAGCACCTATTTTCTATGTTTCTATGTTTCTACATTGCCCCGACAGTCCTCAGTATAACGACTGTCAGAGACAATTAAAAACACAGTTAATTATAATTCAACTAAGAACATTCCAAATAATTTTCCAAGCAAAACCATTGGACATTTTACACTTCAGTGATTCTCTCTTCTCTCCTGTACTGTTGAACAAAAGAAAGCACTACCAGATTCAAGAAAAGTTTTTTCCCCACTGTTATCGGACTATTGAATCATCCTCCCATAAGCTAGGGTGTTATCCTGATCTTCCAACCTACCTCATTGTGGACTTGGACTTTTGCACTGTAATAGTAATGCTATAATTCTGTAACACCAGGTTGATCGGTCACTAGGTCCAATAATGAAAAGCACCATTGAATCATTGAATCAGTTAGCGTAAGTTACCCCATAGTCTGGGTTAATAATAAAATAAAATAGAGGAGTTAATGGACACGAGTGAGAGAAATGTTTCCTGTGGTACACTTCTCTATGTAGGAACAGGGGAGTGAACTAATAGGGTTGCTTCCCTGCCTACTGACAAAAATCCAATGGGCCAAGCAACCTCCTATTGTGTCATCTTACAAATAAGAAGATAAGATAATTCTACTGAAGTCTAGGCATTCATTCTGCTTGATGGCATAGCTTTGCAGTTCATATGTAGGGTCATGGATTTGGATGATGTACTGAGTCACATTGACCCAGGCTCCTCCCAAATAGTATTTTGGAGAATTGGAAGAATCTCAAGTAATTAATCAAAGGGGTGACCTGATCTTAGCCCGACTTTAGTGAATCTATTAATTCCTCGATGAATTACATGTCACGTTTATTCAAAGGCACATCTTGCACAGATATTGTAGGAGAGAATATTCAAACGGGTTTGCTTAAGTAATATGGTTACAATGCTAATGAATTGAATTGTGAATCAAATAAATCTTTTTCATGGCACGCAGTATCAGGATCAGCACCTGCTTTATAAGACTTGGGATGGATGCAAAAAGCCGGAGTAACTCAAAGAGACAGGCATCATCCTTGGAGAGAAGGAATGGGTGTCATACATAATGAAAACTCATGAAGATAATGAAATAATATAGAATCAGATCACATCTTCAGAGTTGCTAGCAGTTCAATTCAGGTTTTACAATTTTTCTTTGCATTTTACTTGATTATATCGTGCTTCCTTTCATTAAATAAGAATCATGCCATTTTAAGCTTCAATCAAAGTGTAATTTCCCTTTAAATTTAAAATATTTCAACTATTTCATTGAAAAAAATCTACAATGCAGCAGATTTGGTCACTCCTATCCAATGGCAGGTGCAAGTGCTGCTGCCTTCACAGAGTGAGCTCCATCATTAAGGTTCAGAATGCAACCTTGGTTCAGAGGGCAACACAGTGGTGAGCCATCGCCTCATAGCGCCAGGGTCCCCGGTTCGATCTTGACCTTGGGTGCTATCAGGGTGGAGTTTGCACATTCTCCCCATGACCTGCGTGGGTTTTCTCCGAGATCGTGCAGGTTTGTAGGTTAATCGCCCCAAGTGTGTAAGGAGTGGATGCCAAAGTGGGATAGCATAGAACAAGTGTGAACGGGTGATTGGTTGTCGGTGTGGACTCGGTGGGCTGAATGGCCTGCTTCCATGCTGTATCTCGAAACTAAACTAAACTAAACTAATGTCTTTGTGGAATTAACAAACACCATGCAACTATACTGCTCACTCTGACATGGAACTAACACATTACAATTATCAGCATATGGAACCCATTTAGACGAAGGAATGAAATGTAAATGAAATCTTCAAATTTGCGGATGACACAAAGCTGGGTTTCAGTGTGAACTGTGAGAAGGATGCTATGAGGCTGCAGGGTGATTTGGATAGGTTGGGTGAGCGGGCAGATGCATGGCAGATGCAGTGTAATGTGGATAAATGTGACGTTATCAACTTTGGTGGCATGAACAAGAAGTGTCAGTTTAGGAAAAGTGGAGGCGCAATGAGACCTAGGTGTCCTTGTACATCAGTCACTGAACGTAAGCATGCAGGTACAGCAGACAATGAAGAAAGCAAATGGCATGTTGGACTTCATAGCGAGAGGATTTGAGTATAGGAGCAAGGAGAAGAAGGGTTCTCTCCAGAAATGCTGCCTGTCCCGCTGAGTTATTCCTACTTTTTGTGTCTACCTGCAGTTGTACAGGGCCCTGGTGAGACCGCACCTGGAGTATTGTGTGCAGTTTTGGCCTCCTAATTTGAGGAAGGACATTCTCGCTTTTGAGGGAATGCAGCGGTTAATTCCCAGGACTGACGTATGACAAAAGAGTGGATCGACTGGGCTTATATTCACTGGAATTTAGAAGGATGAGAGGGTTCCTTATAGAAACATACAAAATTCTTAAGGGATTGGACAGGCTAGATGCAGGGAGAATGTTCACTAAATTGGGGGTGTCCAGAACCAGGGGTCATAGTTTAAGAATAAGGGGTAGGTCATTTAGGACTGAAATGAGGAAAATCCTTTTCACCCAGAGACTTATGAATCTATGTAATTCTCTGCCATGGAGGCCAATTCACTGGATGTATTCAAAAGAGAGTTAGATATAGCTCTTAGGGCTACCGGAATCAAGGGATATGGGGAAACGCAGGAACAGGGTACTGATTCTGGATGGTCAGCCATGATCATATTGAATGGCGGTGCTGGCTCGAAGGGTCGAATGGCCTACTCCTATGCCTACTTTCTATGTTTTTATGTTTCTATTAGTGAAAACTACAGATGAGACCAATAAGCCTACAAAGCAGATAAGACTATAAAGGCATAGGAAGTTCAGCATGTCCCCAGGAAATTGCAGAGTTGTGGACGCAGCCCAATCTATCACGCTAACCAACCTCCATTGACTCTGTCTACACTTCATGCTTCTTCACCAAAGTCACCAACATAATCAAGGACCGGTCTCACACCGATCACTCCCCCTTCTCCCATCAAGCACAAGTTACAGAAATACCTCCACATTCAGGGATATCTTTTTTCCAGTTGTTATCAGGCAACTGAACCCATCTAAACGTCCCACATTGCCCCATTGGAGTATCTTTATTCAGACTTTATTGGAGACACGTGAATTATACAGACACCTAAATCATCTGCTGAAGGCACTTTAAGTCACTGGAGATAACTCTGAGATAATGCTCTCTGCAAAATCCTCCAAATTAATTGAAAGGACAAAATGAAGCAATCTCAGTGCCCTTTCCCAGGCCAGTATACCAGGCATGGAGGCCCAAGTTACTTGACATCATCCATGTTGTGTAGGCAACATTATTTACACTCCTGACACCAGACGTCAGAAAGGAGCACTCCTTTACAAGCTTCACCATGAGAAATGATGATCAGGTGGAGAGAAGAGAAGTTTCAAGGAAGTGCTCAAAGCAGCATCAATGAGTATAAGGGAGACACAAAAAGCTGGAGTAGCTCAGCGGGACAGGCAGCATCTCTGGAGAGAAGGAACGGGTGAAGCTTCGGGTCAAGACCCTACTTCAGACTGATGTCAGTGGAGTGTGCGGGACAGAGATAGAAGGTAGTTGGAAGCAGTATGATTGGTGGGAGAATGGGGAAGAGAGAGGGAAAGCAAGGGCTATTTGAAGTTAGAGAAGTCAATGTTCATACCACTGGGGTGTAAACTACCCAAGCAAAATATGTGGTGCTGTTCCTCCAATTGCACTGGGCCTCACTCTGAAAATGGAGGCGGCTAAGAACAGAAAGGTCAGATTGGGAATGGGAGAGGAGTTAAAGTGCTGAGCAATTGGGAGATCAGATATGCTAAGATGGACTGAGCAGAGATGTTCAGCGACACGATCGCCGAGCCTGCGCTTGGTCTCGCCAATTTACAGGAGTTGACATATGGAACAGCGGATACAGTAGATGAGGTTGGAGGAGGTGCAAGTGAACCTCTGCCTCACCTGGAAAGATTGTCGGGGTCCTTGGATGGAGTCGAGGGGAGAGTTAAAGGGACATGAGTTGCATCTCCTGCAGTTGCGGGGAAAGAACCTGGGGAGGGGGTGGGTTGGGTGGGAAGGGACGAGTTGACCAGGGATTTGCGGAGGGAACGGTCTCTGTGGAAAGCAGAAAGGGATGGAGATGGGAAGAGATGGCCAGTAGTGGGATCCCGTTGGAGGTGGCGAAAATGTTGGTGGATTATATGCTTTGTGCGACAGCTGATTGGGTGGAAGGTGAGGACAAGGGGGACTCTGTCCTTGTACAAATGGAGGGAGGGGGAGCAAGAGTGCAGCTGCGGGGTATCGAGGTGATCCTAGTGAGAGCTTCATCAATAAATATAACATCCGCATTGACTCCTGAGAATCTCTGGCCCTTAACCTCTTAAGGTTGGGAAGAAGCATTTGGAATGATATTGAGGACCTTGGGATGATAGATGGAAAGAGTTCTTATAATACCCAGCCCTGCCCCTCCACCTTATCACCAATATGAAAGGAGCACCAGTTATAGTCATAGAGCTGGAAGCTTGGAAATAGACCCTTCAGCTCAACATGTCCATGTTAGCATTCTGGGTTAGTCCCATTGGCCTATATCCTTCTAAACCCTTCCTATCCATATATCTGTCCACGTGTCATTGAAAGTCAGATTTTTATCACTTCTATATCTTTCTCTGGCAGCTTACTCTAAATACAGACTACTCTCTGAGTGAAAAAGTTGCCTCTGAGACCCCCCTTAAATCTCTACCCTCTCACCTTAAGCCTGTGCCCTCTAGTCTTAGAATCCTGAACGTTCATTTTATCCATGCCCCTCGTAATTTTGTATACTTCAATGAGGTTACCCCTCAGCCTCCAACTCTCCAAATAAAAATCCCCAACCTATCTGGCCTCTCCCTGCAACTGGAAGCCACAAGTCCCGGTAATATCCTGGTGAATCATTTCTGCACACTTTCAATTTAATGATATCCTTCCTTCTGTTGGGTGACCAGAACCACACAGAGTACGTCAAGTGTGGTCTCACCATGATCTCCCAACTTTCTTTAGCTAGTACTATTGGCAATGAAAGCAAGCATGCCAAAAACAGTCTTCACCACATTGTCCACCTAAATCAACGTTATTTAACATATCGACCAATCTACGATCCAACATGAGGAAGATGAGGAGATGGATGAAGAAGACAATAATAATTCTCTACGTGCCAAAAATATCCGCAGTACAACATGCAGAGTTAATGAAGAGCCCTTTTTAAATGCAAGATTTTCATTTCCCTGTATTATAATTTTATGCTTTCAGTTGCCAGTAAGTGAAGAAAGATTTGCATTTATAAAGTCTTTCATTATGCTGAAATGCCTGAAAATGCTTTGAATCCTACAAAATTTGAAGATTGGTCATTGCTGCAAAATGCTGCAACTAATTTGCATGTAACAGGATTCCGCTCTGATTAAAAGGACATCGGTTTTATTATAATTGGTTACAAGATTAATAGAAGCCAAGATGTTGAGAGAAACATTCTGTGCTTCTTTGAAAATGCTTGTCCGCTTGCCCCTGAGGACAATCAAGGTCTCAATTTAGTAACTTAGAAACATAGGAACGTAGAAAAATAGGTGTAGGAGTAGGCCATTCGGCCATTTAAGTCAGCACCGGCATTCAATATGATCATGGCTGATTATCTAAAATCAGTAACCCTTTTCTGCTTTTTCCCCATATCCCTTGATTCCTTTAGCCCTAAGATTTAAATCTAACTCTCTCTTGAAAACATCCAGTGAATTGGCCTCACTGCCTCCACTGCCTCCACTGCTGTGGCAGAGAATTCCACAGATTCACAACACTCTGGGTGATAACATTTTCCCTCATCTCAGTCCCAAATGGCCTTCCCCTTATTCTTAAACTGCCACTCCTGGTTCTGGACTCCCCCAACATCGGGAACATGTTTCCTACATCTAGCCTGTCCAATCCTTTCTGAATGTTATATCTTTCTATAAGATCCCCTCCCATCCTCCTAAACCCCAGTGAATACAAGCCCAGTCGACGCAGTCCAAAAGGAATGAGCTCTAACACTGGAGCACCCTCAGCACTGCACTGGACTGCCAGTTTAGTCCCAGGTCCCTGAAACAATCCTCAATATGGTGTAGCACATTGAGCAAATTTATTTAGCAAATTTTGAAAGATTTGTGTACAAAATTTAACAAAAGTGAAATGCAAATAAATCCTAATTTGAAAAAAATTGGCATGTATTATTTATAAGGCAACTGTGCAAAACAACGTTTTCAGCAGGACAGTCGCAATCTGTACTTATTCCACGTATATATTATCATAAGCGTGCATGAGTTTCCACTCAAGATTCTTCACAGTACGTAGTTGATATTAGCTTGATGAAATCAGCATTGAAAAGATAATAATTATTCAAAGTGGGTTCACTTAATTTACTAATCCCCCTTCGCTTTTATTGGTGCCTACCTTTTGGCAGCTAGACCTTTGACTGGTTCAGGTGGTAGCCTTTTTAATGTACAATTTCATTGTCATATGTCATCTACTCTCTGAAACTGTACAAATCATTCTGTTCATCACACAGCTTTATTTAAACAAGGTATTCACCTCATAAAGGCCTCTAAGTGCACAGTTTCAGCCTTGGAACATCTCTGCCCTAGACCACAAAAAATCACAGAGAATTGTAGATGTAACCCAGTCCAGCACCCAGACTAGACTTCCCACCATTTACACCGTTTGTACCATTTACACCACGCTGCCTCAGAAAAGCAACCAACAGAATCAAAAACATCCCACCCTGGTCATTCATTCTTCTCCCTATTCCTGCCCGGCAGAAAGTATTGTAGCTTGAAAGTACACCACCAAACTCAGGAACAGTTTCGTCTCTGTTACCAGGTCTCTGAATAGTCCTTCCACAAGCTAACGTGCTATCCGATTCACCTCTGCCCCATCGTGGACATTGGGCTTTGTTTATGGAGCTGATGCACTACAATGCTGAAAACTATATTCTGCACTCAGTATCTTTCCCTTCTCTTCAGCTATCGTGCTTCCCTTTACTCCATCCATTTGACTTGGTTGTATTTATGTCTGATCTTTTTAATGTGCAATTTCAGATCATTTATCACCTACTCTCTGAAACTGGGCACATAATTCTGCTCATCACATCTCACAACCTTGTTTAAACAAGGTTCATTTTCATTGTACCTCAGTACAGGTGACAATAATAAACCTAAACTTTCTCAAATAGATGCTCAGCTTCTCCTCAAAGAGGGTGAAATGCACAGCTTCAATAATTAATATCTGAGCATAATGGAAATATTCCTGGAATAATAAAACCATTCTCTTTGCCTGATGGGCGTAAACACAATATGCAATAAAATACATTAAAACCTGGCCGATCCTTTGTGTTAAACCATCAATATAAACTGAAAACTATACTTCAGATACAAGTCTAACAGGCTAAATGGTTCAAGGTTATCAGTATAACATCACTAGAGCATACACGGACATCAAAGAAAAAACAGAATATAAGTAATTAACTTTATTTGTTTTAATTGTGTCTCAATAGAAGATAAAGAATATAACAAAGGAATGAGAATGATAGTAACATAACTCATAATTAATCAAAACCCAATGGCATCTTGGATATAGATTTATTTGCTACCACTGTACAATTCCTATCATAAAAGATGTACAAATCAATCAACACTGGAATGCCACCAGTATGTGTACTTATCACATGTTAATTAAACTGCATTATAATGCTTCAGTTCTTCTTTTAATGTTGCCCCTGAAATAATCAATGTTCTCAACATATCTTGGTATGCAGTAGTTAAATGGACAAATGCTATTTGTCCTTACTTAAAATTTCTACATAGAGTACATTTTATTCATGCCATGTTTTAATAATCTGTCATTATTAATTCAGGTATGTCTTATTCGGGATGAAATATTGTAGCTCCCAACTCTCAATATTTTATTTAGAGACTGCACAATATTAGACGTGTTTCTGGACATACCCAACTTGTAACCATGTTTTACAATAGTGACACTCTTGTTTATTGGTGGTTGCTAGATACTCTCAAAGAGGAGGAAACCAGAAAACGTGCAGTATCTTTGATGGTCCCCATGCAGTGCTCCATTCCCCATCCGCAGCCACACTTCATCTCCTGTATCAAGCTTAAGAACTCCACTGTTCCCTGCTGTATCATGTTTTCCTTTCGATTCAGAACTAAAAGGTGAAAAACAATATGTCAATTATATTATAATTTACTTAAGGCCACCACATCAACAATACCATCTGTTCAAATAGGAAAACCATTCAAATAATGCTGATTAAAAGTATTTGCTTGCCGCGAGTGGCTGAAGCTCCGGTGGGCCGCAGGTCTGGCTCACCCACCGCGGATCCAGAGAAGCCGACTGGAGCGGGTCCCAAGGCTCATCTCTTGTTCGCCTTGAAGACTGGGAATTGGAATGTGGAGAGAGTCTGAAACAGAGGGCGGATAAGAGGGAGAAGGCCTCCTGGCAAAGCAAGCGCGAGGAGAAGGCCTCCCGGCGAGCCTCAACCATAACTCAACTGCAGGCATGGCTCACCCACCGCAAAACCTTGAACCTACCCAGAGAACCGGAGAGGAGGAGGACGGACTCAATGATGGCAGCAGAAACTGAACTAAAGGCCCGGTAAGAACCGGAGGGGGGGGGAGGGTGAGAAAGGATCACCCCGGGACAAGGGCTGAAGAGGGCCATGCAAGGAGAGGGACGATGGTTGGCGGGTTTACTGGAATTGAGGCGATGGCAGGAAAGGGGCTTTGTGGCCAGCTGCAGCTGGGACTGTAAAATTGCACCAAAAATGCTGCCTCTTGCAAATAGACTCAGTGCGATACTCTCTACATTCTGTACTAACTGATGATGGTGCTTTTGTATGGTACTCTTGCTGACCTATATGCAAAGAAAGTATTTCACTGTACCTTGGCACACCTGATAATAAAGAAATCATTCAACCATGAATTGGCTTGTAAATAGAATTTAGAATTACCTTTATTGTCATTCAGACCTTACGGTCTGAACGAAATTTCATGCCTGCAGTCATACATACAATAATACAATAATAAACAACAATAAACACAAATTAACATCCACCACAGTGAGTCCTCCAAGCACCTCCTCACTGTGGTGGAGGCAAAAATCTTAGGGCTGCAGTCACTTCCCTCCTCTTCTCCCTCTGCTCTGAGGCGATACCCTACCGGGCGATGGTACAGACAGTCCCGCGGCTCACCGAACCCCGCAAACGGGCCAGCTCGAACACCGCGGCCCGGGGTGGTCGAAGCTGCCGCCCTCCAGTCCAGAGGATGCAGCCGCTGGCCCGCGGCTGAACCCCGGACTCAGGTCACCGCCGCCAGAACGCCGTCCCAGCCACCGGAGCACCGTTCCAGCCCCTAGCCGGATCGCCCTCACGTAAGTGTCATTCCTCCCTCGAGCTGGGCCGCTCTGACGGGAGCGCCATACCACCCTCGAGCTGGGCCGCCCCAACGGGAGCACCACAGCCCCTCACGGGAGAGTCTCAGCCCCGCGCCAGGCCGCCCTCACGGGAGCGTCACAGCCCCTCACGGGAGCGCCATTCCAGCCCCGAGCCGGACCGCCCAGGGCAAGTCCTGACTGGCTCTGCCTCCGCAGTCTCGAGGTTGCCAGCTCCGCCATTAGGCCTCAGCGCAGACGGAGGCAGATAAGAGGGATACGACAAAAAAGTTGCATTCCCCCGAAGGGAGAGATAGCAAGCCCCGTTTCAACCCCCCCCCCCCCCCCCCCCTGCAACTGGATACTGGACTTAAACACAACCTAAAAACCAAAAAGGTTAACTAGACAAAATGAAAAAAAATTACACAAAAAAGTGAAAACAAACGGACTGCAGGCGAGCCGCTGCTGCCAGGGCAGCGCCGCATCTTCCGGAGAAAGGCATAGTTGGATTAGTTATATCAAAATTAGGAGATTATTTTCCATGTCAAAGTTTGTGGGAGATAAAGCAAATTAAAGGGAAGTTTGTACCTGTGTCTTGGAAAATGTACCATGCACACAATAGTGTATTCAAGGAGTCTGGAACTGTAAACGAGGCTAGTTTTTAATGGTGGAAGAATTTTGTTGGCAAAAGGTTACAATGTAAGAAAGAAATAATATAACATTTCACAGCATCCGTCATGACTGCCTAATATACTTTCCCACCTTTACTGGACGTAAAGTAGGAAGTGTAACAAGCACATTTCATGTTCCTGCATATGGAAAGGTGAAAATGACTCGTTAATTAGCTCGAGTGACGTTGGTTAAGACATAAAATTCACCAGGATATGAGGAGGATTTCAAATACTCACAAAGAAGGACATATAACACAGCACAGGAACAGGCTCCCTCACCCATAATGTCTGTGTCAAACATAACGCCAAATTAAAAAATGTTTCTTCTGTCAGCACATGATCCACATCCCTTCATTCCCCGCATCCAGGTGCCTATCTAAATGCCTCTAAAATGCCACCATTGTATCTACCTTCACCACAACCCCAGGCAGCACTTTCCAGCAGCCCACCATTCTCTGTGTAAAAAATACTTGCCCCGGACATCTCCTTTAAGATTTGAACTTCACTTTGAATATAATCTATATAATATATTATCTAAATGGTGGCCGATTGGGAAAGGGGGAGATGCAGCGAGACCTGGGTGTCATGGTACACCAGTCATTGAAGGTAGGCATGCAGGTGTAGCAGGCAGTAAAGAAAGCGAATGGTATGTTAGCTTTCATTGCAAAAGGATTTGAGTATAGGAGCAGAGAGGTTCTACTGCAGTTGTACAGGGTCTTGGTGAGACCACACCTGGAGTATTGCGTACAGTTTTGGTCTCCAAATCTGAGGAAGGACATTATTGCCATAGAGGGAGTGCAGAGACGGTTCACCAGGCTGATTCCTGGGATGTCAGGGCTGTCTTATGAAGAAAGACTGGATAGACTTGGTTTATACTCTCTAGAATTTAGAAGATTGAGAGGGGATCTTATAGAAACTTACAAAATTCTTAAGGGGTTGGACAGGCTAGATGCAGGAAGATTGTTCCCGATGTTAGAGAAGTCCAGGACAAGGGGTCACAGCTTAAGGATAAGGGGGAAATCCTTTAAAACCGAGATGAGAAGAACTTTTTTCACACAGAGAGTGGTGAATCTCTGGAACTCTCTGCCACAGAGGGTAGTTGAGGCCAGTTCATTGGCTATATTTAAGAGGGAGTTAGATGTGGCCCTTGTGGCTAAAGGGATCAGGGGGTATGGAGAGAAGGCAGGTACGGGATACTGAGTTGGATGATCAGCCATGATCATATTGAATGGCGGTGCAGACTCGAAGGGCCGAATGGCCTCCTCCTGCACCTAATTTCTATGTTTCTATGTTTCTATAATGGTAATGCAGCTTTAACATTCATTTGAAAGAGGACCCAATGACAGTGAATTCACCAGCACAGAATGCCATCATTATTGCACCGGAAAGTCAGCTTGGTTATTATGCTCACATTGCAAGCTGACATTCCATCGGGCAGGAAGAACACTGCATGGGTGAAGCAAGATGTTAGACTAAATGAGGGGAGCACAGAAAGGCACTCAAGAATGCAATGCTAACAGTAAAAATCCATAACCATGGAAAGGCTTTCTGGAATTAGCAGAGCAAAGTTGTGTTTTTCCCTGTTTCTCCTTGGTTCATGCAATTCCAAGCAGGCAACTTTTCTGGCAACTGCTAAACCAGCCTTGTGTGGCCAGTAACAGGAACAGATACAAACTGCTGGAGTAACTCAGCGGGTCAGACAGCATCTCTGGAGAAAAGGATGTTTTTCTCCAGATTTGCTGTCTGACCCACTGAGTTACTCCAGCTTTTTGCGTCTATCTTTGTTTTAAACCAGCATCCGCAGTTCCTTCCTACACAGTATCTGGAATAACTCTATTCAAGGAGCACAGACTGTAAGAGCATCAGTAAAACAGTGACATTCATAACATTGTAGGGCACAAAATGGACAGAGAAAAAAAATATTTGGGATTTTAAATCTAGAGAGAAATCAACCTTATTTGCTGAAAAAATAAGCTTTAGAACTTCTCAAATTATGGCAAAACTAATAATCAAGAGTGCCAGGCTTTAAGGGAATTTAAAATTAGTGCATTGGAAAAGATTACCTCATTCCTTCTACAGTGCCAGAACTCCACAAATCACCAGGGGGGTTTTTCTCGTTATTTAGTACTTTAGTCATCTTTAATTATTCTACATTGTATTAGTTTCCAGTTACTGCTTCTGTATTGGATTTTAAAAATTTAATTTACATCAAAACATCAATTAAAAAAAGGCATATGGGTGCACATTTAGTTGAAATTATATTGATATAATATGGAACATGAAATGATTCTCAATTCATTTTAAGGTTCAATTACACAGGAAAGTGGATAAGACAATCTGAAGTTCAGAAAATGTACCTACATTTATATTTTATTAAATCACCATTCAAAGAGAAGGAATATGTTTTGAATGATGAACAAAGACAATTTTGATATCACATAGAGAGCCTGCCTATTATTCAGATTGCTCCTATGCCCACATAGACTGGGAAACACATTCTGTAAATGGGCTAGATGGGTTGGAGTTTGTAAAATGTGTGCAGGATAGTTTTTTGCAGCAATACATAGAAGTACCTACTAGAGAAGGGGCGGTGCTGGACCTCCTGTTAGGAAATGAGACGGGTCAGGTGGCAGAGGTATGCGTTGGGGAACAGTTCGGGACCAGTGATCACAATACCATTAGTTTCAATATAATTACGGAGAGGGTCAGAACTGGACCTAGGGTTGAGATTTTTGATTGGAGAAAGGCTAACTTTGAGGAGATGCGAAAGGATTAAAAAAAAGTACATTGGGACAGTTTGTTTTATGGGAAAGATGTGGAAGAGAAATGGAGGACATTTAAAGATGAAATTTTAAGAGTACAGAATCTTTATGTCCCTGTTCGGTGGAAAGGAAATAGTAAAAATTGGAAAGAGCCATGGTTTTCAAGGGAAATTGGACACAGTTCAGAAAAAGAGAGAGATCTACAATAATTATAGGCAGCTTGGAGTAAATGAGGTGCTTGAGGAGTATAAAGAATGTAAAAAGAATCTTAAGAAAGAAATTAGAAAAGCTAAAAGAAGATATGAGGTTGCGTTGGCAAAGGTGAAAGTAAATCCAAAGGGTTTCTACAGCTATATTAATAGCAAAAGGATAACGAGGGATAAAGTTTGTCCATTAGAGAGTCAGAGTGGACAGCTATCTGCAGAGCCAAAAGAGATGGGGGAGATATTGAACAATTTCTTTTCTTCGGTATTCACCAAGGAGAAGGATATTGAATTATGTGAGGTAAGGGAAACAAGTAGAGTAGCTATGGAAACTATGAGGATCAAAGAAGAGGAAGTACTGACACTTTTGAGAAATATAAAAGTGGATAAGTCTCCAGGTCCGGACAGGATATTCCCTAGGACATTGAGAGAAGTTAGTGTAGAAATAGCAGGGGGTATGACAGAAATATTTCAAATGTCATTAGAAACAGGAATAGTGCCGGAGGATTGGCGTACTGCGCATGTTGTTCCATTGTTTAGAAAGGGGTCTAAGAGTAAACCTAGCAATTATAGACCTGTTAGTTTGATGTCAGTGGTGGGCAAATTAATGGAAAGGATACTTAGAGATAATATATATAAGCATCTGGATAAACAGGGTCTGATTAGGAACAGTCAACATGGATTTGTGCCTGGAAGGTCATGTTTGACTAATCTTCTTGAATGTTTTGAAGAGGTTACTCGGGAAATTGATGAGGGTAAAGCAGTGGATGTTGTATATATGGACTTCAGTAAGGCCTTTGACAAGGTTCCTCACGGAAGGTTTGTTAAGAAGGTTCAATTGTTGGGTATTAATGGTGGAGTAGCAAGATGGATTCAACAGTGGCTGAATGGGAGATGCCAGAGAGTAATGGTGGATGGTTGTTTGTCAGGTTGGAGGCCAGTGACTAGTGGGGTGCCACAGGGATCTGTGTTGGGTCCACTGTTGTTTGTCATGTACATCAATGATCTGGATGATGGTGTGGTAAATTGGATTAGTAAGTATGCAGATGATACTAAAATAGGTGGGGTTGTGGGTAATGAAGTAGATTTTCAAAGTCTACAGAGAGATTTATGCCAGTTGGAAGAGTGGGCTGAAAGATGGCAGATGGAGTTTAATGCTGATAAGTGTGAGGTGCTACATCTTGGCAGGTCAAATCAAAATAGGACGTACATGGTAAATGGTAGGGAATTGAAGAATGCAGGTGAACAGAGGGATCTGGGAATAACTGTGCACAGTTCCCTGAAAGTGGAATCTCATGTAGATAGGGTGGGAAAGAAAGCTTTTGGTGTGCTGGCCTTTATAAATCAGAGCATTGAGTATAGAAGTTGGGATGCAATGTTAAAATTGTACAAGGCATTGGTGAGGTCAATTCTGGAGTATGGAGTACAATTTTGGTCGCCCAATTATAGGAAGGATGTCAACAAAATAGAGAGAGTACAGAGGAGATTTACTAGAATGTTGCCTGGGTTTCAGCAACTAAGTTACAGAGAAAGGTTGAACAAGTTAGGGCTTTATTGTTTGGAGTGCAGAAGGTTAAGGGGGGACTTGATAGAGGTCTTTAAAATGATGAGAGTGATAGACAGAATTGACGTGGATAAGCTTTTCCCACTGAGAGTAGGGAAGATTCAAACAAGGGGACATGACTTGAGAATTAAGGGACAGAAGTTTAGGGGTAACATGAGGGGGAACTTCTTTACTCAGAGAGTGGTGGCTGTGTGGAATGAGCTTCCAGTGAAGGTGGTGGAGGCAGGTTCGTTTTTATCATTTAAAAATAAATTGGATAGTTATATGGACGGGAAAGGAATGGGGGGTTATGGTCTGAACGCAGGTATATGGGACTAGGGGAGAATATGTGTTCGGCACGAACTAGAAGGGTCGAGATGGCCTGTTTCCATGCTGTAATTGTTATATGGTTATATGGTTATATGTAAGAACTCTCTGAGATTTTTTGGGAACCTTAATTAAAGGCTTTCTGTTAAATTGGTATTTTTGTAATGCAATTTGATATAATTATATGGCAAAATCGAATCAAATTAATAATTAGTTGTATTAGCATTGAGCTTTGTTTATAGCCCCATTGTCATGTACAATTAACATGAACAATGCCATTTATGCATTTGTTTTGTTAAAACCAATAATTAGTTTAAGATGTATATATTTCTTCTGACATGTCACAGAAGCTGAATATTAAATGTTATGTGCTACATTTCATAAACCAGCTAAGAGTTCTGGCCTCTTGTAACTATACTTGAATGCTTCAGTTCAATTGTTCATCAGAAACAGATCTGAAACTCAATAGCATCACAGAATACCTAACCCACATGTTGATTCTGTGGGTGAATTTTAAGCAGTGCTGGCGAGTTTGAACAGTTATGCACATGCAGTATTAACTTGGGCAGCACGGTGTCGCAGCTGAAGAGTTGCTGCCTTACAGCGCCAGAGACCCAGGTTTGATCCCGACTACAGGGTTTGTATGCTCTCCCCGTGGCCTGCGTGGGTTTTCTCCGGGTGCTCCAGTTTCCTCCCACAATTGGCTTTGGCAAAAATTGCAAATTGTCCCTAGTGTGTGTAGGATAGTGCTAGTGCATAGGGATCGCTGGTCATCGTGAACTCGGTGGACCGAAGGGTCTATCTCCACAATTTATCTCTAAACTAAATTAAACTAAAAAAAAAAAAATTCAAGATATTGATATTTTTAATACTGACCACAAGCATTCCCCAATGTCAAAGAATGATCCAAATATGGGAAAATATTCCATTGCTAAGCTATATGCAAAGGTTGAGGGCATACAATAAATGATGCTTGAAATGGAATAAACATACATAACATTTAAGCAGAAAGCTTTGAACACTTTCTATTCGTACAAGAACATTAAATATGATGACAAATGAGAAGCAGCTTGCTTCTTTTCATTTCAATTCCTTATTGGCTTTCTGTTTACTTTTGATCTGCCATCAAAAGAGTGATCTTTAGATGCAACACTATCATGTGTATCTTGTGAACCTTATTTAGTTTGACATTATACCGCACAGATATGGACAGTCACCCAAAGAGACCTGCAAGAAGGATCACAACATTATGTAAGTCATCCATGGGGATTAAGGGTGGAGCGCATATTTTGCAACTATCAAAAAGAGATTAATGTTAAAAAAGAAAAGTTTGTTTTCAAAACCCTATTTGAAAAAAAACCTTGACGTGTTTCAAAGATGACAAGAATCTGGGTATCCACCTGCTGTCAGTGATTTTTTTGCTTGCTTATCACATCATTACCATCTGATAACTTTTATCAAGTTTGGTAGATGATTACATTCCCTTTTTCTTAAGTGTGTTTCATCACAGATCACGCAATTGACTAGCAACACACTTATGTACACTGTAGATTTGGATATTGTGGAATTGATTGTCATAGATAGAAAATAGTACATTGTAATGGCAATGATAATTGTAATGGTAAACTGATGTTGACAGTGCTTTCTATATATTATGTCCCTTTGCTTCTGTTGATCCATGAATTTTTTCTGCAGTATTTACAATAACAACATCAAACAGAATACTGAATTGCTAAAAGATGGAATGAAAGACACTTCAAGGGGAAATGAAATTTTAATGAGATTTTTAAACTCAAAGAAACCAGTGAACATATACACAAGGAAAAAAAAACTATTGTGTTGCTTGTTCAGAATAGCTTATCCTTCCCCAATGCAGAATTGTATATATAAAGCAGAGAGAATGGGGAATGTTGTAAAAACATTAATATCTCTGTCAACTTTCATCGACGGGAAAAATCCTCGGCACACACGCGGCAGAGGGGGGCTCTGAGCGAGGTGGCCAAAAATGACGTTCGTAGGTGGCGGCGTACTCTCGGAAACCACAGCACAGAAAGCCAAAACCGGTCAATAACAGAGTTTTAGTAATATAGTACATTGAAATGCAGTGACCATTTCCTCTGTGTAATAAAATATTCTTACTGCCAAGCTTTCGTCACTTTCTTCTAATATAGTGGTTCACATTATGTGTTGAGTTCAAATTATCATCAGGGTGGTGAATCTGTGGAATTCTTTGGGGGGGGGGAGGGAGGGTGGGAGGGGAGGAGGGGAGGAGGGGAGGGTTGTGTGTGTGTGTGGGGGGGGGTGGGGGTAAGAGGGGGGGAGGGGTTGGTGTGGTGGGAGCGAGGGTGTGAAGGAGGGTGTGTTGGGACGGAGGGATGTGGGAGAGGGCGGTGTGGGAGGGGTGGGGAGGAGGAATGTAGGGGGGGAGGGGGTGTGTTGGCAGGGGGGCGTGTGGGGGGAGGGGGTGTGTGTCGAAGGGATGGGTGTGTGTGTGTGGGGGGGTGTGGGCGGGGAGGGGGGGTGTGTGGGGCAGGGGGGTTTTGAGGTTGGAGGGGTGGTGTGGGCGTGGGGGTTGTGGGGTGAGGGGTGAGGAGATTGTGTGGGGTAGGGGGGGTGTGTGGGGAGGGGGGATCTTGTGGGGGGGAAAGGTGTGTGTTGGGGAGGGTTGAGCGGGGGAGGGGATTGTGGGGGGGGGGGTGTTTGTGGGGGGGAGGGGTGTGGGGTCGGGGGGGTTGTGGGGGGAAGGGGTGTGTAAGCAGGAGGGTTGTGGGGGGAGGGGGGGGTGTGGGCAAGCGGGGGAAGGGGGAGAGAGCTTGAAGAAAAGAACCATGTATCATGAGTGTATCATGGGGGAGGGGGTCAGGAGCCAGCGAGGGAGAGTCGAGAGGAAGGGGCTGGAGATGGTGGTGTGATGGGGACTCACAGCGGGCGCTGGTCGCTGGCTGTTCTCCTCCGCCGGGATCAGACTCTCCGCTTTCCATTTGACGACGTCGGCGACATCTCCGACTTCACGCCGGGCCGCTTCATGTCCATCCGAAAATTGTGTCCGGTTGGAGACCACCGCCGGCCATCCTCAGCTCCAGTAAAGACGCAATGGCGCAGGGAGGGGCGGACTGTCCCGGGGAGTGACAGGAAAAGAGAACAATCTGCACGGCACTGACTGGCAGGAGAGGAAATCGATCTGCCCACGCGCGGTTTTCAAGATTTTCAAACCTCGATAAATTTTACAATATACTACCGATCAGAACAAAACTTGTTGCACGCGCAGCACAGTAGAACGGCGAGTGAGCTGGCAAAAAATCGTAGTGCTATTGCGTACCATTTTTGCGCTAATAGGAAAACCGAGCAAGAGCACAAGATCAGAGTTTTAGTTATGTATAGATAGATGGGTGTCAGAGGTTTCGGAGAGAAGGCAGGATAATGCGGTTGGGGGAGAGACATGGATCAGCCATGATTGAATGGCGGAGTAGACTTGATGGGCCAAATGGCCTAATTCTGCTCCTAGCTCTTTTGAGCTTATCAACCAGAGTTTGCCCAAAACAGGGATGATTTACCTCTTGTAGATCGTTCTGCAAATGACCTAATAGATTAACATAATTTCATATACAATTAGACATTAAAACATTGGAATTGTGAGTTATAGTTTCATACCTAAACATGGTGATGATGGCATTTCCATTGTGCATTAAGTAAACCGTCGTCTCTTCAACATCTTCATGCTTCATCATGTTGAAAATGAAGAAATAAACTCCTGTAAAATATATTGGTCCGCTTATAATTTTTAAATGATAAATCACTTCCATTTGGTTCTCATTTAAACAATTATTTTTCAATAAATGAAGAATCTTTCTGAATCTGGCTGTAACATTTTATACATATTTTCTTTTTTGCTGCTTATTTTTATATCTGTAGCCACCGGCAAGGTTCTGGAGGACTGGTGATTGGCTAATGTTATTCCTTTATTGAAGTGAAGTAGAGAGAATCCAGGAAATTGTATGCCATGCCAGTGAGCCTCATGTCAGGGAAGCTATTGGAGTGGATTTTTCAGGGTCGGATTTATTTCCATTTGGAAGAGAATGGGTTAGTTAGGGGCAGTCAGCTTTGGTACTGAGGGTGACCATTGGAGGATGTAATCTACTTGGAATTTAGTAGGACATTTGATAAAGTCCCCTGTGAAAGGCTGATTCAGAAGATTAAGGTGCATGGCATTTACATTGACTTGGTCACAGCGATTCATACAGTAACTGGCTTTCTGATATAAAACAGAGGGTTGTGGTGGAAGATGGATATTCAGGCTGGAAGCTTGTGACAAGTGGAGATCTGCAGGGACAGCAACAAACAACAGACCTCTGTAGTTTGCTTTATATGTAAATAATGGAGATGGAAACAGGCCCTTCAGCCCAATGCATCCATACCCACAAAATTGCCCAACCATAAATAACCTCTGCATTGTTCCATCGCAATGATTTTTATTTTGATAACTAGTTCGTGGTCATTTTAACATCTGATATTAGTCTTTACTTACGGATAAATACACCTGTAAATGAAAGCAGAATGCAACTGTGCATTCAAATGCAATATTTAAACATTTCTATCTGATGTATGCTGATTTACCACTAGCGTTAAGGAAATATTATTGGCTTCTTGGTTTCAAATTTCTTCAGCCCCTTGATCCGTATTAATTCTGGTACAAGTAAGCGATTGACATAAACACAGCATATGTATTATGCAATGAAAAGTTACAGAGTAAATTAAATATTGTATTTGTCCATTTTTGAGGAGTCACATAAATTAGTACAATTTAAGGACAAATATGTCACAGTTGTGAGGTTGCATTTGGAGCATTATGTTTAGTTTTGGTCACACTGTTATTAGGAAGGATGACGTTCAGCTGTATAGAAGACAGAAAAGATTTACGAGGCTGTGACTAGGACATGAGCTATAGGGAGAGATTAGACTGGCAAGGACTTTATTCCTTGGAGCACAGGAGGGGTGATCTTATAGAGGTGTATAAAATCATGAAGGGAATGGATGGGATGAATGCACAGTCTTTTACCCAGAGTAGGTGAATCAAGAATCAGAGCACGTACATTTAAGGTAAGTACGGAAGATTTAATAGGACGCAGTGGGTCAACCTTTCCACACACAGAGTGGTGGATATACGGAACGAGCTGCCAGAGGAGGTTGTTAATGCTGGTATTACAACAGCATTTAAAAGACACTAGACTAAGTGGGACCCGTTGGGTCCCAGTCACCCAGGAAGCATGGTCCCACCCAACGCAACCCATTCCCCAACACAATATTCCACCACTCACCTGTTCCCCCAATGCAACCTGTTCCCCCAAAGCAGGGGGAGGGGGGGTGTGGGGGAGGGGGCTGGTGTAGGGTAAGGGGATGTGGGGGAGGAGGGTGTGGGAGAGGGCGTGGGAGTGTGTGAGGGGGGGGGGGGGGGGTGGGTGAGGGGGGGGGGAGGGGGGGCTGGTGTGAGGGAGGGGGATGTGTGGAGGAGAGGGGTGTGTGGGGGTGGGTGTGTGGGGAGGAGGCGTAGGGGGGTGGTGCGCGGTTGTGGGGGGGGGGGGGAGGGGTGTGGGGGGGAGAGGGGTGTGGGGGGTTTGGGGGTATGTCGGAGAGGGGTGTGTGGGGAGAGGGGTGATGGGGAGGGGGGGGGGGGGGAGGGGGTGTGTGGTGAAGAGGGGGTGTGGGGGGTGGGGGGAGGAGGAGGGGGCTGTGGAGGGTGTGTGGGTGGGGAGTTGTGGGGGGGGGGGGTGTGGGGGATGGGGTGTGGAGGAGGGGGGGGGGGGGGAGGGGGTGTGGGTGAGGGGGCTGGGGGGGGGGGGGGGGGGAGTGGGGGGGGGGGAGGGAGATTGGGGGGGGTGCAGGGGAGTGGGGGGGGGGCATGGGGGGGAGGGGTGGCTGTGGGGGGGGGGGACCCTTCAAACCTTCATAACATTTGTACTATTTCATCGATCGGAACAAAACTTATTTGACTTGCAGCAGAGGAGAATGATGAGTAAGGTGGCGAAAAATCGTAGTAACATGGGGGATTGTTTTGCGCAAATTTAATTACAACACAGACAGGAAGTGGTCAAGATGAGAGCTTTAGAGACAGACAGACAGACAGACAGACAGACAGACAGACAGACAGACAGACAGACAGACAGACAGACAGATATGGACAGATATGGACAGATATGGACAGGTACTTGGATCGGAAAAGTTTAGATGGATATGGGGCAAATGTGTCTAGATGGGGCGAGCATCTATGTTGGTATGGACATTGATTGGGCATCTTGGTAGGCATGGACAAGTTGGGCCAAAGGACTTGTTTTCATGCTGTATGATTCTATGACTACAATAATAGGTCCATAAAATAAATAGCGTGTCTGGATAAGTCTATTGATAGATTTTAAAATTAACGGACAGGTGGAATCAGGGAGACAAAAGTAATAACACAGTGAAGTAGATTGGACATTTACAGGTCATCTTGCACCTGTCACAACCTCATAACAAATGCATTCGTTTTGAAGTAGTTTGGAATTGAAAACTAGAGAACATAGGTTTAAGGTGGATTTATGATTCTTTGAAGAGTGATCACTGAACCACACAGAGCAGGATCCCACAAATACCAACGTTGATGACCAGAACACTACTTAATTTTCCAGGCATTGATAAAGGGATATATATTGGCCAGGATATAAAATTGCCATGGGATCTTTCGTCATAACAGCAACCAGACAGGGCTTTGCATTAATATTTTGCTGAAAGACGATGGAAGAATCAGAAGAATGATATACATGCAAGAATAATATTTATCTGGTATTGTGCTGTAGTGAACACAATGTGTCTGTGTTGTTTCTGGGCTAATGCCCATGAACTGACACCTTGGAGTTGCCAAAAGAGACTGAGTTGACAGCTTTTTCTTTTCCCAAATGAAAACATTTGGAATAAACTTATGTTTACAGAGATAGGTTGAATAAGTTAGGTCTTTATTCTCTGGAGCGCAGAAGGTTAAGGGGGGGACTTGATAGAGGTCTTTAAAAATGATGAGAGGGATAGACAGAGTTGATGTGGACAAGCTTTTCCCTTTGAGAATAGGGAAGATTCAAACAAGAGGACATGACTTCAGAATTAAGGGACAGAAGTTTAGGGGTAATATGAGGGGGAACTTCTTTACTCAGAGAGTGGTAGCGGTGTGGAATGAGCTTCCAGTGGAAGTGGTGGAGGCAGGTTCGTTGGTATCATTTAAAAATAAATTGGATAGGCATATGGATGAGAAGGGAATGGAGGGTTATGGTATGAGTGCAGGCAGGTGGGACTAAGGGGAAAAAAAGTTGTTCGGCACGGACTTGTAGGGCTGAGATGGCCTGTTTCCGTGCTGTAATTGTTATATGGTTAAATGTTATATAGTTTATGGGTGCTGACTCGCTGCATAGGTTTGAGCTCGAGATTGTTAAATGAATTACAGTAGGTAAGCATTTCACTGTTCCCAGTGCATATAGCGATTAATCACTCTTCACTCGGGAAGCTAAGAATTTCCGTGATATTCTGCGGTCAAATTTGATTCATATTAATGTGGAACTGGAAAAATATTCAAGAAGATTAAATGTGAATGAAGATGAAAGAGAATATATGAACACCCAAATATCAGTTTCTTAGTATATAAATACTGAATTTATTTTTTCATTACTGATGTTCAGTTCTCTTTTTCCAAATCTCTCGGATTCAATTAATTCTAGTTAAATGTTTACTTCAGGAAGCATGATGGAATACATGCCCTAATCAGCATCCATGGTGCCAAAGTGGAAATGGTTGAGAGCTTTAATTTCCTTGGTGTTAATATTAGTAACAATCTGTCATGGACCAACTACATTGATGTGACAGCCAAGAAGGCACCCTAATACCTATACTTCCCAAGGAGACGGAGGAAATTGGCTATGTCTCCTATGAATCTTACAAACTTCTACAGATGCTCCATAGAAAACATACTGTCAGACTGTATCACAGCTTGGTTTGGGAACAACTCTGCCTAAGACTGCAAGAAAGGCAGATTCATACACACAGCTCAATCCATCGCATGGACCGGATTCCCCGCCATTGACTTTATCTACACTTCACCCAGTCTTAGAAAAGTTGCAAACATACTCAAAGACTATCTCAAAACTAAACTTAGTATCTCAAAACTAAACTAAACTAAAACTTGTCCCCCCACAGTCATTCCTTCTTCTCCCTGCTTCCATTGGGCAAATGGTGCAGAAGCTTAAAAGCATGCATCACGAGACTCGGGAATAACTTCTTCCCCTCTGTTATCGGGCTTCTGAATAGTCCCTCCAGAAGGTATGGGTATAGTCCATACTATACACCTCCGCCAATATGTAACTTGGACTTTTTCTATAGAACTGAGGTGCTACAATTCTGAGAACTATATTCTTCACTCAGTATATTTGTGTACAGTTTAGCATTGTTTAAAGATGCAGCATGGAAAGAGGCCCTTCAGCTCACCGAGTCACATCCTACACACTCGGGACAATTTACAGAAGGCAGTTAACTTACAAACCTGCATGCCTTGGGAATGTGGGAGGAAACCAGAGCAGCCAGAGAAAACCCACCTGGTTACAGGGAAACCATACAAACTCTGCACAGACAGCACCAGAGATCAGGACTGATCCTGAGTGTCTGGCGTTGTGAAACAGCAGCTCCATCGCTGTGCCACTGTGGTACCCAGTGCTATCCAATCTGATCTATTGGATAACAGGCAAAACAATGCTTATAATGTTCCTCGGTACACATACCAACAATAAACCCAGATCTAAGCATATACTAAAACGTAATACATTTTGTATGCTAGTTTGGGTTTAGTTTTAAGCTTAGTTTTGTCATGTGTACCGAGGTACAGTGAAAAGCTTTGTTTTGCAAATAAATCAGATCTACGATACATGAATACAATCAAGTCAAATTCAAGTACAATAGGTGGAGGAAAGGGGAATATAGTTCTCAGCATTGCAGCGTTCCAGTTCCAAAGACGAAGGCAATATGTGCAATGGAGTAGAGGTGAATCAGATAGGAATCTACTTAATGGAATGATCATTCACAAGCCTGATAACGAAGGAGAGAGAGCTGTTCCCGAGTCTGGAGCTGTGCGCAATCAAGCTTCCATACCTTCTTCTGGACTAGAACAGGGAGAAGGAGGATTGACAGGGTTGGAACAAGACTTTGATTATGCTGGCTGCTTTTTTGAGGCAGCATGAAGTGTAGATGGAGCCAATGACAGGGAGTCTGGTCTGTGTGATGGATTGGACTACTTCTACAACACTCTGCAATATTGTTACAGTCTTGGCAGCTCTGTTCTCAAACCAAGCTGTGATACAACCCACTGTGTGCTTGTTATGATGCATCTTAGAAGTTTGTAAAAGTCCTTGACGGCATGCCACATTTCCTCAGTTGCCTCAGGAAGTAAAGACTCTGGTGTGCCTTCCTGACTGTCACAGCAATCTGCTTGGTCTATGACAGATTGTTGGAAATATTAACACCAAGGAACCTGAAGCTCTCGACCATTTCCATTTTGGCACCATGTGGGCTGATTGGGAAAATGTACATCATGTACGCATCCGGTAGGCGGCGCGACCCTGGTCAGCAGCGGCCTCTGCAGCCTGTCCGCGTTTTTATTATTTTTTGTCTGTGTTTTTATGTAGTTTTTATTATTTTTGGTTGGGGTGTGTGTCTGGGGGGGGGGGGTGGGGGTGGGGATGGGAAACTTTTAAAATCTCTCCCTGCATGGGAGACCCGACCTTTTCTCGTCGGGTCTCAGCTGTCGTTGGGGCCGCAACGAGGAGCGGCCTCCAACAGGAAGAAGCCGGGGACTCTGGTGCCGACTCACCTCACCGTCGCGGAGCTGGCCGAGACCGGAGCGGGTGGAGCGGTGGAGGAGCGCTGCCGCTGCTGCTGCTGCTGCTGCTGCTGCCGCTGCTGCTGCCGCCGCTGCTGCTGCCGCCGAGTCGGAGGCTGCTGCTGCGGGTCTGCGGACGGTGGCACCGGGAGCCCGCGGATCCCTGGAGGGAGACCGCTTTTCGGGGCTCCTGCAACGGCGACTTCTCCCGCCCGAGTTGCGGGGTCGAAGAGCTCCTGGAGCGGGGCTTAGCACCACTGCCCCGCGCGGCTTGGAATGCGGGACTTTGCGAGCGCACGCCGGGGGCTCCAACATCAAGACCCGGTGTGCGACCTCGCACCACCCGGCGTGGCTTTAATGGCCGCGGGACAATCGCCATCGCCAGCCGGGGGCTTTGACTTTGACTCTGACATCGGGGGGGAAGAGAGTGCAGTGGAGAGATAAGTTTATTTGGCCTTCCATCACAGCTATGTGATGGATGTTTATGTAAAATGTAATTATGTTGTGTCTGGGGTCTATTTGTGTGTAATGTATGGCTGCAGAAACGGCATTTCATTTGGACCTCCAGGGGTCCAAATGACAATTAAATATACTCTTGACTCTTGACTCTTGATCACCATGCTTTCTGAAATCAATAACTAGCTCCTTCACCTTGCTGACATAGAGGGAGAAGTTATTGTCCTGACACAATGTTACTAAGGGTCTGAAGAAGGGTTTCGGCCCGAAACGTCGCCTATTTCCTTCGCTCCATAGATGCTGCTGCACCCGCTGAGTTTCTCCAGCAATTTTGTGTACCTACAATGTTACTAAGTTCTCTGTCTCATTCCTGTACTCTGTCTCATCATTGTTTGGGATCTGGCCTACCACTGTGGTGTCATCTGTAAACTTGCAGAGTCATAATGTCATAGAGTCATAGAATACTGTTTCTAAAGTCCGGGAGTTTGAAGATGAGTTCGATTGGAATTATGGTGCTGAAGACAGAGCTATACTTGATGAATAGAAACCTAAAGTAGAAATCCTAGGTGTTCGAGAGATGAGATCAGGGCCAGGGAGGTAGCATCTGGTGTGGACCTGTTGCGACTGTCGGCAAACTGCAATGGATCAAGTCTGTCTATGAGGCTGGAGTTAATGTGCACCATCACTTGTCTCTCAAATACTTCACGATGGTGGATATCGGAGCCACTGGACAGTAGTCAACAAGGCTTGCATCCTTACTCGTCTTTGTCGCCGGGATGATAATGTTCTTCTTAAAGCAGGTGGGGATTTCTGAATGGAGTAGCGAGAGGTTAAAGATGCCTGTGAATACCTCTACCAGTTGATTCACAGGTCTCGAGGACATGGCCAGGGACTCCATCCGGACCAGTTGCCTTCCGCAGATTCGCTCTCAGGAAGGCCAATCTTATGTCTGCCAACATACCACTGCTACAGATACTGTACATCCAAAACTGGCAGAGCGGATGGAATTCCACCACTGCCCTTCTTATCAAAGCGGGCATAGAATGCAATGAGTTCATCAGCGAGAGACCCATTTTTGTCAGCTATACTACTGCCTTCACTTTGTTATAGCGTGCAAGCCTTGCCACAATCTGTGTTTATCTATTCATTGCCTCAAGACTCCAGCTTGGTCCAGAATTTCCACTTGGCATCCTTAATGGCTCTGCGATGGTCATAGATCAATTTCATGTTCTGCTCTGGATTATTTGACTTGAACACTACAGACTTGGACATCATCTGGAGGTGGATCTTGCGGTTGATCCATGGTTTCTGGTTGGTGTGCACATGTATTGTCTTTTTTTGGTACACAGTTCTCTGCACACTTACTGATGAAATCACAGTAAAACTATGGCTTATTCGTCTAGGTTAGCTGCAGTTATCCTTGAACATGGACCAGTTGACCAACTTAAAGCAGTCACAAAGGGTGTCACCTCATTCATCGGACCAGCTTGGCACTATTTTCTGTACCTGATCCTCCCACTTCAGTTTCTGCTTGTAAGCAGGGAGTAGAAGCATATCCAGATTAGATTTACCAAAATGCAGTCTGGGAATGGAGCAGGAGGGATTTTTGATGATTGTGTAGCAGTGGTTGAGGTGTTTGGGCCTTTAGTTGTGCAGCAGATGTGCTGATAGTACATTGGCAGCAAGGCCTTGAGGTTGGCCTGATTGTGGTCCTCATCTATGGTGAACAAGGCCTCAGGGTACTTGGTTTTATTGTTGGCAGAGTGTAGTTCCTCCAGTGCAAGCTTGGGGTGGGATGAAGATTACAGTCAGGATGGCCAAAGTGAATTCCTGCGGCAGGTAGTAGGAACGACACTTCACTGTAAGAGGTTCCAGTTCTGGGGAGCAGGAGTTTGCCTGGACTGCCACATCCAAGCATGATGTGTAGTTAATTATAAAGCAGACCCCTCCACCTTTTACCTTGCCTGTAACATCCATTGTAATAAGAATCCCTCGGGTTGAATGGCACAGTCAGGTGAGGCAGGTGAGAGCCATGTCTCTGGAAAACAGAGCACACAGCAGTCCCCTCAGTTCCCTAAGGCAGATACATGTATCTATCTTCAGTCTACTTTAATCCACTTTGCTCTCAATAGTTTGGAGATTTGGCAGCAGTTACTGGGGAAAGTGGTCGTAAAGTCTGAAGAAGGGTCTCGAACCAAAACGTCACCTATTCCTTTTCTCCAGAGGTGCTGTCTGACCCGCTGAGTTACTCCAGCTTTGTGTGTCTATCTTTGGTCCTCAAACCTTGTTGTTTCAGTCTCACCTGCAGACCAGCTCATTTCCTATGTTTCCTGAAAGGATGGCAACTTCTGGTTGGAGCCCAGGAGATGGTGCATGGAGTTGGCTGCTCCATCAACTAAGTGATTGCACTTGGGGCAGTCGGGGACTCTAGTAGCTACATTGGCCATTCCAGCAGGTCAGGCCATCAGTCTGGATGGACCAGTGAGGATATGGCTTCTGTTGGTCCAGGAGATCAGGCCTTGAGGTTGCGCTGAGATGCCATCTCTGCCATTTCATAAATTTACTGACAGTTCTGTGCCGAAAAATCTGATTTCATCTGTTCCATTTAACACACCTCATTGACTGCTTTCACATAATGGTTGGTTACTTTTTATAATTTAACATGATCTTCGTAATGCTGAAAAATTGTCATTACCTTACGCAACCGATATCAAGATAAATGAACCAAATGTGAAAATTTCATCGACCTACTCACAGTTCTAATTAGTAATTAAAAAACTGATTATTTTCTAAATTGAAAAATTTATCTGCTAATCCTTCAACAAAGCTCTATGGGATATTAACATTTCACAGCAGGTCCCACTCTTTGAAATGTGAAAAAAAGAAGAAAGCTCTGTTTCTTTTCTAATTTATCATTAATAACGAAATTATTTTCATAATTGCCTACTTTTGATTCATAAGAATGAATAATAACAATAAGGTACTCATGGCAATAAGCTTCTCAGCATTTCCCCAGCGTGGAAATTTCCCCAACCATACGTGTGGCGTGTGACCAACAGAAATGACGTTACTCGTTAATTAACCACTGCAAAGCACAATGATGAAGAACAACACCACATAATTAAACAAAAACTCTGTACGAAGGAACTGTAGACGCTGGTTTACACTAAAGATAGAAACAAAATGCTGGAGTAACCCAGCTGGACAAGAATCATCTCTGGAGAAAAGGAATATGCAATGGAAGACATTTAAAGACTGCATGGATGAACTACAAAAATTGTTCATCCCAGTTTGGCAAAAGAATAAATCAGGGAAGGTAGTACATCCATGGATATCAAGGGAAATCAGGGATAGTATCAAAGCGAAGGATGATGCGTACAAATTAGCCAGAAAAAGCAGCATACCGGAGGACTGGGAGAAATTCAAAGACCAGCAGAGGAGGACAAAGGGCTTAATTAGGAAAGGAAAAATAGAATATGAAAGAAAACTGGCAGGGAACATAAAAACTGACTGCAAAAGTTTTTATAGATATGTGAAAAGAAAGAGATTAGTTAAAACAAATGTAGGTCCCTTGCAGTCAGAAACGGGGGAGTTGATCATGGGGAACAAGGATATGGCGGACCAATTGAATAACTACTTTGGTTCCGTCTTAGCAGGGGACCGCGGGTCAAAGGAGTTGGAGGAATTGAGTGAAATCCAGGTTAGCCGGGAAGTGGTGTTGGGTAAATTGAATGGATTAAAGGCCGATAAATCCCCAGGGCCAGATAGGCTGCATCCCAGAGTACTTAAGGAAGTAGCTCCAGAAATAGTGGATGCATTAGTAATAATCTTTCAAAACTCTTTAGATTCTGGAGTAGTCCTGAAGATTGGCGGGTAGCAAACGTAACCCCACTTTTTAAGAAGGGAGGGAGAGAGAAAATGGGGAATTACAGACCAGTTAGTCTAACATCGGTAGTGGGGAAACTGCTAGAGTCAGTTATTAAAGATGGGATAGCAGCACATTTGGAAAGTGGTGAAATCATTGGACAAAGTCAGCATGGATTTACGAAAGGTAAATCATGTCTGACGAATCTTATAGAATTTTTCGAGGATGTAACTAGTAGCGTGGATAGGGGAGAACCAGTGGATGTGGTGTATCTGGACTTCCAGAAGGCTTTCGACAAGGTCCCACATAAGAAATTAGTATACAAACTTAAAGCACAAGGCATTGGGGGTTCAGTATTGATGTGGATAGAGAACTGGCTGGCAAACAGGAAGCAAACAGTAGGAGTAAACGGGTCCTTTTCACAATGGCAGGCAGTGACTAGTGGGGTACCCCAAGGCTCAGTACTGGGACCCCAGCTATTTACAATATATATTAATGATCTGGATGAGGGAATTGAAGGCAATATCTCCAAGTTTGCGGATGACACTAAGCTGGGGGGCAGTGTTAGCTGTGAGGAGGATGCTAGGAGACTGCAGGGTGACTTGGATAGGCTGGGTGAGTGGGCAAATGTTTGGCAGATGCAGTATAATGTGGATAAATGTGAGGTTATCCATTTTGGTGGCAAAAATAGGAAAGCAGACTATTTTCTAAATGGTGGCCGATTGGGAAAGGGGGAGATGCAGCGAGACCTGGGTGTCATGGTACACCAGTCATTGAAGGTAGGCATGCAGGTGCAGCAGGCAGTAAAGAAAGCGAATGGTATGTTAGCTTTCATTGCAAAAGGATTTGAGTATAGGAGCAGAGAGGTTCTACTGCAGTTGTACAGGGTCTTGGTGAGACCACACCTGGAGTATTGCGTACAGTTTTGGTCTCCAAATCTGAGGAAGGACATTATTGCCATAGAGGCAGTGCAGAGACGGTTCACCAGACTGATTCCTGGGATGTCAGGACTGTCTTATGAAGAAAGACTGGATAGACTTGGTTTATACTCTCTAGAATTTAGAAGATTGAGAGGGGATCTTATAGAAAACTTACAAAATTCTTAAGGGGTTGGACAGGCTAGATGCAGGAAGATTGTTCCCGATGTTAGGGAAGTCCAGGACAAGGGGTCACAGCTTAAGGATAAAGGGGAAATCCTTTAAAACCGAGATGAGAAGAACTTTTTTTTTCACGCAGAGAGTGGTGAATCTCTGGAACTCTCTGCCACAGAGGGTAGTTGAGGCCAGTTCATTGGCTATATTTAAGAGGGAGTTAGATGTGGCTCTTGTGGCTAAGGGGATCAGGGGGTATGGAGAGAAGGCAGGTACGGGATACTGAGTTGGATGATCAGCCATGATCATATTGAATGGCGGTGCAGGCTCGAAGAGCCGAATGACCTACTCCTGCACCTAATTTCTATGTTTCTATGTTTCTATGAATGGGTGACGGTCAAATCCCTTCTTCAGACACGAGGAATGCGTTACTCAAACCGACCCGAAACTTTACCCATTCCTTCTCTCTTTAAAAAAACTCTCTTAATTGTTTACCCTGTGTCATAGGAAATGTGACAGATATTTAGTAGGTGAAGTTAGTCCCTAACAATTAACATAAGACATTATGACTGTACGACTATATATTCACTGGATAATGTGAATACTGTAGATAATGCGGCATAGGTAGAGAAGCTGTATCATTTACTGAAGAGAACAAAATTATAGCATAAAGTCATGAAGGAAGGAGAAACATTGCATTGCACAAAGTGAACCTAACTCATAACGAGTTACCAGTAGGCAAATGATTACCCCCAGTTGCCTAACAGAGGGATAGAATCACGGCAATTTTAACTCCAAGTCTCATCATCTTTGCACTGCATGTCTGCAAAATGTGGTGCCACTCATAAAAGCAACCAATTTCTGCCTGGTTCAAATTTAATTCACCTCCCGAAGCTTCTGAGGCAAAATAATCACTCAATAGTTTGCGGGTTAGTCTGGGACATGCAGACATTCTATGATAGCACGAAACATGTGGTGTGAATCATTTTATTTTTCAGTTCTAAATGATTTACACACACGCACCACTGCAAAGATCAAAGGGAGATAAATACAAATTTACAAAATTCAAAAGGGTATCTCATTGGAGCACCGATTGTCATTTCCTCGCTGCACATGTTACATAGCTGGAGGACTTGAGGAGGAAGTATGGGAACAGTTCCAGGCAGCAGGGGAATTCGGTTAAAGCAAATACAGGAGAGAGATCTTTTATGTCAGAACAGTCCAACCCTTACTGCAAAATACAATCTGCTGGAGATTGAGTAGTATCTGCTTGGGGAAATAAATAATTCCCATGTCGTTCGAAACTCTGCACCTGGTCTAACAGTGGAGAAGTTAGACAGCCAGTATAAAGAGGAGAGAGGCAGGGGTGTGATCACCGCCAGTGAGTGATTGTTGGACCAAGGAAGAGTGAAAGATGTGTTGGAAAGAACTGCAAATACTGGTTTAAATCAAAGAGAGACACAAAATGCTGAAGTAACACGGTGGGACAGGCAGCATCTCTGGAGAGAAGGAATGGGTGACGTTTCTGGTCAAGACCCCAGACTTCTTCAATCTGAAGAAGGTGTCTCGACCCGAAATGTCACCCATTCCTTCTCTCCAGTGATGCTGCCTGTCCCGCATAGTTACTCCAGCATTCTGTGTCTATCTTCGAGGTATGAAAGATGATAGTCAGATGGATGTACAAAATAGAGAGAGTACAGAGGAGATTTACTAGAATGTTGCCTGGATTTCAGCAACTAAGTTACAGAGAAAGGTTGAACAAGTTAGGGCTTTATTCTTTGAAGCGCAGAAGGTTAAGGGGGGACTTGATAGAGGTTTTTAAAATGATGAGAGGGATAGACAGAGTTGACGTGGAAAAGCTTTTCCCACTGAGAGTAGGGAAGATTCAAACAAGGGGACATGACATGAGAATTAAGGGACTGAAGTTTAGGGGTAACATGAGGGGGAACTTCTTTACTCAGAGAGTGGTAGCTGTGTGGAATGAGCTTCCAGTGAAGGTGGTGGAGGCAGGTTCGTTTTTATCATTTAAAAATAAATTGGATAGTTATATGGATGGGAAGGGAATGGAGGGTTATGGTCTGAGCGCAGGTATATGGGACTAGGGGAGATTATGTGTTCGGCACAGACTAGAAGGGTCGAGATGGCCTGTTTCCGTGCTGTACTTGTTATATGGTTATATGGTTATATGGTTATACATGTAGACTTTAGAGATGTAGCACGGAAACAGGACCTTCGGCCCACCGAGACAGCGCTGTCCAGTGATTGCTTTGTACAGTCGCACAATCCCACACACAAGGGATAATTTACAATTTTTACCGAAGCAAATTATCCTGCAAACCTGTACATCTTTGGAGTGTGGGAGGAAACCGAAGCACCCAGGGAAAACCCACGCGGTCACAGGGAGAATGTACAAACTCCATACAGCCAGCTCCCGTAGTCTGGATCGAACTTGGGTCTCTGGTGCTAGAAGGCAGCTACTCTATTGCTGCACCACTGTGCCACTACAACTAAATAATGGAGGGGCAGTGGGGAGGGGGATGGGGGATGGGGGAGAAGATGGGAGACACAGGCAGACAGAAAGAAGACGTTTCAACTATCCATTCAGTTCCCTTTCATAACACTCTCCAGGCTGAAGTCTTACCATGAACAACTTCACTTCTGACTCCTCTCACTTCCTACCAAACAAAGACATAGTCATGAGCATTCACGTGGGCCATACTACACTGTCTGTTTGTTGGCTACATGGAACAGTCCTTTTCAAATCTTCTCTGCTACCGCTCTCCAATGCTTTCTTTGTTACACTGATGACTTCATGCACCTGTATAGAGCTGGTCAATTTTATCACTTTCACCACCAACTTCCACCCCACTCTCAAGTTCGCTTGGACAATTCTCTCCCTTTTCTAGATTTCCCTGACTCCATCTCAGGAGACAAGCTATTCAATAACATGTACTATAAACCCACTGACTCCTACGGCTAACCTGACCACATCTCCTCCCATCCTGTCTCTTATCAATGTCCCCAACACTTTGGCCCAATTTCCCCGGCTGTGCCACATCCGCTCCCAACAGAATGCCTTCCATTCCATGACATCTGGAATGTCCTCCATTTTCAAGAAATGTTGCTTCCCTCCCTCATGTATCCTCCATTTTGTAAGACTTCTACTCCCCCCTCCCTCCAGCAAGAACCGTTCACCCTTTTAGCTTCCACACCCAGCATATAGAAACATAGAAACATAGAAAATAGGTGCAGGAGTAGACCATTCGGCCCTTCGAGCCTGCACCGCCATTCGATATGATCATGGCTGATCATCCAACTCAGTATCCCATCCCTGCCTTCTCTCCATACCCCCTGATCCTTTTAGCCACAAGGGCCACATCTAACTCCCTCTTAAATATAGTCAATGAACTGGCCTCAACTACCTTCTGTGGCAGAGAATTCCACAGATTCACCACTCTCTGTGTAAAAAATGATTTTCTCATCTCGGTCCTAAAAGATTTCCCTCTTATCCTGAAACTGTGACCCCTAGTTCCCAACATGACACCCTGCCCATTCCCACACTGACCCAAGCTCCTCAACCTTCTCCATTGCCAAGGTGATGCCCAATTCAAACATGGAACAGCATCTCAGATTCCACCTGAAGAGTCTACAACATTATGGTATGAACACTGAATCTTCCCTTTTCACTTAACCTACACCTTTGTCTGTCCTCTAGCCCTCATCTGCCCCTCCTTCCCATCCTCCTCCAGCCTCATTACCCTGGTCATTCTTGTCCCCTTTCCCACCTCCCTTCCACCTGCTCCCCCCCCCAACCCCCTCCCCATCATCCCTTTTCAAATGCTCCCTTCCTGGTTCAAACTACCCTCTCATTTCATCTACCTTCAATCTCCATCTGGTTCTGGTCCCATCTGGCCTTCGTCACTCTCTTTATGGAACCTATTATCGCCTTCCTTACTTACCAGATTCCAGCGTTGGTATCCCTTCTGTTCCTACTTATCACCTACCACCCTCTCTCTCCACCTTCAGCCTCACTTATCCAGCTACTCCATCTATCTACTTTTCCAATCTCCATATATCATCAACCTGCCTCTGTCTCCCAATTCTCCCCCCCCACCCTCCACCCCACTCCCCTCCCTTGGCTCCCTCTGCCAGTTTAATCATCTGTCACTCGTTCTCAGACCACCAGATATTTCCCCTCTTCTCCTCTCCTCATTATACTGGTTATCTCCCCCTCTGTCCTTTTATTCCTGATGTTGGATTTTAATCCAAAATGTTAACAATTCCTTCCCTCTTCCCACAGAAGATGCTTGACCCATTGAGTTCGGCCCGCAGATTGCATGTTGCTTCAGATTCCTACATCTGTAGTCTATCCTGTGTTGATATTATTCAGCTGCTGTACCGTAAATATAATTGACATTTGGAATTAATTAATTTTGGAACACCGTTTTATTTTTTATATAATACAGTATGCACAGTTTGAAAAGATTTCCCCAGATTTCCCCAGATTTCCACATCCATTCTTTCCACTCAATCTCCATTGCACACACGCAGCTACACATTGTAAAGCAGGTCACCAGCAAAACATCACCTATCTGTGTTCTTCAGGATGCTGCCTGACATGCTGAGTTACCCCAGCACTATGTGTTTTTCGTTTGTAAACCAACATCCTTGTTTCTATGCTCTGAAATGTCAGAACTATTCATTTGCCTTCATAGATGCTGCTCGACACACTGAGCGTATCCAATAGTTTGTGTCCTGATATGCAGCGGAGTGGGTAAGCTTCCAACCGATCACAAAGATTTTGTTTTTATTTATGGATTTCGGCCTGGTAAAGTTGCTTGATATAGAGCCAGAAAAATGTTATTAAAATGTATAATTTTTAATGAGAATCGTGATGTTGGGGGAAATGCAAACTCAATATGATTTCACTCCTCTGTCCATTTCATTCTGGGCAGACTGTCTTTATCCTCTAATTCTTAAATTGAAGCTACAAACAATTGTAAAAGCACCAAAGCTTTTAAAATAAGTATCCAGAAAATACCTGACAGGACAATCGGTGAAGATCAGATGTCAACTGTTTGATGCTTTGGATCCAAAGCCACAGAAGACTGTGGAGGCCAAGTCAATAGATATGTTTAAAGCAGAGATTGATGGATTCTTGATTAGTACGGGTGCCAGTAGTTATGGGGAGAAGGCAGGAGAATGAGGTGGAGAGGGAAAGATACATCAGCTATGATTGAATGGCGGAGTACACTAGATGGGCCGAATGGCCTAATTGTGCACCTGTAACTTATGAACTTATGAACATGTCTGAGCTGGCAGATGAAGTGCAAGGGAAAGCTCAAAAATTGTAACGTCTGCAGTGCAACATATCCACCAGCAAAAATCCTTGACCCACTGAACACTATCATGAAGGTTTCCTCTGCTTTCGTTTTTTTATTTTAAATGTTTGAGGATGGGGTTAAGAGAGAGAGATAAATCAGCCATGATTAAATGGCGGTGTAGACTTGATGGGCCGAATGGACTAATTCTATTCCTATCTCTTATGACCCGATGCACATGCGCATTTAACAACTATTTTCAAGAGCAAAATTGCTTCTTCATCTGAAAACGACGCCAAGAGTTTGGATGGAAAAGATCACAGGAAACAAAATTCTGACTCATATTATTCTTACCAAACCACTCCCAACTTCCCATTAATTTTCCAATGTTGTTATTGCAGTCCTGGTACCACTGCTAGAGTCTTCAGCTATGAGCTTGGACCTATTAGCTTTAAAGATAAAAGCACAGAAACAGGCTCTTTGGCCCACTTAATCCATGCCGAGCACTGATCACCCATTCACACCAGTTCTAAGTTATCCCACTCTTTCATCAAATCCCTACACATTAGGGGGAATTTTACAGTCCAATTAACCTACAAACCTACACATATCTTCCGGTCATAACATCAAAATAGCTCCCAACATTGGTCTCCACGCTGCTAAAAATTATACCACTGTTCTGGTTTGTGAAATGGGTTGCCATCGAAGCCATAAAAGCAACCTATGAACACTCAAAGGAATTGTTTGAAGTGAGAAAGACAAATTAAAGGTTTACAGCACAATATTTTATAAAATCATCAACATTGCTGAGGCTGCTAGTCACGGTCTGTCCAAGAAAACTAAGCTCTCAGCATGAACAGTAGATCTCTATAACCATAGACATCAAAACAATCCTGATATTATAATACAGGAAGAAAACATTGTGAATGGCAGAAAGGAAAAACCCAGAGGATTATGGAGAAACTTGACAGCTCAGCTGCATCTATGAGGAGAAAGAGAACGTTACTGTAACAATTTAATTACTTTTCATCAGAAATGGGACTAGATAGGGATGAATAAGTTTTAAGATACAGTGAAAGGGAAAAGGGTGGAGAGGACAAAAGAGGAGCCTGACTATGGCAGTAGATGAAGCCGCATGCAAGCAGTTCAGGATGATAGTGAGACTGAGAAGTAAAGGGGTATTCATGGAAAAATTGGGATCATTCCAGCACCGCAGAACAATGATCCAATGTGTTCTTGGGTTCTGGAGACCATATTGTGGACATTAAAAGTATTCCCCCAGAAGAAGTGCAGGTGAAAACCACTGCTTCAGCTGGTATTATTTTGTAGGGATGAGGAGAATGGACGGATGTTGCATCTCCTCCACTTTCATGGGAAGGTGGTGTAGGAGGGGAGAGGTAAGTGGTGATGGAAGAGTGGCCCTAGAAGTCGCAAAGAGGGAGGTCCCTGCAAAATGCAGAATGGGGACGAGAGGGGAAGAAATGATTGGTGGTGGGATCATGTTGGCGAATATAACAACAGGTCTAATAATAAGCATGGCCAAATAAAATTGGTGGAACAAATTAATGTGATATTTGAGTATTTGCAATAAACTGCTTATTGATACAGAAAAGAACAAATAACATCATGAAGGAAAGATTAATTGTATGTTTGATTGCTAAATTTGCAGTTTGCTGTACATTGACTGAAATATATTTGGCATTAGTTTCACGCTAAACTGCAACATGGTACTCTCATGCAAACAAAGTATTACTATTCTAACCTTGAGTTCTGAAGGAATTCCAGCTTGTCCCTTCATTCCTTTAATTCCTTGAACCCCACGTTCTCCTCGGGGTCCCATGCCGCCTTTATTTCCAAGGTCTCCTTTCATCCCCTCACGTCCTGGGAGCCCATTATTTCCATTGTTTCCATGGTTTCCTATTAATTCCAAAATCTTTAGTCCAATAACCTACTTTTATTTCATTACTATCAATTGCATTTAGAGAATAATAACTAATACGAGGGTAAACCACAAGAGCAGAGATGTAGTGGAGTGTGGTTTAGTTGATGATGATACATGCTCTCTCTGCTAAATTAGTCAGCATAGTTTCCAGCATGGGGAATAGTATCTATACATTTGATCAAGGTTTTTGAAGTGATGACCATGAGGATTGACAAGGGCAAGTTATTCTCTGCATGGATTTCAACAAAGCCTCAGACGAAGACCTGCATGGTAGGATGGTTCAGAAGGTTTTATCAAATGGGATTGTCGATGAGCTAAGCACTTGGATGCAAAATAGGCTTGGTAGTAGGAGAATGAGAGTGGAGGGTTGTTTCAATATTGGAGGCCTGTGACCAGTGGTGTGCCATAGGTATTTGGTGTTCGTTGTATATATTAATGATTTGTACAAGAGCTCAGGTAAGTTTATTTGTAAGATTAGTAAGTTTATGGGTAACGGAAAATTGTAGTTTAGTCTAAGGTTACAACATGGTATTAATCAACAGAGAAAGCGGGCTGAGGAGTGGCAGATGGAATCTAACATAGACAATTGTGAAGTGGTGCATTTTGGGAAAACTGTCTATTGAGCTGTCCCCCTCAGAGCAACGCTTTCCACTTGCTGCATTTTTCCCAGCATTTTCTGGTTTTGCTTATTTTCCTCACCCATTATTTTCTCTCAATTGCCCACTTAAATCTTTTTCAACAGACAGTGATGTAAAATGTTGCAATCTTCCATTGAGGAATATTTCATGGGAAATCTGGAAAGTAATTTCTTGATTGGTAATCTTTAGCACAGTTTATTTTTAATGTGCTTCAAGTTTCTAACACTGTTTCTATAGATCTTCTCCAAATCTTCCTGTTCATAGAAAGTTACTAGAGGACATAACATACAAAGGAGAATATATGGGAGGCTATAAATGGGCCTTTCCAAGATATGAATTTAGTTTCTTCATTTACAGGTGCAGAAGTCAATGGCCCATTCAGCTTTTATTGCCTGTCACTAACTGGTCGCTGAACAAAGTGTCTCTCTGGATGTTAAACATTAACTCCTCTTCTCATTCTCCTACTAACCTTTCTGCCCTTGGCCTTCTCCACTACCAGAGACAGGTCACTTGTAAAGTGGAAGCACAGCAACGCAAATTCCTCTTGGGTACTTTACAACCCAAAGATATTAACATTGCATTCTTTAGTTCCAAGTAATGTAGATAGGGAAGGCACAGATAGGGTAGACAGTGGCATAGATAGATACACAGTCAGAACATTTTTTCCCACGGTGGGAATGTCCAGCACTAGAGGCCATAGGTATAGGGTGAGAGGGGAAAGTTTAATGGAGAAGCGGGTGCACATTTTTACACAGAGAGTGGTGGAGACCTCCTTATCTAATACCCTGTCTCTTTTTCATCTCTAGCCTTTGTCATTTACTCCACCCATCTGGCTGTCTTCCCTCTGCAACTGTACCCACCTATCACTTGCCAGGATTTGCTTCACCCCCTCTTCTTTCCAGCTTTCTCCACCTTACTGCATTCAGTTTGAAGAATGGTTCCAACCCAAAACGTTGTTGTCCATTTCCCTCCACAAAGCAGACCTGACCAGCTGAACTCCTCCCACACATTGATTTTTACTTAGATTATCCTTGTGCAATCACACAGGTAAAATTCAGAAACATTGAACTCTAGTAGCTGTTAAATAACAATATCATTATTATACTGTACATTTTGTTGGTTAAATAAGCAGATTATACCAATCAGTACTATTAACTAGAGGTCACTAGAGGCTACTAGGGATAATAGAATAACTGTCAAGTACTGAACTTGTTCATTTTAAGATAAGAGTTGATCTAAATTGTATTAATTAGCGATAATTAAAATAAAGGTACCATTCTTGGTGTTGCTGAATGGGCTGTGCTATTATGCCAATCCATGGTTGAGAAACATTTTCTTTCTACAACAGATGGATCTAAGAAGCCATTTCAGAAGGCAGTTTAAACTCACCCATATTTAGAATACAATTCAGACCTTCTGAGAATTTTAACTATGCAAATGTATTTCACAAAACGCTTGACACCTTTGTGATCATTTACCCTGCACCAGCTTTTCCTTCAGTTTTTGCAATTTAAATTAAAATCCTCAAGCTACCATTGCAAGCATTGTAAGATTCAATTTCATGCCATTAGATCAAGTTGCTGGATTGCTAGTCTAGTCACGTTAACACTACACTGCTCAAGGTGCACACTCTGTTTTTCACAAATGCCAGAGTACATTGTGCATGTTTCCAATAATTGTTCTATTCTGTAGCGAATATTCTATTCTATCTGTCAATTTTGTAAAAAAATATCTGGTTCACTGCAATGTCACTTCTCATTCTTTAATTTGCACAAAATTATTACCAAAATGAATGTAGATACAAGGAACTGCGGGTGCTGGTTTACACAAAAGGACACAAAGTGTTGGAGTAACTCAGCAGGTCAGGCAACATCTCTGGAGAACATGGATAGGTGACACATCGGGTCTGGACCCTTCTTCCGACTGGGCATAAATAGTTCCCAAAGAAGGGTCCCAACCCTTCACGTTACCTATCCATGTTCTCTAGACATGCTGCCTGACCCGTTGGGTTACTCCAGAATGTTGTGTCCTTTTTCAGCTAAAATGAATATTGGCCAGGAAACATTTGTGAAATCAGTTTGCAGATAGAGTCATGGAGCCATATAGCACAGAAACAGGCCCTCTGTCCACCTCATGCATGCTGACCAAAATGACCCATCTAAGCAAGTCATATTGGACTGCATTGACCCATATTCTTCTAGACCTTTCCAATGCATGTAAATGCAGAAAATGCTGAATATCCTCAATGATCCAACAGCACACATATTGAGAAAATCACTTGACCTCACAAAGGGCTGGAGTAACTCAATGGCTCATGCATGGTTAGGTCACGTCTTGGACAAGGTCCCTGAGAAGAGTCCTGACCTGATTAATCTCGACCCAAAACGTCGCCGATTTCCTTCGCTCCATGGATGCTGCCTCACCCGCTGAGTTTCTCCAGCATTTTTGTCTATCTTCCATGTTCAACATAATCGCTGCCTGACCTGCCAAATTACTGGTACTGGTGTACTGATTGGGGATGATCAGCCATGATCACATTGAATGGCGGTGCTGGCTCGAAGAGCCGAATGGCCTACTCCTGCACCGATTGTCTATTGTCTATTGTTACTCCAGCACTTTGTCTCTTTTCTCCAAATCAGTATTTGCAGTTCCTTGTGCCTCTACCTAACCTCATAGGTTGATGACATTTAACCTTCAATTAACCTTCCTGATGACATTTAACATTGATGTTGTTTCTCTCTCCACAGAAGCCCCTTGACCTGCTGAGCATGTTCAGCATTGCTAGTTTTTTTTTTGCTTTTCAACTTAAAGTATTGCATTGAAAAATTGCAATGGACAATCTGACTATTTTGGTGGTGTGCTGCCTTATTCTATGACATATAAGGAAATGTGGAAAAAGAGAAAATAAGAGTCCCATACATGTCAAAAAAAAAGTAATGTGGCGGGACTTTTGCTTCACATTATTGACGTTCCCCCAAGCTTTTCTCTTGTGGAATTCATACCAACCCCCAAGAAAATCACGTCATATAACTGGAGAATAAGGTTACAAAAAAAGGCAGAATGAAGAACTCACCTGGAATACCAGATAGACCAGGTGGACCTGGCCAGCCCCGATTACCAGGCTCACCCCGATAACAGCAGTGATTACATTCTGAAGGAGGCCTATCCACAACCTCCTGTTGTTCCTCAAAAAAAGAAAATGTATTCTTAATTTGCAGGTTTACTACAGCAACAATTTAAACTAACCTGCTACTGCGGATCTGATTTTAGGATAACAAGTTTCTTTGTTATGATTCTTTTCAGGAAAGAATGGAACATATCACTTGGTTATTGATTTTTACTGATGAGTTACCTCTACATTATAAAGAGATGAAGATCAAGGGCAATTAATTTCATAGGCACCGGATATGAAAGAAAAATGGAAGTCTTACATGCTGCAGCTTTACAGGCACATTAGACACAGCAATAAAATATATACAACGTTATCAATTATTCTCAGTAAATCAGATTGGGAGAGTAAATAATCCTACTTATGTAAAGCAACCAGAATAGTGCAAATGTGTAGGAAGGAACTGCAGATGCAGGTTGACCGAAGACATGCACAAAATGTTGGATTGACTCTGTGGGACTGGCAACATCTCTGAAGAGAAGGAATTGGTGATGTTTTGGTCTCAGTCTGAGGAAAGGTTACGACCCAAAATGTCACCTCAAATCAAATCAAATCAAATACGTTTTTTGTCATTGCACAACAACTGTGCAATGAAATTTCATTGCATCTCATTCAGTGGTATACATAGAAGACACGGGATAAAAGATTAAAAGAACAAAAACACAAACAACCATTGACTCTCATATACCGGCAAGATCAGTAAATGAAATTAATAAAATAAAATTAATAAATAGATAATAGAAATATAATAAAATATTGCGCATTATATTGCACCACGAATAGTGCTGTGTTGCCCGCAGTGTTATCTATTTGAGTTTAGTTATTTTATGGCACGTGGGTAGAAACTGTTAATTAGTCTACAAGTGCGGGCCTTCAGAGACCTGTATCGCCTCCCAGAGGGCAGCAGAGTGAAAAGGTGGTTGGCAGGGTGGGATGAGTCCTGTTTGATGTTTGTGGTCGGGCGTAAATATCGGGCACCTATTCCTTCTCTTCAGAGATACTGCCTGTCCTGCTGAGTTACTCCACCATTTTGAGCCTATCTTCGGTCGACCAGCATCTGCAGTTCCTTCCTACACATTTGCACTGTTATGGTTTCTTTACTTAAGTAGGCTTCTTCACTATCCCGATCTGAGTTACTGCAGCATTTTGTGTCTTTCTTCACAATAATGCAAAGCCCTTAGTGGTTGAGAGTTGGGGTAGGGTTATGGTTAGGGTTATATAGGGTGATTCAAGAACTGGAAGGTTGATGGGAAGAAGCTGTTCTTGAACCTGGAAATAATTATTCTCATGCTCCTGCACCTTCTTCCCGGTGGTAGTGAGATGAGAGCATGGCCACAGTGGTGTGGGTCTTAGATGATATTAGCTGCGTTATTCAGGCAGCACTTCATGTAGGTCCCTTTGATGTAGGGGAGGTCAGTACCAATAACGGACAGGCAACGTTCGCCCACTTTCTGCAACCTACTTCATGTTTGAGCATTTGATCTTCTTCTACCTTTGAAGAAGAAGAAGCATTGGTGGGGTTTCTTTGCACTTCCATCAGTATGTTGGATCCAGGACAGATCATTGGAGATGTGCATGCCCAGGAACGTGAAGCTACAGACAAAGACAGGTGCATGGTCCGCTCAGCTTTCCTTCCCTGAAATCAAAAATCAGCTCCTTGGTCTTGCTAATGTTGAGAGCAGTATTGTTTATCTGACACAACTTTCAATATCCCTCCTGTTCTGTGACTTGGCCTGAACTGGTTTGACACACCAAAGTGAACACCTCAAACTTGTCGGAGTTAAATTCCGTTCTTTGGCCCGTCACCCCATATGATGTAGATTCTGTTGCAAAGTTAGATATTCTTGCTTGCACTATTAAGGTCTGGTTTACCTAGTATAACTGATCATTTATTGTAAACCATTTGTCGTGTCATGTGCCTGTAATTTAATGTGCCATAAAACTGCATCAAGGAAGAATTCCATTGTTATGGCTCTGGTGCATCTGGCAATTAATTCTTGACTTGATTTCTGAATTTTTGAATGAAATAAAAAAAATCCTAAATCTTTAAATAGTTCTCTTCATGGACAGCCCTTCTCTGGGTTTAAATCCAAACATCCTTTCTCTCTATTTCTCATTCTGTACCTGATTTAACATTTAATTCATCTACATTTCCTCGCCCCTTCGCAATCTTTAACCTGCTTGTTTCTTAATCCTTTGATTTTATTTACGATGCACTTTTATTAATTCTCTAAACTATTATTGATCAAACTCCTGATGGTGCACTGTTCCCTGGACACAGTCATAACATTCATACTCACAGACCATCAAATAATTATGACTGGTGTCTCATATTTCTTCATTAACAAATTGTTCTTCTTTCAAATTTTTGTACAATAATGACCAATAATCAACCCTGACCTCGGGTGCTGTCTGTGTGGAGTTTGCACATTCTCCTTGTGACCACGTGAGTTTCCTCAGTGCTCTGGTTTCCTCCTACATCCCAAAGATGTGCAGATATGTAAGTTAATTGCCCTCGTTAATTGTCCCTAGTGTAGGGAGTGGAGGCGCAAGTGACAAAACATAAACTAGTGTGAATTGGTGATCGCTGGGTCAGAGTGGACTCAGTGGGATGAAGGGTCTGTTTCTGAGCTGTATCTCTAAACTAAACTAGAGTAAACCATGTATTTGTCTAATGTATTTTACATGGTGTTATTGTACCTGCCTCGATCAGGGGCGACACAGTGGCACATCGGTAGAGTTGCTTCTTTACAGAGAATGCAGTGCCGGAGATTCGGGTTCGATCCCGACTACGGGTGCTGACTGTAAGGAGTTTCTACGTTCTCCCCATAACCTGCGTAGGTTTTCTCCGAGATCTTCAGTTTCCTCCCACACTCCCACAGACGTACAGGTATGTAGGTTAATTGGCTTGGTAAATATAAAAATTGTCCCTAGTGTGTGTAGGATAGTGTTAATGTGCGGGGATTGCTGGTCGACACGGACCCGGTGGGCCGAAGGGGCTGTTTCCATGCTGTATCTCAAAACTAAACTAAATTAAACTAAACTGAACTTCTTTGGCAGCTTGTTTCATAAACTCACCATCCTCAGTGTGAAAACATTGCCCCTCAGGTTCCTATACTCTTTCCATTCGTATCTTAAATCTATGCCCTCTATTTCTTAGTTTTAGCTTTTAGAGATAAAATGGGGAAACAGGCCTTCGCTGAGTCCACGCTGATCAACAATCACCCCGTACACTAGTTCTATCCTACACTCTAGGGACAATTCCAGGATTTCTTGATTCAACTATCCTGAGAAAACTAGCACAGCCTAATTTATACACCTCTATAAGATCGCCACCTCAGACTCCTGCACAACTCTGGATAAAGCCCTAGCCTGCCCAACCTCTACAATAACTTAGTCCCTCAAGTCCTGCAACATCCTTGTGATTCTTCTCTGCACCCTTTCCAACTTAACAACATATTTCCCACAGCAGGGTGATCAAAATTAACACAATACTCTAAATGTGGCCTCACCAATGTATTGTACAGCTGTTACATAATGTCCCGACAACTATTCAACTATGACATAAAATTCCAACTTCATGACTAATAAAGGCTAGCATGCCAAAAGCCTTCGTCACCACTTCAGTTGTGATATCACTTTCAGGGAACAATGTACTTGTACTCCAACATCCTTCTGTTCTACAACATTTCCCAGATCCATACCATTCACTGTGAAGGTCCTGCCCTGGTTTGACTTCCCAAAGTGCAACGTGCTTTCACAAAACTCACATTTATCTTCATAAAACTCCATTAGCCATTCCACAGCCCACTTGCCTAGCTGATCAAGATCTTGCTGTGATTAATAACCATCTTCACTCTGTACCATACCACCTATTTTGGTGTCACCTATAAACTTACCAATCATGCCTTGTACATTCTCATCTATATTGTTTATATAACATGCAGCATCGATCTCTGAGGCACACCACTCGTCACAGGCTTCCAGTTCAAAAACACCCTTTCTCCATCACCCTGTGCTTCCTTTCATGAAGCCAATTCTCAATCCAGTTAGTTATTATGCTGGAGAGGATGCAAAAAAGTTTCACAAGGATATTTCCTGGATTGAAGGACTTGATTTGTCAGGTGAGATTGGACAGGCAAGGGCTGTTTTAACTGGAGGACAGGAGGCTGAGAGGCGATATGATAGAGGTCCAAATAATTGAAAGGTATAGATAGTATAGAAAGCCAGAATCTGTTTCCCATGATACAGATTGCCAAAACTAGAGGGAATGGGTTCAAGCGGAGAGCGAGGAGGCTTAACATAGGATCTGAAGTTGTCAAGTTTTTCCCACAGACAGTTGTTAATATCCGGAATGTATTGCCGTAGAGGTGGAGAAGGCAGGTACTGCACCAACATTGACAAAGTATATGGACAGATACTTGAATTAGCGGGGCATAGAGGGATGTGGAATGAATGCAGGATTCATAGTTATATTTCTGCACTGTAACTTCGTCTTGGACAAAGTTATGACAGATTTTTGACCAGGCTTTTATTCACAAGTAAGGAGACACCACTGTTGAACTCACGTTTATCGTTATCCAAATAACTGAACTCTGCAGTCATTGTGACAATGGTACTCGGAGGAAAACTATTACCCGGGTTAATTATAGTGGAAAGTTGTGAACACAGATCAATGCATCACACAAACCAACCTTCTCCCCTATCAACTTCATCTGTACTTCACACTGCCTCGGGAGAGCAGCCAACATAATCAAGAACTATTTACGCTCCGGTAATTCCCTCTTCTCTCTCCCATCGGACAGAAGATACAAACACTTGGTAAGCCTGCACCATCAACTTCTCCCCTGCTGCTATCAGAATCTTGAGTAGACCTCTCAAATGCTAGTAATGTTCTTCCCGATATTTCAATCTGCCTCGTCACAGCCACTATCTGCACCATCCCTGTAGCTGTAGCACTATATTCTGCATTCCAGTTACAGTATGTTCTCTTTTGCCTACCTGTTGTATTGGTATCAGGTACAATTTGCCCGCATAGTACGCAAAATAATTTTCACTGTATCTCAGTACATGTGACAATAATAAACCAGTTGCCAACCGAATTACAACAGTTAGATGAAATTATGTAAATCCTTAAAAAGTTGAGTATTAAAGAATGCAAACAAAAACAGACTTGTCACATTTTGCTAGATGGCACTGAAACAGCCAGCTCTAATATATTTATAAGGGACAGATGGACTTTTGTCAATCTTATTTTGATGTGCTTGGTCAAAATCAAGCCATTGCATTCTGACCAATTTGAAGGCTCAAGTTTAATTAGTGCAACATTTTATTTAATGAGATAGAATCCTCTCGTTACCAAGAAATTATAGTATTGGTTAATAGGAGTATATCAGTACAATTTGTCACCTAATACAAAATGCGTAAGACATTTTACATTTTGACAGTTAAACCTAATTTGCAGGAATAACTGCACTTACAACACAGCTCAACGTAAAATTTTGTGTGCTAAATTATTCCTGTATTATCATTCAAAACTGCCATTAACATAATTAAGCAGCAAACGAAATAGACTGCAGCTTGGCAGAAATCATTAAAATCACCAGCACCATTAGAGGTCTCTATCGTTTTTTCTTAGCATTCATTGTTTGATTTGATAAGATAAACATTGCACATCATCATGTTACCAATAAATCTTTTCAAATTGAGACTGAGAATAAACAATAATTTGTAATTGAAACTTTTAGCAACATTTCAACTACTTACACCATTAACCAGGGAATCAAATTTAATAGCTTACTTAAGAGGGAAAACATAACATTAATATTTAGCTGTCCCATTATTTTTCAAACAGAAAAGGTATGTAGTTCAATCGTACTTGTATAATGAGTTCATTAAAATTAGTTAACAATTTAATTGAGTTCAATTTTATCAATGTTTTTATTTGTTGATTTTATTTGATCTTAGAAGAAATCACACTTCAATTATCAATAAGATAATTTGCAATTAATATACAAAGTTGTTGCTCTTTTCCTTCTCAGCAAAAGACTTATTGGAATTTCAAGATGAACAAAACATAAGCATTAACAACAAATTGACTAAAGTTTGTTATCCTACAATTCAAATTGTTTCAGTTTAAACCAGGCAAAGCCAAACTGCCCCAGGACTATAACTATCTTTGCATATAAAATCAGTTCCGTGTACCTGGATGCTAACAGAGGTTGGCTGTTCTATCACCTTAGTTTCAATTTTTTTTCTTTTCGGCTTTTTTTGTACTTTTTCTGTCTTGCCAGCTGCGGTTGGTCTGGAATTTACCCCACTTGTGTGGTTTGCAGCTTCAGTCTCTCCGCTCTTTAAATACCTGGAAGCTTCATGGTTTTCAACTACTATTGTCAAGTTTGCAATAACGTTCTCGCTCACCTCCGAGTATTCTTCCTGACATAGGCAAAATGGAAGGAAGAAGAAAAAGAGCAGGGAACAGCATTCAAAGGACTTCAGCGCCATATCTATTGTTTGGGGTCCAGCAGCAAGGTGCCAGTCTTATCCTCCAGACAAATGCAATCCCTGTGAATTCTGCACCAGGCGTACAGCTTTATAGCGCTGTCAGTTCCTGGTACAGGAAACTGGGACAGGCCAGAGATGTGATCCCTCAGCTGTGCACAGTCAAAACTATGGAGAAAAATGGTTCACATTACTTAAATGAAGTGTGACTTCTTCATTAATTTGACCGATTCAAACAGGAAGAAGGATTTCCAGGCATTATGTCCACTCATAATTGATAGCTCCCTTGTCTCCCTTTTTTGGTATTAGTTATTCCGATAACACTTGGAAGAGGTCTGTTTCAGTTCAAGTATGAAAAACCCAGTTAAAAGTGAGAAGGTGTGACTAATGCGGAACCTTCCTAAATGGAACCATGTGGTAATCGCATTATACTGTTCCCAAAGTGGGTAAACGCACGGTTGACATTTTAGCGGGTATTAAATATGCAGAATGTTTAACAACTAAAATATATCAAAGTTAAGAGATGACATTTGTAATAACTTGCAATATTCAGTTCTGTGATTAACGATTATTTAAAATCTCATTTTTTTTTTCTTAAGTTGTTGCATAAAAACGGCTTGTATGACAGAGAACCAACAGAGAAATTGTGCTTTCATTTCAGAATATAATTAATGGTAAAGCACTTGTTGAATGCAGAAGGCATTGCCAGTCAGTGACTCATTACACAACCAGACGTTATGTTATATATAAAAAAAGGCAGAACATTTTCAGTCACTGAGAACTAAATTGCAATTTGAATTCCTTTTGCCTCTGAATTAATTTTTTGCAAACTCCCAAAGAGAAATATTGGTATATGCCTGCTCCTCTATAAAGATATGAAATCTATATTCAGTTGCAGCCACTCCCCATCATTATCTATGGTGTTGAGGTGGAGAGGGTCGAGTGCCTCAAGTTCCTGGGTACAGACATCACCAACAATTTGTCCTGGTCCAACCACATTGACGCTATGGTTAATAAAAACACACCAGTCTCTACTTTCTCAGAAGGCTAAGGAAATTCTGCATATCCCCAGTGACTCTTACAACGTTTTACAGATTCATCATAGAAGGCATCCTATACACATGCAGCACAGCTTGCAATGGCAACTGCTCTGCACAAGACTGCAATAAATTGCAGGGTGTGGTGAATATAGCCCAGTTCATCACTCAAACTAACCCCCGTCGACGAGTCCGTCGACAATTCCAACTGCCTCAGGAAAGGAGCCAATATAATCAAAGACCAATCACACCCAGTCATTCTCTCTTCTCCCCTCTCTCATTAATCAGAAGAAATATAAATCTTAAAGCATGGACCACTAAAAATCAGGAACAGCTTTTTCCCACTGTTATCTGTCTCATAAATGATCCTCTCACATGCCTAAGATCTCCAAATCTACGATCTCCAAACCAACCAAATTGCTTGTACTTTATTACCTGCACTGCCTGGTTCCAACTGCCCTACATCCATGAACGTATCCACCAGGGTTTCTTCCTTGTGGCCTCTCCTTCCTATTCCATCACTCACCTGATTCCATCTGCCTATTATTCCTTCCTTATTTGGTTCTACTTATTATCTTCCAGTCTATTTCCCTCTCCCACAACCTAGTTCCAATGGGCCATTTATCGATCCTTATTTATTTCCACCTGTCACCACCAGCCTCTGTCTCATAGCTTCACCCTCCAACATCTGGCTCCAACTGTTTGCAGCCCCAAATTCACCTGGTACTACATATCAGCTACCAGCACCTGTTTCCCCCCTCACCTCCATATACTGGCTAGCTTCCCTCAACATTCACAGTCCCATTGTAGGATCTTGACTCAAAACATCAATCATAATAATAATAATAATAATAATAATAATAATAATAATAATAATAATAATAATAATAATAATAAATACTTTATTGATCCCCTCAGGGAAATTCAGATGTCCAGAAGCCCCCAACCAACAAACCCACAGATTCAAAATGAACGCAGACAGAAAATACATAGAATACACTGTGGACACTACTTGAGAGCAATACTTAAAAAGACCAATAATTAACAATTAAAAATTAAAAATTGCAAGAATGCATCCCCCTACAGCCTAGCGGTCCGAATTATAAAATCTAATGGCTGCAGGGGTGAAGGATCTCCTGAACCGCTCCGTTCTACAGGGCAGGGAGAGGAGCCGGTTGTTGTTCCGAGTGCTCTTTTGACTCTCCAGAATTACATGGAGGGGATGCCCGGGGTTTTTCAGGATGACCTGCACCTTGTGCCTCATATGCCTCTCAAGCACATCCATCCCAGAGTCTACTCTCCCCTCCAGCACTGAGCTAGCTCGTTTAACCAGTTTGACCAGCTTCTTGTTGCACTAATGCTGTTGCCCCAGCAGACAACAGCCTAGAAAATAACACTTGCAACCACAGTGTTGTAAAACATGTGTAGCATATCACAACACACATTGAAGGATTTGAGCCTTCTGAGGAAAAAGAGTCTGCTCTGGCCTATTTTGTAGGAGTCAGAGTTGCTGGACCAGTCCAGTTTGTTTTCGAGGTGCACTCCAAGGTATTTATATGTCTGCACCACCTCAATGTCAGCCCCAGCAGTGTTGACCGGCTGAAGGGGGAGCTTGGACCTGCCATTTCGTTGCTCCTAGAATATGGACACATAAGAAAGTTCAGGTGCTGGAATCTGCTGCAACAAACTGCTTGGAGATTGCTTATTGCTCCTCCCGCAATGACCAAAACCTCCGGGAACCTCACGGAAACCTTGGGTGGGGTGCAAGGTCTCCAGAGGTTTCCGTTCAGGTTTCCTAAGTGGGACAGGGGCATTACAATAATTGATTTTTCCACTTAAGTCACTGAACATAGAATAACATGAGATGCAAGAAATGTATCAATCTGACTCAGGCTCTTTCTGCCCTGTTAGCTTATTACATCTAATTTGGAACCAACAGAGAAAATGCTTGGTGTTCAAGGATACTGTTTCGAAATGTTTTTTTAGCCTCAACATTTGCTTTTACCCAACGTTGCTCCACTTTAAGAAAACACTTGTAGCTTATGTCAATATATGTAGATAGATTTACAAAGAACGTGTAAGGCATGCTTCACTTAATTGGTCGAGGCATTAAATATAAGAGTCAGGAAGTCATGATACAGCTCAACAAGACTTTGGTTAGGCCATATTTGTATGCAGTTATGGTCGCTACATTACAGAAAATATGTGTAGGCTTTGGAAAGTGTGCAGAAGAGGTTTTCCAGAATGCTGCCCTGTTTAGGGGGTGTAAACAACTGTACAGATACTGTCTGGTGTTTGTCAGCTTTAATAGTGAGATTAAACGAGTACTTACCAGTACGAAGTTTGATCTGTATTTTATGAGGAGTTACGATGAGGGATTACGTGAAGAACCCACCCAGTGCGCAGGCGCGGCATACTTCCAAGCAGCGGTGTGGAATCACAGGTAGACACAGTATTGAAGTAAAGATAGTAAAGATTAATGAGACATCAGCTCGAGTTTGATCTATACAACGAGGGTGGGAGCGGAGGGCACGTAATCCCTCATCGTAACTCCTCATAAAATACAGATCAAACTTCGTACTGGTAAGTACTCGTTTAATCTCACTATTTTACTTCGGAGTCACGTGAGTGACTACGTGAAGACTTCAAAGGTCTGTGATTTCAAACCGTGTAACAGCTATATCACTCACTGCCGAAAGTTCATCGAGGGAGGAAGTGGTATCTAAAGACCAACGAATTTGTTAGTTTTTTGAAACAAAATTGTTTATTTAACAATAACAAAAAATAGCTCCCCTGGGCTTTAAATTATAAGTTTGCAGATTCTAAAATTTTCTCCGCAAACACGTCCTTCTCCATCAGCGGTTTGTGGTAGAATTTTTGGAACGTTGATTCCCTTGACCATCCCGCTGTACTAAGGATGTGGTCTATGGGAACCTGCATCCGTTCCACCGCTGACGTGGACGCTGCCCTGGTTGAATGGGATTTAAAAACATCCGTGTTAATCCCCGCGGTTTTTAGGACCTGTTTCAACCATCTAGATATTGTCTGGCTGGTAACCCATCCAAAAGGCTTTTTATGGCTGACCCATAAGGCTTTTTCACTCCCTCTAAGTGTTTGGGTTGTGTCTACGTAATCGTATAGATGGGTCACAACACACAGCCTAGGTTCTGGAGGGTAGGCCCGGAAGATTAACGGAGAGTTGGGTATACCTGGCCTGCTTTGTTTAACCAACCCCGGCATGGTAAATGTAATGGAATCTGGGGTGGTCACCATGTTGTCCAGTCTTAGTTGATGCAGCGACTGAACCCTTTGTGCAGAGACGAGCGCCATGAGCATGAGGGTCTTGATAGTGGACTGCTCCAGACTCAAGGATCCCACCGGAGGCCAACCTCTAAGGTGTGACAAAACTACACTTACATCCCATACATGGGTGTATCTGGGTGTAGGGGGTTTAGTATTATAAATCCCTTTGAGGAGTTTTATAACCAGAGGGTGGGATCCAATGCTGTGATGTCCTGAAGGCATAAGGTAAGCGGACAGGGCGCTCCGTGCTGCATTGATGGCACTGTAGCTCATCTTTTGGTCATGGTGCAAGTGGCCCAGGAACTCCAGCACGTCCGTGATCGAGGCTGTCTTGTATGATGTCCCTGCATCCAAGCAGTACTGCTCCCATTTCCTGATGTAGGTCAAGTACTGCTTCTTGGTAGAGACTCGCAGGGATGCCGACATGGTGGTGATTGTTCGTTCTGATAACCCCAATCCCTGGTAAGGCCTGTTCAGAACCTAGAAACCAGGAGTTTCAATTTTTGATGGCATGGATGGCTTATGCCGGATACCGGGTGAGTCAATAGTTGTGGGTGGCTGTGAAAAACCATAGGTGACTCTACCACCATGTCGTGGAAGACTGGGAACCATGGTTGGGTAGGCCAGTCGGGTACAACCAGAATACCTGAAGCTGAGTCTGCTTTTATTTTCTGGAGTACCCGGCTGATGAGGCAGAAGGGAGGGAAAGCATAGAAAAAGAAATTTCCCCAATCCAGCGTGAAGGCATCTACCGCTGCTGCCTCTGGGTCTGGTTCCCAAGCCACATACATGGGTAGCTGGTGATTTAATCTAGACGCAAACAAATCTATATCTGGCGTACCGTATTGCTTAACAATTCTAGCAAATATTTTTGGGTCTAACATCCATTCGATGTTGTCATTGAATTTTCGTGACCTGGTGTCCGCCACTGTGTTTAGCTTGCCTGGTAAATAGGCAGCTGATAGCCAAATATGTCTCTCGACACACCATTGCCAGATTATAGTAGTCAATTTGTCGCATGATACTGATTTTATGCCACCCATGTGCTGGATGTAAGACACCGCCGTTGTGTTATCAATCATTAACCTGACATGCACATGCCGCATATCGGATGCATATGCTTTTAGCCCATAAAAGGCGGCCAGCATCTCCAAATAATTTATGCCAAGTGATTGTAGTAGCGATGCCTCTGAATTAGTCCATCTGCCACCTGTGCTGGATATAGAGTTAGTAGCTCCCCAGCCTAAAGCACTGGCATCCGTTGTAATGGCTATGTTAGGATTGGTGACGGCGATAGGACTGTAACTGTGCCAAATGTTATCCACCCACCACTGAAGTTCTGATTTGGCTTCAGCGGGTAAATCCATGGGTCGGTCATAATGCCCCCTACTTAGACGTAGTGCATGTGTCCTTGCTCTTTGCAAATTTTGATAATGTAAGGGCCCATATTGTGCAGCTGGGAATGCTGCTACTATACTACCAATGACTCTGGCTACATGCCGTATCCTTGGTTGCGTTTTTGCGATTAAGTTGTTACAAGCTTCTGTTAATGTAGCCTTTTTGTCTCTTGGCAGAGTGACAGTCATACGGATAGTGTCAATAGTGAAGCCTAGGTAATCCATGTTAGTTGTTGGCTTCAATATTGATTTATCTGGGTGTAGAACAAATCCCAATGTTTCAAGGAGTTGTTTAGTAGCTAAAACTCCTGCGACAGCTAGTTCCCTTGTTCTCCCCAATATGAGAACATCGTCCAGATAGGCCATGACTAAATGTTTCTGTTCTCTTAATTTTTTCATGGCCACTTTGAGAATTTTAGTAAATAATCTGGGAGCTGTCGTTAAACCAATGGGTAATGCTCTATACTGCCATAGTTGCCCCATCCAGATAAATTTCAGATAGCTGAAATGATCCTTATGAATGGGTACTAAATAGTAAGCATCCTTGATATCTATGCTTGCCATGAAGTATCCCTTGGAGATCAGTTGTCTGGCAGTAACAAATGTCTCCATTTTGAAATGTTGATACTCAACAGACTGATTTAGTGATGTCAAATCAATGATAATACGACATCCACCATCTTTTTTAGTTTTGATAAATAGATTCGATACAAATTCCAATGGCTCGTGTCTGGCCCTCTCTATGATGCCCTTGGACACGAGCCTATCTAGTTCAGCTTTTCCTTCTACCTTTTCTGATTCTGTGGGAAGGAATACCCTTTGGGGTATGTGCTGAACTGGCGGTTCTATGCCTGGTTTAAATTCAATTTTGTATCCACTGATACTGTTGAGTATAAACTTGTTGCTAGTAAAGGAGCACCAAACATGTTTGAAGAACCTTAAACACCCTCCTGTTAATACAACACCCTTTGTCTGCGTATGTCGACAGGAACCAGACCCACCTACCTCCATGTTTATTTCTGGGAGCGTTTGCGATGGGTTTGGCCCGAGGGTGTCCTTGTTGGTGCTGTGGTGGGGCGGCGTATCTTCCCACAGCTCCGCCCTGGGCCCCGCTCTAAAAAAGAGCTCTGGGGGTAGTGGGAGGCGGTCACCAGGCTTTCACCAGCTCGGTACCTGCTGGTGGATGCCGAGGCGTGCTGCCAACTGGGTGTCTTCACCCTGCTCGGTCCTGGCGCTGCCCTCATGAGGCCTACAGGTTTGGCCGCCTCTTCCAGTTCCTTGAGCCTTTTTGCCAAGTCGGCCCCGAATAGTAGCGCCTCCTTCTCTGGCGCCGGAGCTTTGCAGAGGCCCGCGTATTTGGGGTTGAGGGCAGGCCTGATGTTTTCACGCCTTAGGTTGTTGAGCTCGTACTGTGTGTTACACATTAGGGCCAGCACATCCTGCTGGGGTGTAGAGAGCTCTGCGTTCCCGGTGGACCGAGCAAAGGCGGTAATGGCTGCAGTGTGGAGCTTCAGGATACGCTGCATCTTCAGCTCTTGTGTCCTGATATGCTGCCCCAGCTGGTTCCATATTTGGCCGTTTACGGTCTTTACCCGCAGCGCCTCGCAGTTTTCCGGCGCTGTGTAAGTGTCGAGGGCCTCTTGAATGACCTTTTCCTGCAATGGCTTATTGGAGAGCCTGTTGATACTGGCCGCCATTCTTGGTGGTAGTATCATTCCGGTCCTCGGGGGCGCCGCATACCTGCTGACTACACCCAGTAGCTCTTCTTCCTCCAGCTCGCCTGGCATGCTTGCGCTGTCGTCCGCCTGCCCTTGTGATAGGCCAGCCCAGTCCTGGCCTCCCTTACTGACCTCAAACAAGGAGGGAACAGAAGGGTGTGGCGATGGTTTGGAGGAGGCCATAGCCCGTCCTCCTTGGAGATGCCTTGCCTGCATCTCCTCGTCGAGCATCTGCTCGAGCAGCTGCCTCATGCAGCTTAAGCGGCCGTCTCCCCGTTTCGCCGGTGGAGAGTGTTCCCGTTCCTCCGACGAGTCGGAGGCCACCGGCCGGTCTGTTTTACGGGTTGCTTTTCTCCCTGTGCGGGGCGTCGCAATCGGCGGCACAGGGAGCGGCTCGGCGTCGGGTGTGCGGGAGCGTCCAAACAGCTCCTCCGCCGCTGGTGGCTGCCGCCCAGATATTGACCCCTCCTCGGGTGGAGTTGGGCAGGCAGTCCTCCTTGTTGGTCGCTTTCGGGTAACCATGGCTTTTTCGTCCGTTTAGCGACTCTGTAACACAAAAAGACTCACTTACCTGAGGTCTTGTCTTTATGCTGCCGCTGGAGAGCCTGGCTCCAGCTGCTGCCGCTGTTGCGCTGCTGACGTAATGCCGCGCCTGCGCACTGGGTGGGTTCTTCACGTAGCCACTCACGTGACTCCGAAGTAAAATCATCAGTCATAATGGCAAAGTACAAATCATGTTAGTTTCACTCTACCATTAGTGTGTCTACGTAATATAGGAAGTGAGTATTAATATGAAGTGTTCAATAGGGTGGAGATAGTGGTAGTACATTACTCTGATTGGTTCACATGCAATAACCAATCTACAGGGTGTATTATCTACAAGGTTGGATGGACTTGGATTGTTTTCTGTGGAATACCGAAGGTTGAAGGGAGCCTTGATAGCAATGTATAAAATTATGAGAGGTCTAGATATGGTAGACAGTGAGAACCATTTCCCCTGGATGGAACTGTCAAAAATGAGAGAATGCAGTTTTAAAAGCAGAGGAGCAAAGTTTAAAAGAGATGTGTGAAGCACATTTTTTTACACAAAAAAGTTGCTTGGTGTAATGTGCTGTCTGGCATGGTGGCTTTCTGGAATGTGCTGTCAGAGGTGGTGGTGGAGGCAAATATGATAGTGGTTCTTAAGAGGCTTTTAGATAAGAACATGGTATGCAGGGAATTGGAGGAATATAGATCATGAGTATGCAGGTGAGATTAGTTTATCTTGGCCATGATCAGCACAAACTTTGTGGGCTGAAGGGCTGATCCCTGTGCTGTACTGTTCAATGTTCCTTTTTCTTAAGTCTGTGTGGTATCTGACAAGATACTTATGGTATGTTACTAGCTGACCATTAGTATTTACAGTGCCACTCTAGCTAATGAATACCTGGCTTATGTACAGCTTGTATACGAATGAGCATTTGGGAGAGCGGGACTATGGATTTACGCGTTGGGTTACAAACAGTTCACAGGAAAGGAACCCTGCTGATACAGGGGACAACCTGTTTTGATCATGTTATGTTCTGATATTTTGGAGATGAGACCTGATGAGATGAAAGGTTTTGGTATCATTGGTTAGATGGCATGTCATTCCACCAAACTCTCACCTGATGGGATACTCCAAAACTTTGTCCCACATTTTCCTATTTTCCTTTGCAACATGCACTATACCAACAATCTTGGAGTCCCACGCCACCAGGTTCAGGAACAATTACTTTCCGATAACCATCGTGTGCTTGAACAAAGCTGCACAACCCTCTTCCTTCTTCAGCAATAGAACGTACACAAAAAAGCTGGAGAAACTCAGCGGGTGCAACAGCATCTATGGAGCAAAGGAAATAGGCAACTTTTCGGGCCGAAACCCTTCTTCAGCAATGGAACACTATGGTCATCTCTTTCACTAAAATCAACTTGTTTTCTAATTGTGTTTTTACACTCTTGTCCTATTTTTACACAGTATTTTTCTATTACAAGGGTCTTGAATATTTTATGTGGTCTGTGTGACGGGGTTTATGTGCCTGTAGTTCATTGTATCTGTGCATATGGCAATAATCTTGACCTGACGGGAAAATCATATTTTGAATGCATTTTCATAAGGCTGAATTAATGTGTTTGTATTTGCTTTCCACCTTTTTCCTTCCACCAGTTTTCTTCTGAATTCCACAGCCAATGCAAGATTTATTCCCTGAGAGCTGCCAATTTCTTCTCCAGGCAGCTGTTAGAGGCTGCCTGAAACTGCAGAATGATTGCACTTCTCTGCTGTTAAATTTCCAAGATTCATTTCCACACTTCTTTGCCAGGTCTGGCTCAGATTAGGAACAAAATGATGATGGGCTTCTTTTTGCGCCTCTGCTTGATTTCGACTTGTTTACTAATGTAGTGTAGGAAGGAACTGCAGATGTTGGTTTAAACCGAAGGTTTACTAGTGCTTACTTGTTTACTTGTTTCCTCGTGTCTGTCTTTTTTATGAACTTCCTTATTGTTCTTCTTCTGCTACTGCTTCTTCAGCAATCGCTCACGGGTGAGGATGACTTGCAGACACTGCTGTTCTGAAGAGTGGAAGATGCATTAATTATTTTAAAATGGAGTGGCTGTGACAAATCATCCACATAATTTTAACAGACCGAGGTGTTGATCCACTAGTAAGGGAAACCAAGAAAATTGGAGTTCAGTCTCAGATGCATAGATTTTGTATAAATGCATACATGCTCCTTGTGACTTCTTGGTGGACCAGAGTGGTGCCCCTAGTGACGTATTGGTCGGCCATAGTGGTAGTCTTCTTCCTCGTGTCCGGCCATCTTCCATATCACGTCTTTCCTGTGGTTCAGTGACGGTTGACGGTCGGTGGTTACAGAATTGGCTACTTCAGTCAGTCACTGTGGTACAGTTTCTGTCATCAGCATTGCCCGTGATGCTCCACGTGGAGGCTTCTGCTTGCATCTCATAGTGGTAGTAATGAATGGAGAGTGGAGAAGGACGGCACAGTGGCGCAGCGGTAGAGTTGCTGCCTTACAGAGCCAGGATCCTGGTTTGATCCTGACCACAGATGCTGACTTTACGGAGTTCGTACATTCTCCCATGACCTGTGTCGGTTTTCTCCGAGATCGTCGGTTTCCTCCCACACTCCAAAGCTGTACAGATTTGTAGGCTAATTGGCTGGGTAAAATTGTAAATTGTCCCTAGTTGTGTGTGTAGGGTAGTGTTAGAGTGCGGGGATTGTTGGTCAGTGCGGACTAGGTGGGCCGAAGGGCCTGTTTCCACGCTGTATCTCTAAACTGAACTAAATTAAAAAGTTCAGTCTGTACAAGGGTTTAGACCCGAAACATCGCCTATTCCTTCGCTCCATCGATGCTGCTTCACCTGCTGAGTTTCTCCAGCTTTTTTGTCCACCTTAAATTAAACTAAATGTCACTTGCTTTGCTTTTAGGATGATGATTGCGCAGGTTCATTTGGAGAAGTGCCTTTCTCCCTTATTGCTTCGGGATAATACTTCTCTCCAATTCTCAGTTGGGAGATTAAACCTCTGATAGTTGGTGAGGTACATCATCCCGACAGCCTTTATCATGCTCTTGCTCCTGCTGGTCATCTGGATCTGTCTCCTGGCCTTCAGGCTCTAGGTCTTTCACCTGCTCTTCCAGAAGCACCAAATTCCCCCTTAAATAGAATATAGGGGTCCCCACACCTGGTGGAACCATCGTGCGTTGTGCCCCCCAACACCGGCATGCCTCATCTTCATGCCTCAATTAGCCTCCTTCAATATCACCCTCATGCTTCAGTGGCTATCATCCTACCTAGTTGTAGTTAAGCCCCGTCCCACTTACATGTCCTTGGCACGCTAATTACGCAACCTCATGGTCGCGTTGAGGCGCAACAGTCCTGCAAAGGTCGGGTGCAACTTCATGCGTCCGCACAGCCATCTGGAGCGCGTGAGGTCATTTGAAGATGGACGCAAAATGCAGGAGTAACTCAGCGGAACTGGCAGCATCTCTGGAGAGAAGGAATGGATGATGTTTTGGCTCAAGACTCTTCTTCAGTCTGAAAGAAGGGTCTTGATACGAAACGTCACCCATTGCTTCTCTCCAGAGATGCTGCCGGTCCCGCTGAGTTACTCCCGCATTTTGTGTCCATCTTCAAATTTCTTGGCCCCGTACTGGGAGTAGAAGTGGGGGCGGACCGGTTCCGCAATGACGGTGCACAGTAGAGAGCACACTGATTGGTTGCATCGGGGCTTGGTTCGGCAACTTGAGCGTCCAGGAGGGGAAAAGAATGCAGAAAGTTGTGACCACTGCCCAGTCCATCATCGGCTCTGACCTCCCCACCATCGAAGGGATCTATCGCAGTCGCTGCCTCAAAATGGCTGCCAACATCATCAACGACCCACACCATCCTGGCCACACACTCATCTCTCTGCTGCCATCAGGTGGAAGGTACAGGTGCCTGAAATCTGGAACATCCAGGTTCATGTATAGCTTCTTCCCCACAGTCATCAGGCTATTAAACCCGCCATCAAACAAACTCTGAACATAACAGCCTATTGCATTTTATCTGTTTATTTATGTGTGTATATATGGTCTATGCTATATAGACACACTAAACTGTTCTGCATTTATGCTTGCATACTATGTTGTGCTGCAGCAAGCAAGAATTTAATTGTCCTATCTGGGACACATGCCAGTAAACTCTCTTGGCATCTTTGGCAGATTTAAACTGAAGATAGGCACAAAAAGCTGGAGTAACTCAGCGGGTCAGACAGTATCTCTGGAGAAATGCATAGGTGACGTTTCAGGTCGAATACGAAGATGACCCGAAACATCACCTCTTCCTTTTCTCCAGAGATGCTGACTTACTTCAGTTCTTTGTGTCTATCTTCTGAGCAGATATGAGATGCTTTGAAATTAGTGGGTTTCCTTATCCTTCAGGGGCCCATCAAGGATATAATTGGCTGCCCTGCAAGTGTGTAGATAGGGTTGTAGAGCTATCACTGAGTTGCCTAAGTGGCAATGATGCATTACTTCCAATTGAGCTCAGTGTCTTCTAGTCATGCTTTGAAAGAGAGAACAATGGAACAACTACACAGTTCCCCACAGCCTTTGATGACCTTGTGATCTCAGTCTCTGAGGCTGAAGTCAGTGCACTCCAAGGAAGTGAACCCTGGCCCAGATGGTGTAAATGTGTGATGGCTAAAGATTCCATGTGGCCATTTAACTGGTGTATTTAAGGACATCCTCAACCTCTCATTTCTGTGGCCTGAGTCTGCCACCTGAGACTGAGGGCATCTATCATACTGTTGCCCAAGAGCATTATGACCTGCCTCAATGTCTACCATCTTGTAGCACTTTATCCACTGTAATTAGTATTGGTTTTGGCTTATTATTCCCATGTGAACCAAGATACAGTGAATAATTTTGTTGGTGTGCTATCCAGTCAAATCATACTATGCACAAGTATAGTCAAGCCATTGCAGGCATTGCAAAGAGAAAAATACATGAGTGCAGATATAGCAATGTTACAAAATTTTGAGATTTAAAAAATCAAGTCTGCAATTTATCTCATCAGATAAAGCATAAAAATAAGTTTAATTGGACACCTAATTAACTTTTATATCTTCAGTATTAAAAAAGTTGAGGCCATTTTCATACTCGGAAATTAGCATCGTTCCCTTTTGCTTTTCCATTGACAATACAAAAGCTGTGATTGATGACATTCAAAAGCCCATAAGTTTCTTAAAAATTAATATAACTGAAATACATTTTCAGTTACTATAGATTGATGCATTCTGAAACAAATATAAAGCATCTTACTTGGATGACCTGAAATTAAAGCATATAATTAGTTAATTACCTAATTGTAGCTAATTACAAAATTGACCGTTGTGACGGAAATAGTAATAAACACCCAGACTGCCTTGAAAATTCAAAAATGTGATATTCTCAAGATCAGAACTTTACTATTATTGTATTATATGCTGTAAATCCATAACAGATCCATAACGTAAATAAATTACAATTCTTGCAATAGACCAAGTCTTTATGGAGAAGATCAGTTGCTAGCTGGTACATTGGCATATCATAATCAGTAGCATCATCATACTCCTCAGATTGTAACCAATAAGCAACTCTGTACACCTTGTTTTTTTCTCAACTTTTTAATTTTTGCATTGTAAACTACAGGTTTTTGCTCTTCAAACCACACATGACATGCCTTTCTGCCCACTGCTTGCCCATTAACAATGTCCTGTAGATTCCATTTCTTAAGAAAAATATATATTTTTAATTAGCCTAAGTATCTAAATAACAAACTAATCACATTCACACAAGAATAGTAAGATTAAACGAGAACTTACCAGTTTGATCTTTATTTTATGATCTGTATTTTATGAGGAGTTACGATGAGGGAATCTTACCTCATAAAATAAAGATCAAACTTCAAACTGGTAAGTTCTCGTTTAATCTTACTATTTTACTTCGGAGTCACGTGAGTGACTACGTGAAGATTTTAAAGCTCTGTAATTTCAAGCAGTGTAACAGTACATGCTTCACTCACTGCCGAAGTCATCAAGGGAAGAAGTATATTATCGTAATCAAACACGAATCAGTTTTAAAAAACAATAACAATATTTATTTTAAACAAAGAAAATAACGCTCCCCGGGTTTAAATTATATATTTGCAGAATTTAAAATCCTTTCTGCAAACAATGCAGGTTTGGCAATCGGCTTATTATAGAACATTTGGAAAGTTCTTTCCGTGGACCACCCCGCTGTTGCCAGGATATGGTCCATTGGCACATCCATACTCCTAGCCGCTGATGTTGCTGCTGCCCTGGTGGAGTGAGATGTAAAAATGTCAGTATCCACCCCAGCAGCTCCCAAAACCTGTCTGAGCCATCTAGAGATGGTTTGTACCAACACCCATATGGCTTTTTGAAGCTGACCCATAGTGCCTTTTCTCTCCCTCGGGATACTTTGGGTGTGCTAAGATATAGCAGCAGATGTGACATGACACATAAACGGGGGTCAGGTGGGTACGCCCAGAATTCCATAGTTAGTCCTGAAGTTCCCGGTCAGCTCTGCTTGACCAGCTCCCAGATTGTGAATGTAATTTGGTCAGCTGATATGACCATGTTGTCCAGTCTTAGATGGTGTAGGGACTGGAACCTTTGGGCTGAGACTAAAGCCATCAGCATTACCGTTTTCAGGGTGAGCTGTTCCAGAGTCAGGGATCTGGCTGGTGACCATCCCCTTAGAAGTGACAGGACGACACTGACGTCCCAGATCTGGGTGTACCTTGGTCTAGGGGGGTTGGTATTGAAGATACCTTTCATCAGTTTGGCCACCAGCGGATGTGAATCTATGGACTGTTGTCCTGGTGCCTGCCTCAGATAGGTTGACAGAGCACTCCTGGCACAATTAATTGTATTGTAACTCAGACCTTCATTGTAGTGAAGGCTGGACAGGAAATCCAGTACGTTCGTTATCGTTGCTGTTCTATATGTCGCCCCAGTCCTCGAGCAGTATGCTTCCCACTTCCTGATGCTGGAGAGGTATTGCTTCTTGGTGGACGGTCGGTAAGATGACGTCATCATGTCCATGGTCCTGTTTGATAGTCCCAGATCCAATAATGGGCTTTTTAAATTCTGCAACCCAACAGATTTATTCTGTCATGGCACAGATGGCTCTCGCCCGTGACAAGATAGACCAACAGATCTGGTCTACTGGGAATGGTCATGGGTGGTTCCGTGACCATGTCAAGGGCCACAGGGAACCATGGCTGTATAGGCCAGTCGGGTACTACCAAAATACCTGAAACTGAGTCCATTTGTATTTTGCGTAGGACCCGACTGATGAGGCAGAAGGGGGGAAAGGCATAGAAAAAACAATTTCTCCAATTCAGCGAGAGCGCGTCCATCACTGCTGCCCCAGGGTCTGTTTCCCAAGCGACATATGTTGCTAACTGGTGATTCAGTCGGGATGCGAAGAGATCGATATCTGGTGTTCCATATCGCTTTGTAATATCAGCAAATACTTTGGGGTTCAACATCTATTCGGTGTTGTCATTGAATTTTTGTGACCTGGTGTCCGCCACTGTATTAAGCTTACCTGGTAGGTAAGTTTCTGAACGCCAAATATGTCTGTCGACACACCATTGCCAGATTGTGTTGACCAGATTGTCACATGATATCGATTATATTCCGCCCATATGGTTAATGTAGGCCACCAATGTGGTATTGTCAATTTGTAGGCGGACATGCAAATGGTGCATAGCTGAACAATTAGCTTTTAGCCCATAAAACGCACCAAACATTTCTAAATAATTTATACCCAGTGTCTGTATTAATGAAGATTCTTGTGTATTCCATCTACCATCAATACTAGATATAGTGTTAGTTGCTCCCCAGCCTTGAGCACTAGCATCCGTTTGTATTGTGATTGTTGGGTTATTGATAATGATGGGGCTGGAACTATGCCAAATGTTTGTTTTCCACCATTTTAATTCTGATATTGCTCTAGGTGGTAATTTCATGGGTCGATTGAAATGACCCTTATGTTGTTTTAGTGCTTGCACCTTTGCTCTTTGTAAGTTTTGGTAATGCAAAGGTCCAAGCTGGGTAGCTGGAATGCTGCTACTAATTTTCCAATTACTCTTGCCACCTGACGAATAGTTGGTTGATTGGTAACCATCAATTTGTTGCAGGCTTGTACCAATTCTGCTGCTTTTTCTTTTGGCAGTGTTACAGATATGTGGACTGAGTTAATTGTGAATCCCAGATAATCCATAGTTGTGGATGGTGTCAACTTAGATTTATCTGGATGTATAACAAACCCCAAAGTTTCAAACAATTGTTCAGTAGCTAATACTGCTGATTTAGCTAGTTCCAGAGTTTTGCCCATTATTAAAATCAAAGATACACCATGACAATGTGTTTTTGTTTTCTTACCAGCCAAGGCTGGTTTTAATATCTTGGTAAATAATCTTAGGGCTGATGGTAGCACATTTGGCAATGCTTTATACTGCCATTGTTGCCCCATCCAGTTAAACTTTAGGTATATACGATGATCCTTATGAATGGGTACTGAATAGTATGCATCTTTTAGATCGATGCATGCCATGAAGTATCCTTTGGAAATCAATTGTTTGGCAATAACAAGTGTTTCCATTTTGAAATGTATATACTTGACAAAAGTATTCAGTGTCGTTAAGTCAATGATGATGCGACATCCACCATCTTTCTTGGTTTTAGTAAAAATATTTGATACAAATTCCAAAGGGTCATGTTCCGTTTTTTCTATGACTCCTTTCGTATGTAATCTCACCAGTTCCGCCTGTCCCTCACATTTTTCTCTTTGTGAGAGGGTAAAGTTCCTGTGGGGGTGCATGCTGAACTGGTGGCATACTTTTTCGGATGAATTCAATTTTGAATCCCTGAATACTTTGTAGTATATAATTATCAAGAGTGATAGTCCTCCATGCTTCCGAAAACAGGTGTAACCTTCCCCCAGTTAGTACAGACCCCCCACCTTTTATGTTCTGGAAGGAACCAGATCCACCTACCTCCATGGTTACCGGTAGAGTGTTCATTTCTTGGGTTTCTGGCCCTTCGTCGGTCGAGGTGTTACTGTGTGGGGGTGGTGCATCTTCCATGGGGTCCGCTCTGGGCCCTGCCCTAAAAAAGGCCTCCGTGGATGATATGCGGGCCCCATGCTTTCACTAGTACCATGATGCTGACGCCTACTGGTGGATGCGTAGGGGTGCTGCTGTCTGGGTAGTGTGTTTTTGCTCGTTCCGGGGCCTGCCCTCATGAGTCCAAATGCTTTCGACTCCTCGTCCAGATCTTTTACCTGTTTCGGCAGGTCCTTTCCAAATAGCAGGATTTGAGGCTGTGAGGTCGCAGATTTGCACAACCCTGCAAATTTGGGATTGAGGACAGGTCTGATGGCATTTTTTCGCAGGCTGGTAATCTTGTACTGTGTGTTGCACAATAGAGCCAAGGTGTCTTGCTGGTTTTCGGTCATTTCGACCCCATCCACGGAACGAGCATACGAGGTAATGGCTGACGTCAGGAGCTTCAGAATTTTTTGGAGCTTTACCTCTTGGGTCCAAATGCCCAACCCAATGTGTCCCCAGATTTGGCTGTTGATGGCCGGTACATTGAGCGAGATGCAATTCTCCTGGGGCGTGTATTTATCCAATGCCTCATTCACTACCTGCTCTTGTAGAGGGTTGAAGGACAGGTAGTCAATACTGGCCGCCAGTTTAGACTGCAACAGTTGTCCCGCTCGCGGTGTTACTGCGTAGCGGTTGACCACTCCCAGCAGCTCTTCCTGTTCCTGCACCCCCAGCATACTGCTGTTGTCTTTGGCCATGGACCCCTCTTGTTGACCAGCCCAGCCCTGGTCACCAACCCTCCCCTCTGCTGAGGGAGATGCAATGGACAGTGCTGGATATTGCACTGTTGTGGGTGTGTATACACTCCCATGGCGGGCTTGCCCCATCTCCCGGAGCAAGTCCCGCTGGAGCATCTGCTCCATCAACCGCTCAATGTGGGACAAGCGGTCACCTTTGCCGCTCTCGTGCGGCGTGTCTTCCGGACCGGACTCATTGGAGTCTATCGGTCTGACCGACTTCTGTTTAGCCTTGCCTCCAATCCACTGCGGTTGTTCGAGCTGAGCAGCTAGCGGCGTTGGGCTCGGCTCTACAGAAATTGCATCGGTGATTGTGGACCGCTGCGAGTGCGTTCCAGGTGCTGCCGGTCGCTTCCCACTGCTGGAACCCTCCTGGGCCATCACAGTCGGACGGGGTGCAACCTTCTTTGTTTTTCTTCCCTTGTCCATGTTGTCTATACAACAGAGCACAACAAGGGTTTCTCCAAATACGACCTCAGAATAAGTTTTACTTACCTGGAGGTCCCGTTTTAAACTTTTTTGGGGAGAGCTCGTTCTCCCGCCCATTGTTGTTGCACTGCGTGAGACGCTATATGTCATGCATGCGTGCAGGCGGGGTCTTCACGTAATCACTCACGTGACTCCGAGGTAAAATTTACAATATAACATCATTTTTAAATCTCACTGTCATGAATTTATATCCCAGATGGAAGGAATTTAATGTTTAATTCCCATAAATTAATCTAGAAACATCCACCCAAAATATAACCAAATTATTGTATTTTGCACAATACATGTGACGCAAACTGTTGTGAATTTTTAGTTTAAAAATAATGATCATGGAGAGAGAATATGACAAAATATAGACAATTTAGACGGCTTATCTCCAAATAAAATGGGCATTTTCATCATGTTGCTTCTAGAACTTGATCGATTGGAACGTTGCATTTGCGGCGAATTTGAACTCCATATCGGTAGGAAAACACTGCCGGTTCGTATGGGGCCCTAATCACATTTTTGCTTATAGAGGATTGATTAAAGTCATTCCAAGAAGCTTGGAAGTTTATATGTAAAATAAACGACTTACACCGTCTTTTGTCCCGTACTTGAGATCCGTCATGTTGCAGGCGTTGACGGAGTTAGAAGTAGCTTTTCATTTTAATCCAGCAATTAAATTGTCCATCGATTTTTTTTTAAACATATCGAGAACGGAAGTCCGGTGGATTTTTCATCAGCAGCTGGCAGCCCAAGGAAATCCGCCTCCGACAGGCAGTCGAAAATGGCATTTTAATCTGACATGAGATTCTGATTGTGTTTGTACTGTGCAGTGCATCAGAACACAGTAGGAACAGGTGTATCTCATCTCTCATCCTTCAAGCCTGCTCTGATATTTAATACGACCATGGCTGATATGTGCTTGTCTCAACTCTTCCCCTCTTCTGTGCAATCATATTATGTTGTGGTTATTGATGTATAATGGATTTTATCATAACTTCAAAATGAAAATTGGATTAATATTAATTTCACTAGCATCTTATAATACAGGTAAATGCCAATGTCATAAGTAGATTATAATACAGGCGATAAATTTGCCCTCCGGACACACATTGACTCAAAAGGGTCTTTAACTCAGAGCTCCCGTGGATTTTGAAACAACAAAGAGAAGCGGGAGAAAGCACTGATTGGCTCTAGCCCGAGTCAATTTATCAGTCAATATAAGGAAGGCTGCTCTTAGGGCATGGCAGTGAGGGAGCGGCCTTGTGAGGGAAGTGCTTGTGAGGGAAGTTCTTGTGAGTAAATTGTGAGTCTTTGGCTCGAGAGTCTTTGGCGAGGAGACTGAGGAAAGGTGGCTACGCATAAAGCTCGAGAGGACGGAACGCGGTGAACACATGTCGGGGCAGATGAGGCAGTGTGAGGTTTGCAAGATGTGGGAGCCCAGGGACACAGATGGAGCCTCTGGCTGCTACAACTGTGGCAAGTGTGCGTCCAGCTTCAGCTCCTAAAGGACCGTGTTGGGGCACTGGAGAAGCAGCTGGATGACCTCAGGGCCATCCGGGAAAACGAGTTTCTTGGACAGGACCTACCGTGAGGTAGTCACGCCGAGGATACGAGAAGAACCAAGGTGTGTGACGGAGAGAAAGGGTGGAAATCGTGGAGTGCAGAAGACCCAGGTGGCTGTGCCCAATGAAAGCAGGTGCGCCCTCTTGGGAACTGTCTGGGGAGACGATGTTTCCAGTCCGAGCGGCGGACACGTAGGTGGCTCCAATCCTAGAGATGGGACTTGACCGGCGAGACCGACATTGGGCAGAGCAATAGGGGTGGGTGACTCCATTGTCCGTGGTGCGGACAGGAGATTCTGTGGCGGCAGACGAGGCACGAGGATGGTCTGTTGCCTCCCTGGTGCCAGGGTTCAGGATGTCACGAGCCAAATTCTGAACATCCTCGAGAGGGAGAAGGTGAACAGCTGGCAGTAGTTGTGCACGTAGGCACAAACAACATCGGGAAGAAGAGGAAGGAGGTTATCCAGCATGACCTCAGAGAGTTGGGAAGAAGACTGAAATGCCGGACTTCTAGGATGGTTATCTCTCGATTGTTTCCAGTACCTCGTGCTAGTGAGGACAGGAACAGGGAGATGGGGATCTGAATGTGTGGCAGAGGGGCTGGTGCAGGGAGCAAGGATTTCGATTTATAGACCACTGGGATCTCTTCTGGGGTGGGAGTGACCTGCACAAAAGGGACGGGTTACACCTTAACTGGAGTGGGACCGACATTCTGGCAGGCAGGTTTGCTAGGGGAGAAAGGGACGACCGTGGTTGACAAGGGACGTCAGGGACAGTATAAAAATTAAAGCAAAGAAGTACAACGTAGCAAAGATGAGCTGGAAGCAAGAGGATTGGGTAATGTTTAAAGAACAATAGAAGATAACCAAAAACACAATACGGGGATAAAAGTTGAGGTACGAAGGTAAGCTAGCCAAGAATATAAAGCAGGATAGTAAAAGCTTCTTTAGGTATGTGAAGAGGAAAAAATTAGTTAAGACCAAAGTTGGACCCTTGAAGACCGAAAAAGGTGAATTTATTATAGGGAACAAGGAAATGGCAGATGAGTTGAACAGGTACTTTGGATCTGTCTTCACTAAGGAGGACACAAACAATCTTCCTGATATAGTAGTGGCCAGAGGATCTGGGATGACGGAGGAACTGAAGGAAATCCACATTAGGCAGGAAATGGTGTTGGATAGACTGATGGGACTGAAGGCTGATAAATCCCCAGGGCCTGGTGGTCTGCATACCAGGGAAGTGGCTCCAGAAATCATGGATGCATTGGTGATAATTTTCCAATGTTCTATAGACTCAGGATCAGTTCCTGTGGATTCAAGGGCAGCTAACCTAAACCCACTTTTTACGAAAGGCGGGAGAGAGAAAACGGTGAATTATAGACCAGTTAGCCTGACATCGGTGGTGGGGAAGATGCTGGAGTCAATTATAAAAGATGAAATATTAGATAGAAACATTTAGATAGCAGTAACATGATCGGTCCGAGTCAGCATGGATTTACGAAGGGGAAATCATGCTTGACTAATCTTCTGGAATTTTTTGAAGATGTAACTAGGAAAATGGACAAGGGAGAGCCAGTGGATGTAATGTACCTGGACTTTCATAAAGCATTTGATAAGGTCCCACAGTTGGACATCCGGTGGCGCTGTTGCTAGCTGCCTCAGCCTTCAGTCCGGTCATTTTTGTTTGTTTTGTTATGTTTGAAGTGTGTTTTTTAAAATGTCTTTTGTGGGGGAAGAGGGTACGGTAAAGGCGCTTCCTGGAGAGGACGCGACTATTATGAAGGTCGCGTCCTCGCACCCCCCCCCCCCCCCCCCCCCCCCCCAGTGGCCTTCCTACTGGATTGGCGTGGCCTTTCCTGCCGGGAGCGACCATAGCTCCATACAGCGCTGGGCTGGCTCCATTGGGCAACTTGGTCAGCAATGTCTGCACCGAAAATGTTGCCAAGTTCAGCTGATCTCATCTGCTGGCACATGATACATACCCTTCTATTCCCTGCAATTCCATGTGCTGACCTAAAAGCCTCTTAAACGCCACTATCATACCTGCCTCCCCACCACCGCTGGAAGTGAGTTCCAGGCCACCATCACCCTCTATGCAAAAACTTGCCCTACACGTTTCCATTAAACTTTCCCCTTCTCAAGTTATAGCCATGTGTCTGGTGTTTGTCATTTCCACCCTGGGATAAAGGTTCTGACTGTCTACTCTATCTATGTCTCTCATAATTTTATATACTTCTATCAAGTCTCCCCTCATCCTCTGATCTTTCAGAGCAAACAATCCATCCAACCCTGTAGCTGAAATTCTCTAATCGAGGCAGCTTTCTGGTAACGCTCCTCTGCACCCTCTCCAAAGCCTCTGGATCCTTCCAGTAAAGGGATGAACTGAACTGAATGCAATATTCCAAATGCAGCCTAACCAAAATCTTATAGAGCTGCACATCATGACTTCCTGACACATATTCAATATCTTTAGCAATAAAAGAAAGCAAACCATACACCTTCTTTACCACCTTATCTACTTGTGCTGCCACCTTCAATGAGCTATGAACTTCAAGATCTCTCTGCACATCAATGCTGTTAAGAGTCTTGCCATTAACTGTATACACTCACCTCACTTTCAGCCTCACAAAGTGCAATACTTCTCAGTTATTAAAATCTACATATTTTGCGCCCATTTCTGTAGCTGATCTGACAGTATTCCTCACTGTCTGCAATTCCTCCAATGTTGGTGTCGTCAGCAAACTCACTCACCAACCCATCTACATTTACGTCCAAGTCATTAATATATATAGATATATCACCAATAGCAAAGGTCCCAGCACAGATCCCTGTGGAACTCCATTGGTGACAGAACTCCAGCCAGAATATCTACCCTCCACCCTGTCTTCCATGTATAAGCCAATTCTGAATCCACAAAACCAAGTCACAAATCCCATACATTTCAAGCTTCTGGATCATGAGGAACCTTATCAAAAGTCTTACTGAAATCCATGTATACAACATTCACCACCGAACCATCAATCTACTTTATCGCCCCCTCAAAAACCTTAATCAAGTTAGTAAGACACTACCTGCCACGTACATAGCCCTGCTAGTTATCCCTAATTAACCCATTTACTCTTCCAAAAGAGAGCAAATCCTATCTTGAAGAATTCTCTCCAACATTTCCTCTACCACAGACGTGAGGTTCACTAGCCTATAGTTCCCTGGATTCCCTCCACTTCCCTTTCCCCCAGAACCTCATTCTAAATCAACTGGAAATGTTCATTTGGTTCTAAGACTTAACCATATCAAAAATAAGCCCACCTGCTTAAACAATCTAATTTGGTGTTTGCAACGCTCAGTGTATGGTTCAGCATCAGAGAGTCATAGCATAGATTTAGATCATTTGGCCCAACTCATCCATACCGAGCAGTTTTTGTGACAGAACTAGTCCCACTCCTATTTTTGGCGCATAATCACCCCTAATTTCTTTCCTATCCATGCAACTGTCTAAATGTCCGAAACCACCACCATTGTATCCACTCTACAGCTTTCTTTAGCAGCTAATTCCATACATGCACCACTTTGTGTGTGAAGAAATTGTCCCTCAGGTCTGTATTAAATCTTTCCCCACTCACCTTCAGCCTGTGGCCAATTTACAAGATTCCATGACATTCACATCTTGTCATAGTCTGCCCTCTCCTCATTCTCATCCACTTCACCTCCCGGTACTTTTCCACCGGTCCCTCCTTCTCCTTGCCTGCCACTCCCCTCTCATCAGCCCAACTCTCCTCACCTGTTGCACTCAGTTGCTTCTGATCACCTATTAACCCGGTATATAGACTCTCCTCACCGTTCGCACAGTGCCAGATTTTTTTCAGCATTCATGCAAGACTCTCCAGTGATTTCCCGACTGCCTACATGGATTCGAACCTGCCTGCCCTTGACCATTCCGTCCTGTCGTCTTCCCGGCTATCACCTCAGCCTTCTGTCCCCGACCATGGCCTTCGTCCTGTACCTCCTGGTTTCTGTCTGCCTCTCTCCTGGGCTGTTTGGTGTATCCCTGCAACGGCTCCTCAACTTCCTGGCTTTGACTCTCCTTTCGTCTGTCCCTCGCTGGTTTGTTTGCATCGTGTGTTGGATCTCCTGGTTACCGGACCTTCCGCTACCCCGACTACGTCTCCTGCCTGCCCCTCTTCGGAACCCTCGCTCAATCTTGAACCTCTGTGTGAGTACGGTGTACCCATTCCTGTGTTACTACTCTGTGTTACAGTATCGTAATAAAGTTCATTACCAATTATACCTGCCTGATTCTGTGCTGCTATTGGGTCCAAGCTATACCCGTTACACATCTAGAAGGAAATAGTCCAGGCATGAGAGTGTGGCTGAAGGCAGTAATAAGTCTTTTATTTCTGTCCTCAGAGCCTTTGCGAACAAGAATTTCCAAAGACATTGTTCATCACAGAAGTCCAGGTATCGCATGATGTCTCTGAAAACTTTCTGCGCGCAGTCTTCACAGATGGACATTCCTACACGTCTGTATCCATGTATCCAAATGGAATTAAATGGTGTCATGGAATGAGTAGCTCACCAGAACAGATGTTAAAACCATACTATTTTGAGCACCACTCCATGATCCTTGTGAGGGGCGGGGTGTTTGAACAGACTGCTGTCAATTCTGAAGCGATCCTGTGATTCTGTCAGTTATGAGTAAACCAAGTACGTGGCATGCTGCACTCTTAGTTCTCCTGAAACAGTTCCACAGCAGTTGTTGTCTGAAGATCTGAGCTCCATTTTATGTCAGTACAGCAGAGTTGTGAATGTATTTTAAATGTCACTATTGTACCTGCCTCTACAGCTTCTTCTGGCATTTCATTTCACATTTGGCATCATCAGGTTTAGATTTGGCACCAGGAAAATAATTGGATACGTCGACATGAATCATTGCCGGAGGGTCTTGGCTAATCTCATGAGTGGTGGGAATTTTACCTCAAATGATTTACTCAGGCTAAAATTGATCGTGGACTACAGAATAATTAAAAAAGCAACAGTTCTGAGGCAGATTTTTAATTCCATACATACTGCCTAAATATTTCCAGAATTATTTTGTTCCCACTACAAATTCTGACAGACAGGCTTAAAATTGAAATGTTAACTTTGTTTCTCTTTCCATAATTACTGCCTGACTTGCTGAGATTTGTTAGCACCTTTTGTTCGGATTTCTGCAATTTTTACTTTGGCCATCTACTGTGAGTCATTCCATTGCTATTGGATGATAGATTCGGAGAGATACAGCATGGTACAACAGGCCTTTCATCATTAATTTAGACAGATTGTATCTTAACTCCTCACATTCTCGTCAACCCTTTCCAAAAGCTACCACTCACCTACACACTACATGCAGTGGCCAATCAACCTACATGCCTTTGGGATGTGGGAGGACACCAGAGCATCTGGAAGAAAGCCATACCGTCACAGGGAGAATATGCAAAATCCATACAGGCTGCAACAAAGGTCGGGATTAAATTAGGCCATTGTTGCCTTGAGTCAGCAACTCTACAAGTGGTGCCACTGTGCTGCCCAATAACTCTATAAGTAAATTCCAGTGAGGAATATAACCGGAGATGGTTGGAGACTTGTCCAGGAACCAACAGTAACCGAGACCTTAGCTGTACAATAGGATACTTTGGGCATGAGACCAACTTCACTATGGGTTTAGTTTAGATTAGTTTAGTTTAGTTTAGTTTATTGCCACATGTACCAAGGTACAGTGAAAAGCTTTTTTTGCGTGCAAACCAGTCAGCGGAAAGGCAATACCCGATTCCAATCGAGCCATACCCAGTGTACAGATACATGATAAAGGGAATAATGTGAATAACGTTTAGTGCAAGATAATGTCCGGTACAGTCCGATCAAAGACTTTACCGTCGATAGGTAGATAGTAGCTCAGGACTGCTCTCTGGTTGTTGGTAGAATGGTTCAGTTGCCTGATAATAGCTGGAAGAAACTGTCCTTGAAATGGAGAGGAGAGGAGAGAAGAGGGAGTTCAGGGGTGTCTAAGTACACACAGATTGGTGGTGATGCCTTATCAAGTTGCTTCTTGGATGGATCAAGGAACAGTAACCGAAAGCCTGTGGATCGGTGAAGATGGTCCCCTTATCCATAAATATGTACAAGCAAACCACATTTTCAATTAGCGACATGCATCAGTAAGATGAATGCTAAATATGAACCCGTATTTTGAACATACTGATATAAGCCAAACAAACATCATGAAAAGGAATCACTCACAATAAATGTCAAATAAAAGAACTTTGTACAAAATCTGAACAAAAAACAAAAAAATGCTGCAAATTTTCAGCAATTGGGGGTAGCAACCATCAGCCTCTCTCCCTCCTTCAAATGAAAGGATGATCTAATAAATTTGCATTTGATTGAAAACGGACTGTGTAGCCGATTGTTTCACATGGTCAGGCAACGTCTGTGGAAAAACATTTCAAGCATGAGAATTTTTGTCAGCACTTCCAATGCTGACAGAAGGCCTTGAAGTAGAAACATTAACTTTGTTTGTCTTTCCATGGTTGCTGTCTGACTAGCTGAAAGTTTCCAGCATTTTCTGTTTTTTGCTTTGTTCAGAATTCTGCTTTTATTAAATAAATTTCTGCCTAATTTATTGTGAGTGATTCCTTTTCTGCAAAAACGATTACATAATGTTTACTTAGCTTTTGTCAGTATATTCAAAATACTGGTTCAGAAGTAACATTGCAACCAACAGTCATCTCCTAAATTAAACTGGGTCTCCCAGCAACCAGAAGTCTGAAGCTGAAGGCAGACATTGGATCTATGGAAGGTGCAAAATGCTGGAGTAGCTCAGCAGGACAGGCAGCATCTCTGGAGAGAAGGAATGGGTGACGTTTACGGGTCGAGACCCTTCTTCAGTCTGGCATCAGGCAGAGCCATAATGGTGGATGACTCCATTGTACGTGATGCGGACAGGAGATTCTGTGGCGATAGGCGAGACTCGAGGAAGGTGTGTTGCCAGGGTCCAAGATGTCTCAGACTGACTGAAGAACATCCTTGAGAGGGAAGGTGAACAGCCGGACGTAATTGTGCGTGTAGGCACAAATGACGTGGGTAAGAAGAGAAAGGAAGTTCTGCAACGTGAGTATAGAGAACTAGGTAGGAGGCTGAAAAGCAGGACTTCTAGGGTGGTTATCTCTGGGTTGCTTCCAGCACCTCTTGCTGGTGAGGGTAGGAATAGGGAGATAGGGGATCTAAATGTGTGGCTGAGGAGTTGGTGCAGGAGGCAGAGATGTAGATTTCTAGACCACTGGGATCTCTTCTGGGGCAGAGACAAAGGGATGGGTTGCACTTTAATTGGGAGGGGACTGACATTCTGTCATGCAGGTTTACTCGTGCTACACGGGTGGGTTTAAACTAAACAGTGGGGGGGGTGGGGTCAACAACGTGGAAGCGTATGCGTGCAGTTAACGGGAAAGGGAGTGTAGGAAAGGTCACGTTTAAACTAACAGGGCAGGGACATGGGAACCAATGCAAGGAGACAGAGGGCCGTAAAAGGAGGATGGAAGCAAAAGGGAGAAGGGAGATAATAAAAACTAACCTGAAAGACCCACGAGGTACCCCGAGTTTAAAACAAATTTAACTCGTGGTAACTACGTACAATTAACGTAGCGGGAACGTCGGAACTTGTGGACGCAACTTAGCGACTCGTGGCGCTAACGGCAGGTTCCCGTGAAACTTGGTAAATCTTGGAATATTCAAACATGTTTAAAGTTTTCCACAAGTAAAATGTACCGCTGAAGTTAAAAATTGAAACATTTAAACTCGTTTTAAGAACGTAGTGGCCCGTGCGTTTACCTTAGTGTCTCGTGAGTCTACAGTGAGAACTCTTTAACTCAGCAGGCAGGCAGTATTAGCGTTCATAGAGCGGGATCTTTTGAAGAATATCTGGGTTTGAGGATTGACCGGATCGGAAGATTTAGCGAGGGCCCAGTGCAATTAGCCATCTGGTTAGACAAGACCAGGCTTAAACCTAATGAGGAAGCAAAGCTTGCTAAAGAGGTCGTGATATATCTATTTTATCCTTTAATCTTGGACGAAGTTTGGCAAAACACATCGCCAAGTTTGTGATGGGAATTGGCTAGGATAGACAGGCAAATTCCAGAAAGTTTGTCAAAGATATATTACATCTTCCAATTAGTGAGGTGAAGGTCTTTTGACCTGCAGGTTTCGTAATTGGGCCTTGACATCCCTAAATTGATCATCGTTACGATCATTAGAAAGTTAGCGTTTAATAAAATTGACCTTATTTACTTTAGACATGCGAGTAATATTTCTAGGGTTAGGGAACTGAAGTATGTCAAGGACCATAATGGTAGGACACGTAATAGACGTCTTGAAACCATTGGTAATAACACGGCAGGGGATAATGCCAGTGGATGGGAGTAAGTGCCCATTCAGTCAACTATCCTTCCAGTGCAAGTTTTGCTTATTATAAGGATAGTCTCAAATCCAATTGGTGAATTAAGCGGTCAAACTCGTTTTTTTAAGCCCAACTTGAAAGGTAAAGGTGATACATAGAAACATAGAAAATAGGTGCAGGAATAGGCCATTCGGCCCCTCGAGCCAGCACCGCCATTCAATATGATCGTGGCTGATCATCCAACTCAGTATCCCGTACCTGTCTTCTCTCCATACCCCCTGATCCCTCTAGCCACAAGGGCCACATCTAACTCCCTCTTAAATATAGCCAATGAATTGGCCTCAACTACCCTCTGTGGCAGAGAGTTCCAGAGATTCACCACTCTCTGCGTGAACAATGTTCTTCTCATCTCGGTTCTAAAGGATTTCCCCCTTATCCTTAAGCTGTGACCCCTTGTCCTGTAATACGTTTGCTCTGGTCTCTGGAATGCAGTCTTCGGGGACGTGATCTGTCGCAGGTGCCGCTGTTTTCTAATGTTCGATTACAGATATCTGGATGGATGATATAGACTTTAGGGATTTGCAAAATTTTGGTAATCCACTATCTGGATATCTTGATCGTTCTCCATCGGACTCTGTTGAAAGAGAAGAGGCAAGGGGATACACGTGCTTTGCAAACTAACGCCATTTGGAAGGCAGCACCTGTGGCTCCCAGCGGAAGACGGTCCTGACCACACGCCGGGGCCTCATCCATGCGTCCCCTTCCTACTCGCTGGGGCACCCGTTCCTGCTTTAGAAATTCACCTGGTTCCATGTCCCGGACTCTTTTTACATTTACCGGGGCACTGTTATAAAGAACAGTACAGCACAGAAAGAGGCCCTTCAGTCCATAATGTCTGTACCATTATGATGCCAATCTAAATGTACCCTACCTGCTTGCACATGAGCCTCTACTCCCTGCCCGCTCATCCATGTGTTGGTCTAAATGCCTCTTAAAAGTTGATATTGCGTCTGCTTGCATCACATTCCCTGGCAGTAGAATCCAGACGCCCACTCCAACGTGTGGAAAACACTCGGGGTCTTGCATCTTAATCCTGTGCCCTCTAGTATTTGAGAATCAGGGTCGGGTAATCCCTCTAGTTCCCCGCGCTTTCTTGAAACTTAGGGCTGATAGTAATAATTATCATTCTACCGTGTGACGTTTACACACGATAGCTAGTCCGGTACCAGGTGTTACGAGTGTAGAGAATTAAAGGAGTTTTATTGTAAAACAGCAGCCTGGAAGCAAGAGTGAACAGGTAAGCCTCCTTTAATTTGAAGCATTAGCGTTGCCGGACCAACGGGTGTTTTAAATTAGTGCTCCATTACATATTGAATTCACTATTCTTTCTTTAAATGTTGCACAAAAGAACAACACATTTTGTGGTTAGAAGGAGCGTCAGACACAGACGCGGGAGAGTTTAGCTGAGCGGGAGGTTCACTAGGGAGAGGAACTTGGTAACTTGGGAGTGGAACTTGACACATCGCGGAAATGAGAAGTAAACGGCAAACTTATACACTCACGTGGGAACTCAGTTAAAATCTTGATCATACACTTGGAATCTCGTACACAACCACGAGTCTTTCACTCGGGGTACCTCGTGGGTCAGCTCGCACCGTGAGACAGGGCTATTAGTAGTTAAGGGATACAATATAGTTGGAATTACGGAGACATGGCTCCAGGGTGACCAAGGCTGCGAGCTACATATATATTGGGCCAACCAAATTGGTGACAGTGCTGAGGAGGAGGATTTCCTGGAATGTATACGGATTAGGAGGGAGAGTGACACAGTTAATTCAGAGACTAGGGTCCTGAACTTGAATAAAGGAGACTTTGAAGGTATGTGATGGGAATTGGCTAGAATAGACTGGCAAATTATACTTAAAGGGTTGACAGTGGAGATGCAATTGCGAAGATTTAAAGACCTCATAGATGAACTACAGAAATTGTTCATCCCTGTCTGATGAAAAAATAAAACTGGGAAGGCGGCTCAACCATGGCTGACGAACAAAGTCAAAGATAGTGTTAAAGCTAAGGAAGAGCATATAAATTGGCCAGAAGAAGCAGCAAATCACAGGATTGGAAGAAATTTAGAACAGAGGAGGACAAAAGGGTTAATTAAGAGGGGGGGGGGGAGAGCATGAAAGAAAGCTTGCCGGAATATAAAAACACGGACTGTAAAAGTTTCTATAGATATGTAAAAAGGAAAAGATTAGTGAAGACAAATGTGGATCCCTTACAGTCAGAGACAGATGAATTTATAATGGGAAACAAGGAAATGGCAGAACAGTTAAATAACTAAATTAGTTATTTGGTTCTGTCTTCACTAAGGAAGACACAAACAACCTCCTAGAAATACTAGGGGACTGAGGATCTAGTGGGAGGGAGGAACTGAAGGGAATCCACATTAGTCAGGAAATGGTGTTAGGTAAACTGTTGGGACTGAAGGTAGATAAATACCCAGGGACAGATGGTCTGCATCCCAGAGCACTCAAGGAGATGTCCCTAGAAATCATGGATGCATTGGTGATCATTTTCCAATGTTCTCTCGACTGGATCAGTTCCTGTGGACTGGAGGGTAGCCAATGCAACTCCACTTTTTAAGAAAGGAAATAGAGAGAAAACGGGGAATTATAGACAAGTTAACCTTATATCAGTAGTGGGGAAGATGCTGGAGTGATGGGATCGGTTAATGTAAGCATGGATTTATGAAGGGAAAATCATGCTTGACTAATCTTTTGGAATTTTTTGAGGATGTAACAAGCAGAATGAATAAGGGAGAGCCAGTGGATGTGGTGTATGTGGACTTTCAAAAAGCCTTTGATAAGGTCCCACACAAGAGATTAGTGTGTAAAATTAGAGCACATGGTATTGGGGGTAGGATATTGACATGGATAGAGAACCGGTTGGCAGACAGGAAGCAAAGAGTAGGAATTAACAGGTCCTTTTTAGAATGGCAGGCAGTGACTGGTGGGGTGCCGCTAGGCTCGGTGCAGGGACCCCAGTTATTTACAATATATATTAACGATTTAGACGAGGGAAATGTAACATGAATGAATGAATGAATGAATGAATGAATGAATAAGTTTGAATGAATGAATACGTTTGTTGGCCAAGTATTCACATACAAGGAATTTGCCTTGGTGCTCCACCCGCAAGTGACAAATGACATATAGTGACAGTTAGGAATGACACATAAAACATTGAACATTAATAATAAAACATTATTGATTAAATATGTGAATTAAATAAAATACCAGAGCATAATAAGGCTACAGATTTTTTGGTTTTTGAGTAGATCTACTGCTCGTGGAAAAAAAATGTTTTTATGTCTGGATGTGACAGCTTTGACAGTCCGGAGTCGCCTTCCAGAGGGAAGTGATTCAAAGATTTTATGGCTGAGAGAGGTCAGAGATGATCTTGCCCGCTTGCTTCCTGGCCCTTGCAATGTACAGTTCATCAATGGAGGAAGGTTACAGCCAATAACCTTCTCAGCTGATCGGACGATTCGCTGCAGCCTCCGGATGTCATGCTTGGTGGCCGAGCCACACCAGACCAGAGAAAGTGAGTACAGATTCTACGATGGCCAAATAGAATTGGACCATCATTGCCTGTAGCAGATTGTGCTTCCTCAGCTGCCGCAGGAAGTACATCCTCTGTTGTGCTATTTTTTTGATTGTGGATGGTAGCCCCCAACTTATGGTCCTTGGAGATGATTGTTCCCAGGAACTTAAAAGACTCCACAGATATGACAGCGGTGTTGTTGATGATGAGTGGGATGAGGGGAGGGGGAGCTCTCCTAAAGTCTACTATCAATTCCACTGTCTTAAGGGCATTGAGCTCCAGGTTGTTACGATGGCACCAGGACGCTAGCTGTGTTACTTCCTGTCTGTAGGCATATTTTTCCCCATCCTGGATCAGTCCAATCAGGGTTGTGTCATCCGCAAACTTGAGAAGCTTGACAGAGGATTCAGTGGAGGTACAGTCATTGGTGTAGAGAGAGTAGAGGAGAGGGGAGTGTACGCAGCCTTGCGGTGCTCCTATGCTGAGGGTTTGCAAGTCCGAAAGTGTTTTCCCAGCCTCACATGCTGCTTCCTGTCTGTCAGGAAGCTGGTGATCCACCGACAGAGGGTTCAGACACAGTCAGGCACAGTCAACTCGGAACGTTTGGCGTGTAATACAATGGTGTTGAATGCAGAGCTAAAATCAACATACAAAATCCTCGCATAGGTCTCCTGGCAGTCTAGGTGCTGGAGGATAAAGTGCAGGCCCAGTTTGACTGCGTCATCTACAAATCTATTGACCCGATATGCAAACTGCAGAGGGTTTGTAATATTTTTCAGCACAAGCCTTTCAAGGGTCTTCATGACTACAGAGGTCAGTGTGACAGGCCTGTAGTCATTAAGACCAGTAATCCTTGCCTTTTTGGGTGCAGGGTCAATAGTGGAAGCTTTGAAGCAGGCAGGGACAGTACAGGTTTGCAGGGACTGGTTGAAAATGTCTGTGTAGACCGGCGTCAGTTGTTCTCCAGAGAGCTTGAGAGTAGAGCGGGAAACATTATCCGGTCCTGGAGATTTCCGGCTTTTCTGCCTTCTGAACAGCCTCTGCACCTTCTCTATTTTTATTGTTGATGAACATCTCTAAGTTTGCAGATGACACAGAGCTGAGAGGCAGTGTGAGAAGCGAGGAGGATGCTATGAGGCTGCAGGGTGACTTGGATAGATTGGGTGAGTGTGCAGAATATGGCAGATGCAGTATTATGTGGATAAATGTGAGGTTATCCACTTTGGTGGCAAGAACAGGAAGGTAGATTATTATCTGAATGGTGTCAGATTAGGAGAAGGGGAGGTGCAACGAGACCTCGGTGTCTTTGTACATCAGTCGCTCAAAGTAAGTATGCAAGTACATCAGGCAGTGAAGAAAGCCAATGGCATCCATTGCAAGAGGATTTGAGTTTATGAGCAAGGGAGTCCTACTGCAGTTGTACAGGGCCCAAGTGAGACCGCACCTGAAGTATTGTGTGCGATTTTGGTCTCCTAATTTGAGGAAGGACATTATTGCTATTGAGGTAGTGCGGTGTAGGTTCACCAGGTTAAAACCTGGGATGGCGGGAGTGACGTATGATGAAAGAATGGATCGACTGGGCTTGTATTCACTGGAATTTAGAAGGATGAGAGTGGATCTTATAGAAACATATACAATTCTTAGAGGATTGGACAGGGTAGATGCAGGAAAAATGTTCCTGATGTTGGGGGAGTCCAGAACCAGACTCTCCAGACTGACATGAGGAAAAACCTTTGCACCCAGAGAGTTATGAATTTGTGGCATTCTCTGCCATAGAAGGCTGTGGAGGCCAATTCACTGGATGTTTTCAAGAGAGAGTTAGATTTAGCTCTTAGTGCTAAGGGTATCAAGGGATATGGTGAAAAACCCAGGACGGGGTACTGATTTTGGATGATCAGCCATGATCTTATTGAATGGCCTATTCATGCATCTATTTTCTATGTTTCTATGTTCTCTCCAGAGATGCTGCCTGTCCCACTGAGTTACTCCAGCATCTTTGTTTCTACTTTTGATTTAAACCAGCATCTACAGTTCTTTCCTACACTTTGGAAGCTATGTCCTGGATTACTCCTTGCTGTTCTCGGGTTGCTTCATCTGTATCTATGGAGAGAGAAAAAAAAGCATTAAAAGCAATTAAAAGGTAAAATTTTTCAGAAATTGCATGGGGCGGCACGGTAGCGCAGAGGTATAGTTGCTACCTCACAGTGCCGGAGACCTGGGTTCAATCCTAACTACAGGTGCTTGGTTGTATGTAGTTTGTACGTTCTCCCCGTAACTAGCATGGGGTTTTCGCTGAGATCTTCAATTTCCTCCCACAGATCAAAGATGTACAAGTTTGTAGGTTAATTAGCTTGGTGTATGTGTAAATTGCCCTTAGCGTGTGTAGAATAGTGTTAATGTGCGGGGATCACTGGTCGGTGCGGACTCGGTGGGCTGAAGGGCCTGTTTCCACTTTTTATCTCTGGACTAAACTAAAATAAACATTTAAAAACTTAATAAGTCTCAATTACTTAAAACAACTTATCCAGCAGTGAATATTTACATGTTTTTATATATGTGGTAAGTGCTTGCCAATGGCAAGCTGTGCACTAAGTGAGCACTTAGCATGTTGACCCCGAGCCATTGCAGTCGATGTAGTGATGGTAATGATTAAGATTTTAAATGAATTTTAGGCTGAGAGATCCAAATTTGTTGACTCAGCAAGGATGTTTCCGTCAGGATGTTTCCAAGTCAGGATGTGAGAGCTGGTGGTGACATTCATAGGTTCATAAGTCATAGGAGCAGAATTAGGCCATTTGGACCATCAAGTCTACTCCACCATTCAATCATGGCTGATCTATCTTTCCCTCTCAACCCTATTCTCATACCTTCTCCCCATAACCTCTGACAATAATCAAGAATCTGGTGATCTTCACCTAAAAAATATATCCTTTGAGTTGGCCTCCACAGCCATGTGTGGCAATGAATTCCACATACTCACTGCCCACTGACTAAATATATTCCTCCTCATCACCTTTTTAAAGGTAAGTTCTTTTAGTCAGAGGCTATGGCCCCTGGTCCTAGACTCTCCCACTAGTGGAAACATCCTCTCCACACCCACTCTATCCAGGCTGTGGGAACTTACCAAGGCTTCTTCAATGGCAACTCTCACATCCACCATCCTCCATCTCTCACTTCAAAGAGCCTGGCAGCAGGCATGTCAAGTTCCTCTTTGAATCCCAGGCCATTCAGTCTGGAATGTATTTGCTGCTGTAAACAGTGTGTACTATATTTAAACAATTTCTCTTTGATATTCCTAATGTCAGGAGATGCATTTTTATAGAATGTAGGACACGAACAGCGCCTTTGGCCTACAATGTCTGTGCCGAACATGATGCAAAGATCACATTTTATCTGTCTGCACCTAATCCATATCCTCCATTTCCTGCATCTCCATGTGCTTACCCAAAAGTATCTTAACTCAACTAAATTAAACTAATCAGTCTGAAGAAGGGTTTCGGCCCGAAACGCTGCCTATTTCCTTCGCTCCATAGATGCTGCTGCACCCGCTGAGTTTCTCCAGCTTATTTGTGTACCTTAAATTAAACTAAATGCCACTATAGTATCTGCTGCCACCACCACCTCAAGCAACACATTCCAGACACCCTCCACCCTCTGTGTAAAAAACCTGCCGCGCACATCTCCTTTAAACTTTGCTCCCCTCACCTTAAACCAATGCCCTCTAGTATTTGATAGTCCCATCCTGGGAAAAAGAGTCAGACTGTTTTCCCCATCTATACCGCACGTGATTTTATCTACTTCTATCAGGTCACCCCTCAACCTCTGGCATTTCAGAGAAAACAATCCAGGTCTTCTTGCAGCTAATACCACCCTAATCCAGGCAAAATTCTAGTGAACTCCTCTGCACCCTTGCCATAGCCTCCACATCCTTCCTGAAAAAGGATTTGAGTGTAGGAGCAGGGAGGTTCTACTGCAGTTGTACAGGGTCTTGGTGAGACCACACCTGGAGTATTGTGTACAGTTTTGGTCTCCTAATCTGAGGAAAGACATTCTTGCCATAGAGGGAGTACGGAGAAGGTTCACCAGACTGTTTCCTGGGATGGCAGGACTTTCATATGAAGAAAGACTGGATAGACTTGGCTTATACTCGCTAGAATTTAGAAGATTGAAGGGGGATTTTATAGAAACTTACAAAATTCTTAAGGGGTTGGACAGGCTAGATGCAGAAAGATTGTTCCCGATGTTGGGGAAGTCCAGAACAAGGGGTCACAGTTTAAGGATAAGGGGGAAGTCTTTTAGGACCGAGATGAGAAAAACATTTTCACACAGAGAGTGGTGAATCTGTCGAATTCTCTGCCAAAGAAGGTAGTTGAGGCCAGTTCATTGGCTATATTTAAGAGGGAGTTAGATGTGGCCCTTGTGGCTAAAGGAATCGGGGGGTATGGAGAGAAGGCAGGTACAGGATACTGAGTTGGATGATCAGCCATGATCATATTGAATGGCGGTGCAGGCTCGAAGGGCCGAATGGCCTACTCCTGCACCTATTTTCTATGTTTCTATGTTTCTATGAAATGGGATGACCAGAACTGTATGCAATACTTCAAAGGCAGAATAACTAAAGTCCTATAAAGCTGCATCATTAATCTTAAATTATAATTTAGAACTACCATGATAATCTATCAAGATTGATAAAAGTGTTGAGGATAAAAAAAGATTTCCATCTATGTGCACCCAAGAACAAAAAAACCTTTCTATCCAGCAAACTTTCTATCCAGGGCAGCACGGTGGTGCAGCAGTAGAGTTGTTGCCTTACAGCGATTACAACACCAGAGACCCGGGTTTAATCCTGACTACAGGTGCTGTCTGTGCAGAGTTTGTACGTTCTCCCCATGACCGCGTGGGTTTTCTCTGAGATCTTTGGGTTCCTCCCACACTCCAAAAACGTACAGGTATGAAGGTAATTGGCCTGGTGTAAGTGTAAATTGTCCCTAGTGTGTGTGTAGGATAGTGTTAATGTGCGGGGATCGCTGGTCGGTGTGGACTCGTTGGGCCGAAGGGCCTGTTGCCGTGCTGTATCTCTAAACAAAACTAAACTAAACTAAACTAAACTAAAACTTTTTTTCCTTCACTCCATAGATGCTGCCTCACCAGCTGAGTTTCTCCAGCATTTTGGTGTACCTTAAACTGAACTAAAGGTTGTTTTGAAGTGCAATTACAACTTTAATGCATGAAATATATTATCAGAGTCATCTGCAACAGGATTCCTTAACAGTGGTGGCACGGTGGCAAACCCAAGTTTGATTCTGACCACGGGTACAGTCTGTACGGAAGTTTGTACCTTCTGCCCGTGACCTGCGTGGGTTTTCTTCGACATCTTTCGTTTCCTCCCACACTCCAAAGACGTACAGGTTTGCAGGTTAATTGACTTGGTATAATTGTAAATTGTCCCTGGTGTGTAGGGTAGTGATATTGTGTGGGGATTGCTGGCTGGCGCAGACTCGGTGGGCTGAAGGTCTTGTTTTCGTGCTGCATCTCTAAACTAAACTAAAGATAATCTGTAGAGTGATGGAAGGTGAAAGAAGGAAGAGAGATGGGATAACAGCCCAATGTAGGTGTGACTAGCACCAAATGCAAATGTTGTCAGCATGGACAAGATGATACTGAGGATACTGAGTTGGATGATCAGCCATGATCATATTGAATGGCGGTGCAGGCTCGAAGGGCGGAATGGCCTACTCCTGCACCTAATTTCTATGTTTCTATGATCCAAACAGCCTGCTTCCTTGCTGTTTAGAGCTATGACTTTATGACTTAATCTCTGGAGTATTTTGAACCGACAACTATGTGGCAGCTAATCCATAAAGGATGTAAAGGGTTCATTGATGGAGTATAGGACATTTATTTTAACTAGATTGTGCTTTGTCTTTACAGAGAGTATTTTTATTCTTCCGTTATTATTTAAATGTCACAATTGATTTTATTTATCTCGCACATTTGATGCAGCTTTACAGGACCTTGGTTAGGCCATAAACTGTGTTTTTCTAGATTAGAAAGGTCAAAATTAGATGTGATGAAACTGTTTTAAAGCCAATTTAAGAATTCGATCAGGTTACAGTTTAACAACTGATTGTGTATCTTTTTGTTCTAGCTTATCGAAAGTGACAGATGCTGAAGAGAAACAAAACTTCATTGAAGAAGTTATCAGCCTTTCATCCATCAACAGTGGCCTTTGATTTGCTGTTGCTTACTTTCAAAGATGTTCTCAAAATATCGAAAATCTATTTCAGCTGCTGTATACAGTACATATCGCTCAGTGTGGTAATACTGTCACCTTCTCATCATATTCATTGAAGAGTCTCTGATATCTTCAAATAAAAATCAAAAAACTGCTGACACTTGAAATTGCAATTCAAATCAGAAAAACTTCGGCACATATCTGAGGAAGGATGTGCTGACTCTGGGGAGGGTCCAGAGGAGGTTTACAAGATTGATCCCGGGAATGAGTAGGTTTATCTATGATGAGCATTTGTCGGCACTGGGCCTGTATTTACTGGAGTTTAGAACAATGAGGGGGGATCTCAATGAAACATACAGAATAGTGAAAGGCTTGGATAGAGTGGATGTAGAGCGGATATTTCCACTAGGGGGATAGTCTAGGACTAAAGGTCATGGCCTCAGAATTAAAGGATGTTCTTTTAAGAAGGAGATGAGAAATTTCTGTACTCAGTGGAATTCTTTGCCACAGAAGGCTGTACAGCCAAGTAAATTGATGTTTTTAAGGCAGAAATAGATAGATTCTTGATTAGTACAGGTGTCAGAGGTGATGAGGAGAAGGCAGGAGAATGGGGTTAGGAGGGAGAGATAGGTCAGCCACGATTGAATGGCAGAGTAGACTTGATGGGCCGAATGGCCTAAATCTACTCCTATTCCTTATGATGATAAAATGCTGGGAACACAGCAGATCAAGCAACATTTGTGGAAAGAGAAACAAAGTCAAAGAGCTGAATAGATGCTATCTGGGCCTATACAGTTTAGCTGAACAAGATGTGGTCTAATTGAAGCACACACATTTCTTATGGACCTTCACAGGGCAGCAGTAGGAATGATGTTTCTCATGCCTCGCCTGGTTAATGGCCATACTTGCAAAATAAGGGGTTAGACATTCAGAGTAAAGATGAGAATTTCACCCAGAGAATAATAAGTCTTTTGTAGTCTCTACCCATGAGGGTTACAGACGATTACAGACTAAGTATGATTTTATAGCATTTGATCAATGGAATTTTGTGCACAACATATTTCATTTCTCTCCTTGCATGGCATAACAATTAGATTAATTTTCTAAGGCTTAGGAAGTTTGGCATGTCCCGCACAACTTACAAGATACAAGATAGATTTAATTGTCACATGTGCCAGATGGCACAGTGAAATGAATTCCCATACAGCCATACAATAAAAATAAACAGGACTCAACACACTATAGAATTTAACACAAAACATCCCCACACAGCAGAATCAAAGTTCCCCACTGTGTGGGAAGGCACCATAGTCAGTCCTCTTCCTCCACTGTTCCCCGTGGTCAGGGTCTCCCCAAGCCCTCCGCAGTTGCAGCTACGGGCGGCCCGATGACCAGGACCGCACGCCGGGATGATACCAGTCCGACTTCGGGGCTGCGGGACGTCCTCAGCGGCGTGGACACAGAGTCGGCCCTCTCCTACCGGAGTCGGCGGCTTCCAATGTCTGTAGGCCGCGCCGGGTGGAGACTGCTGCTGTAGGCCCTCTGCAAGGCGCCCCAAGACTCCACGATGTTGTTCAGCGCCGCCCGCGTTGGAAGCTCTCCGCACCAGAGCTCCACGATGTTCGAGCAACGGCCCAACGCTCCGGAGGTCCAAACGGCGACCCAGGTAGGCATCGCCCGCTCCGCGGTGACTCCAGCGCTGCGCCGCTGCTGTAGCAGCCCTGGTCCGGTTCCCGGTCCCCGGCAGGAAAGGCCGCTCCGATCCAGCTGGTAGGCCGCGAGGTGGGGGGCGAGGACGCGACTCGGAGAAATAGTCGCGTCCCTGCCAGGAAGAGACTTGGAGACGGTTTCCCCATTACCCTGCCCCCCTCCCACACATAGAAAAGTAAAAGTTTCCCCTTAAAACAGACTTTGGACTAACTAAAAATAATAAAAAAGATAGAAATGACATACAGGCTGTAGGTAGAGGCTGCTGCCAGTGCAGCGCCCCTAGTGGAACTTTCATCAACTTCTACAGATGCATCATAGAAAGCATTTTATCAGACGCTGCCTCAGTAAGGGCAGCAGCCTAAACAAGGACAAGTCACACCCTGGCCACTTCCTCTTCTCCCCTCCCCCATCAGGCAAAAGGAATAGAAGAGTGAAAATACACGCCACCAGATTCGGGGACTGATCCTTCCCAGCTGTTATCAGGCAACTGAATCATCCTACCACAATCAGAGAGCCGTCCGCAAATACTTTCTACCTCTGATGACCCTCGGACTATCCTTGATTGGACTCTGCTGGCTTTACCTTGCACTAAACATTATTCCCTTATCATGTAATCTATACACTATAAATGGATCAGTTGTAATCTATACACTATAAATGGATCAGTTGTCTTTCTGCTGACTGGTCAGCATGCAACAAAAGCTTTTCACTGTACCTCGGTACACATGACAATAAACTAAACTGAACTGAATGCTGCTGAAATTAATTCAGAAAAGAGCAAAGTTTAGTAGAAAAAAAACAACTCAAATTGCTGGCAGAACTGAGTGGGTCAGGCAGCATCTGTGGAAGAAATGGACAGATGACCTCTTGGGTCAGCACCCTTCTTTTGACTGATTTGCATAGGAGGGAGAAAGCTGGTAAAGATAGGTGGGGCGGGACAAACCCTGGCAAGTGATAGGTGGATACAGGTGAGGGAGGTGGCTTGCTTAGCAGATAGCTGGAGTAAGTGACAAAGCTTACAAAGTAGGCAAATGGGTGTTAGTTAAAGATAGAAGAGGAGGAACGAATTGACAATAGACAATAGGTGCAGGAGTAGGTCATCCGGCCCTTTGAGCCAGCACCACCATTCGATGTGATCAGGCTGATCATCCCCAATCAGTACCCCGTTCCTGCCTTCTCCCCATATCCCCTGACTCCGCTATCTTTAAGAGCCCTATCTAGCTCTCTCTTGAAAGTATCCAGAGAACCGGCCTCCACCACCCTCTGAGGCAGAGAATTCCTCAGACTTACAACACTCTGTGTGTAAAAGTGTTTCCTCATCTCCGTTCTAAATGGCTTACCCCTTATTCTTAAACTGTGGCCCCTGGTTCTGGACTCCCCCAACATCGGGAACATGTTTCCTGCCTCTAGCATTTCCAAACCCTTAATAATCTTACATTTTTCAATAAGATCCCCTCTCTTCCTAAATTCCAGAGTATAAAAGCCCATCCAATCCATTCTCTCAACATATAACAGTCCCGCCATCCCAGGAATTAACCTTGTGAACCTACGCTGCATTTCCTCAATAACAAGAATGTCCTTCCTCAAATTTGGAGACCAAAACTGCACACAATGCTCCAGGTGTGGTCTCATTAGGGCTCTGTACAACTGCAGAATCACCACTCTTGAAAACATTGACCACTTCCCCTACCTTGGCAGCATTCTTTCCTCAAATGCTGACATCGACTCTGAGGTCAACCATCGCCTGGGTTGTGGCAGCGGAGCCTATGCCAGACTCAGGAAAAGAGTCTTTGAAGACCGAGACCTAAAGGCTCAAACAAAACTTTACCTTCACCTCCCTCCTCGACTCCATTCAAGGACCCAAGCAATCGTTCCAGGTGCGACAGAGGTTCACCTGCATCTCCTCCAACCTCATCTATTGCATCCGCTGCTCTAGATGTCAGCTGATCTACATCGGTGAGACTGTTTCGCCGAACACCTCCGCTCGGTCCGCCTTAACCTACCTGACCTCCTGGTGGCTCAACACTTCAACTCCCCCTCCCATTCTGAATCCGACCTCTCTGTCCTGGGCCTCTTCCATAGCAAGAGTGAGCACCACTGGAAATTGGAGGAACAGCATCTCATGTTCCGCTTGGGCAGTCTGCACCCTAGTGGCATGAACATTGAATTCTCCCATTTCCAGTAGCCCTTGCTGTCTCCTCCCCTTCTCAGCTTTCCCTCAGCCCTCGGGCTCCTCCTCTTCCTTTTTTCCTTTCTTCTCCCCGCCTCCCCCCCCCCCCCCCCCCCCCCCCCCCCCCTCCATCAGTCTGAAGAAGGTTTTTGGCCCAAAATGTTGCCGATTTCCTTCGCTCCATAGATGCTGCTGCACCCGCTGAGTTTCTCCAGCATTTTTGTCTACCTTCGATTTTCCAGCATCTGCAGTTCTTTCTTAAAGGCTCAAACAAAACTGCTGGTCTACAGAACCATTGTCCTCCCCACCCTGTTGTATGGAGCGGAGTCATGGACCACCTCCAGCAGGCACCTGAGAGCCTTGGAACAATAACATCAAAGATCCTTACGAAAGCTTCTGAGGATCAGCTGGGAGGACAAACACACTAACATCAGCGTTTTGGAGGAAGCCAACATGACCAGCATCACCACCACAATAATGCAGCACCAACTTCGATGGACTGGCCATGTCATCCGAATGTCCAACACGCGTCTCCCTAAACAGATCCTTTACTCTCAATTGAAGGAAAGTCGGCAAGCCCCCGGTGGGCCAAAGAAACGCTTCAAGGACAACATCAAGAGCAGTTTGAAGAAATTCCACATCACATCAAGCAACTGAGAGCACATTGCACTGGACAGGCACTTTTGCAGGAAATCCGTGCAGGAAGGAATTGCATGTCACGAATTGGAACTATGCCGTGTCGCAGAGACAAAGCGACAGCACCGTAAGGAGCGTGAGAAGGGGGCTCAACGACTACCAACCACCGCCAGTCTCCACTGCCCACATTGCACCAAGGTGTGTGGATCGTGGATCGGCCTCTACAGACATCTGCAGACCCACAAGTACACGACTCTATGGAGAGGAGAGGACAGTCATACTCGTTTCGAGTGACCGCCGATGACGATGATCCAAGTCACCCTGCAGCCTCATAGCATCCTCCTCGCAGCTCATACTGTCATATTATAAATAACTGGGTTCCCAGCACCGAGCCTTGCTGCACCCCACTGGTCACTGTCTGTCATTCTGAAAAGGACCCGTTAATTCCTACACGTTGCGTCCTGTCTGCCAACCAGTTCCCTATCCATGTCAGTACCCTACCCCCAATACCATGTGCTCTAATTTTGTACACTAATCTCTTGTGTGGGACCTTGTCAAAGACTTTTTGAAAGTCCAGTTACACCACATCCACTGGCTCTCCCTTATCTATTCTACTTGTTACATCCTCAAAAAATCAACTCGAGCATCTTCCCCACTACGGTTAACAGGTCTATAATTCCCTGTTTTCTCTCTCCCTCCTTTCTTAAAAAGTGGCTATCCTCCAGTCCACAGGAACTGATCCAGAGTCGAGAGAACATTGGAAAATGATCACCAATGCATCCACGATTTCTAGGGCCTCCTCCTTGAGTTCTCTGGGATGCAGACCATCAGGCCCTGGGGATTTATCTGCTTTCAGTCCCAACAGTTTGCCTAACACCATTTCCTGACTAATGTGGATTCCCTTCAGTTCCTCCCTTCCACTAAATCATCGGTCCTCTAGTATTTCTGGGAGATTGTTTGTGTCTTCCTTAGTGAAGACAGAACCAAAGTACTTGTTTAACTGTTCTGCCATTTCCTTGTTTCCCATTATAAATTCACATGTCTCTGACTGTAAGGGACCTACATTAATCTTTTCCTTTTTACATATCTACAGAAGCTTTTACAGTCATTTGTTTTTCTTTTCAAAACCACCACTTCTGTATCATCAGCAAACTTGCTAATCTAAGCGTGCTAATCGGCGGCTAGCATGCAAATAGTCACCTCTGTTGGGCGCCATCTTGGAAGCTATAGGGAGTGATCATACAGGCTAGGTCTGCTACCTTATACTGTGCAGCACGGATGATGTGGGGTGATCCCATGGTGCTGTATAAATTCATTGAGGGGAATAGTTAGGGTAAATGCTGGTGGTGGTTCTATCAAGAACTAGAGGACTAAATACAGTAAGTTTAAGGTGAAAGGGGAAAGATTTAATAGGAACCTAATCAGAATTTTCTTCACATGGAGGATGGTGGGTATATGGAATGAGCTGCCAGAGGAGGTAGTTGAGGCAGGTACTGCAACAGCATTTAAAAGGATGTGGACAGGTACATGGAAGGCTAGGTTTAGAGGGATATGGGCTAAATGCAGGTGAATGGGACTTTCTTAGATGGGGCATATTGTTAGACCTGGACAAGTTGTGCCGAAGGGCCTATTTCTGTGTTCTCTGACAATGCCCTTTACGACGAGTAGTTCAAGGTCTTATGATCGTGCGAGAAAACCTTTCACATCTTGTCTTTGTTAAGCATGCAATTCTCTATTTTTTTAAATTACTCTTGTGTTTTCTAGTTTTCAGTGCTCCTATCTTGAAATATTTTATCTCAGTAGATCTTTTCTTTACAATGTGGCTTTAACAAGCCAGGCTATGATTACTCGAAAGACGCTTGATCATTTTAATGATCAAGGTGATTCATTGCTCGACTTGAATGGCACAGCTGTAAGATTGATTTTCTGTTAAGACAATTTATATCCATTCAGTACATTTCACAGATAAATCTGACATGCAGCATGTCTTATTTTGGTTAAGTTTTAGTTTGTTGGGTTGTGTTAGAGGGGGTGAAACATGTTCTCTGTCTCTTCCTTCGGGGGAATGCGACTTTTTCGTGTCGTATCCCCCTTCTCTGCCTCTGTCTGCGCTGAGGCCTAATGGCGGAGCTGGCGGCCTCCAACCTGCGACCGACCCCGAGGCTCCGGAGGCAGAGCCAGCCAGGACTTACCAACGAGAGGCTGGCCGTCTTCGGGGCTAAGGCAACGGTGGCCCAACTTGCTGGTGCGGCGTTCTGGCTTTCGGCGGCGGCCTGGAGCTGATGCAGCGGGGCTCGGAGCTGACTCTGCGGGACCCAGAGCTGGGGCAGTGGCCCGGAGCGGAGACTGCGGGACCTGGAGCGGAGACTGCGGGACCCGGAGCGGAGACTGCGGGACCCGGAGCGGAGACTGCGGGACCCGGAGCTGGAGCAGCGGCCCGGAGCTGGGGCAGCGACCCAGAGCGGAGACTGCGGGACCCGGAGCTGGAGCAGCGGCCCGGAGCTGGGGCAGCGACCCAGAGCGGAGACTGCGGGACCCGGAGCTGGGGAGGTGGCCTGGAGCGGAGACTGCGGGACCTGGACCTGGGGCGGCGGCCCGGAGCTGGGGCGGTCGGCCCGGAGCTGATGCTGTGGCGGGCCGTCTCGGAGCGGAGACGGTGTTCCGGCTTTCGGCGGTGGCGACATCACCACGGAGGTCCACTGGACTGGAGAGCGGCATCTTCGGCCTGGATCGATCGCCTCCGTGCAGAGGGAGAACATGGAGGGAAGAGACGGAGACTAAGACTTTGCCTCCATCACAGTGAGGATGTGCTTGGTGAACTCACTGTGGTGGATGTTTAATTTGTGTTTATTGTATGTTTTGTTATTATTGATTCTGTGTATGACTGCAGGCAACATAATTTCGTTCAGACCGAAAGGTCTGAATGACAATAAAGGATCTATCTATCTATCTATCTATCTATCTATCTATCTATCTATCTATCTATCTATCTATCTATCTATGAAAGAATTGCAGATGCTGGAAAAATCTAAGGTAGACAAAAGTAATGGAGAAACTCAGCGGGTGAGGCAGCATCTATGGAGCGAAGGAATAGGTGACGTTTCAGGTTGAGACTGAAGAAGGGTCTCGACCCTAAACGTCACCTATTCTTTCGTTCCATAGATGCTGCCTCACCTGCTGAGTTTCTCCAGGAATTTTGTCTACATGCAGCATATGTTTGCACAGATTTTAAAAATTATATATGAAAAAATGCTAAGATTTCTAAAAATTTGCAATTTCTGTCACTTGTACGGAAGAAATCTTTGCAAAATTAAAGCTGTACATGCAAAAATATATATATTATCAAAGTAGAGTCTAACCATTATTATTCAGTTATCTTAATTTCAGGAATGTGTTTACAACATTTCTTAATAAAGTACAATGCAACTGAAACATTAGCATCAATACAGAAGCAGTTAGGATACTACACGAACTGCACCAAGATATTTTCTGCAAACGTTATTTTAGCATTAACATTCTTCCAATAAATAATATATTTCCAATTTAATAAGAATATTCTTGAATCAATATTCTGTCTAGTTAGTAAAGTAGAATTCAACGATGTAATGTTTCAAAATTAGAGTAAAGCAGTTGACATTACAGGGCTGAATGATCCACAGATTGCTTCAGGTGGAGAAGTAGGCCAATAGGCCCTTCGAGCCAGCACCACCATTCAATATGATCATGGCTGATCATCCAAATCCAGTACCCCATTCCTGCTTTTTCCCCAGATCGATTGATCCTGTTAGCCCTAAGGGCTAAATCTAACTCTCTCTTGAAAACATCTAATGAATTGGCCTCCTCTGTCTTCTGTGGCAGAGAATTCCACAGCTTCACAACTCTTTGGTTGAAAAGGCTTTTCCTCATCTCAGTCCTAAATGGCCTACCTCTTATTCTTAAACTGTTACCCCTGGTTCTGGACTCCCCAACATGGGAAACATTTTTCCTGCATCTAGCCTGTTCAATCCCTTAAGAATGTTATATGTTTCTATAAGATATCTTCTCATCCTTCTAAATTCCAGTGAATACAAGCCCAGTCGACCCATTCTTTCATCGTGTGTCAGTCTCGTTATCTCGGGAATTAACCTGGTGAACCTACGCTGCACTCCATCAATAGCAAGAATGTCCTTTCTCAAATTGGGAGACATAAACAGCACAGAATACTCCAGGTCTCACCAGGGCCCTTTCTCAAAGAATTCTAATAAACTTGTTACACTTGATTTTTCAATGCCATATTGATTTTGCTTTATTGTATTAAGAATTTCCAAGCATACTGCTGTATCTCTTTACTATAGATCATTATCCAATGATAGATGTTAAGCTAATTGTTCCATACTATTCAGGTTTTTGATTTCCTCCTTTCTTGTACAGTGGCGTTATATTTGCAAATTTCAGTTCCCTGGGACTTTCCAGAATCTAGAGAATTTTGGAAGATCAGAACCAATGTATTCAATAATTTTGTAGATATTACTTTAAGGTGTGCAAGGGGTACTAAGATTCAAGGGGTTCTAAAGATGTAAAGAGTCATGTTAGACCTCAGTTCAATGTTCTCAATTGATTGTATGCATTATAAGTTCACAAATTCACAAGTTCACAAGTTATAGGAGTAGAACTAGGCCATTTGGCCTATCGAGTCTACTCCATCATTCAATCATGTCTGATCGCTGCCTCCTAATCCCAGTTTCCTGCCTTCGCCCCATAACCCTTGACACCCATTCTAATCAAGAATTTGTCTATCTCTGCCTTAAAAATATCCACTGCCAGGGCCTCCACAGCCCTCTGTGGCAATGAGTTCCACACATTAACTACCCTCTGACTAAAGAAGATCCTCCTTTCTAATATAGCCCTTTAATTCTGAGGCTAAAATCTCTGGTCCTAGACTCTCCCACCAGTGGAAACATCCTTTCCGCATCCACTCTGTCTATGCCTTTCATTATTCTTTAAGTTTCGTGAGGTCCCCCTTCAACCTTCTAAACTCCAGCGAGTAGAGGCCCAGTGCTGTCAAATGCTCATCATATGCTAACCCACTCATTCCTGGGATCATTCTTGTAAACCTCCTCTGGACCTTCTCCAGAGCCAGCACATCCTTTCTCAGATATGGGGCCCACATTTGCTCACAGTACTCCAAATGTGGCCTGACCAGCACCTTAAAGAGCCTCAGCATTATATCTCTGTTCCTCCCATTCTTTTGGTGCCACAAGAAATTGCAGAGTTGTAGATGTAGCTCCGTCCATTACACAGACTAGACTTCCCACCATTGACTCCATCTCCACTTCACACTGCCTTGGAAATGTACCGAACATAATCAAAGACTTCCCATCTTTGCCATTCCTTCTCCCGTCCGGCAAAATGTGTAGAAGCTTGAAAACACGCACCACCAGACTCGGAAACAGTTTCTTCCCCAATGGTATCAGGCTTCTGAATGGTCTTTCCATAAGCTATGTTACTGTCCAATTCACCTCTATCCCATTGAGGACATTGGACTTTGTCTATGGAATTAATGAGCTTCAATGCTGAGAACTATATTCTTCAATTCACCTTTGCTCTATCGGTTGATAGCATGCAAAACAAATCTTGTTACTGTACCTTGGTACATGTGGCAATAATAAACCTAAACCAAAACAAAGGGCCCAGAATTTGTATTTGCTACTCCCTTCTCTCATTTCAACACTACAATTGATCTTCATTATCCATATTTTATCCAATAGTGAGATTTGTTCAGGAGCCTATTATTATTGATATGCTAAATTATTATTAATATGGACAATCTTGATGCCTATAGTTTGTACTAATGATGACCTTTTCTTTCATCTTGCTACTAATTAAGTTTAGACTGGTGTGAAGAAGTTGGGTGCATTGTATTTGTTGTGTTCTTAATGAGCAGATTTTCACATTGCTGGATGGATGCCTGATTTGCAGCCATACTGGATAGAAGAGTTCTTGCTTCCATTGAAAGGAGATGAACTAGATTCATAATGGATGAAGGTGGAGTTGACACTTTATTGTTTGGTGGAGAAACTTTGCAGTTTTGTGGAAGAAGTTCTCTCAAGTGAATTTAAGACTTTTTAAAACATTGGGAACACAAGTAGATAGAGTGGTACAGAAGGCATATGGTATACGTGTCTTTATTGGTCAGGGCATTGGTGGTTGCCCCATTACACAAAGAAAGTGGGGCTTAGGAAAGGGCACAGAAGAGGTTTACCAGAATGCTGCCTGGATTAGAGTTTATTGGCTATAAGAAGAGGTTGGATAAACTTATAGTCATAGAATGGGAAGTTGCAAGGAGACCTTAGATAGAAATTTATAAAATTATGAGGGCATAAATAGGGTAGACAGTCAAAACCTTTTTTCCCCAGGGTGGAAATGTCAAAGTTAAATGGCTTAACTTTAAAGATAGATGGGCAACGTTCTAAGGAGATGTGTGGGGTAAGTTGATTTGCACATAGGTTGGTGGGTGGCTGGGACATGCTGTCAGGGTTGATGGTGGAGACATCTAAGATGGTGGTGTTTAAGAGGTTTTTAGATAGGCACATGGATATGGACTAAGTGGAGAGATACAGATCATGTGCAGGCAATTAATTTTATTTTAGCATCATGTTTGGCACATACAATGTGGGCCAAAAGGCCTGTTCCTGTAGTATATTGTTCTATGCTCTATGTAACTGCCAAGCAAAGATTCAGCACCAACAGGAAATATTTTGCAAAGTAGCTGGAAAACTACTTGCCTTGAGAAAATTGGCCTGGTTAATTGGCTTGGTATGAATATAAATTGTCCCAAGTGTGTAGGGTAATGTAAGTGCACGGGGATTGATGGTCGGCAGGAATCGGTGGGCTGAAGGGCCTGTTTCCACGCTGTACCTCTAAAACTAAAACTTCTATCTAAAAACTAAAAATATAATCCAATCTGAGCTTTTTCAAAGTTAAAAGTACACTGAGTTTTATGAAACTATTAACCCACCAGAAACCAGTCCAAGACTGTCTATTCCTGCTGAGATTTTAAAAAGTACATATGGCTAACAGGAATTGTAAGTGTAATCCAAAACAGATGTAATTTAATTGAATCCATATGCCATGCTTCAAACACCATCCAGCAGCATTCCATGAGGTAATTAGGCTGCCTGTGGTAATCTGGAAATCAACTCATTTGGAGAAAGATTGGATTTCCATTGTGAGATCGGAAAGACACTTTATTTAAGATGCTAAAGATAGACGCAGAATACTGGAGTAACTCAGAGGGTCAGGCAGAATCTCTGGAGAAAAAGGATTGGTGTTATTTCGGGTCAGGACCCTTGTTCAGATTTACGTTCCTTTCTACATACCAGCATCTGCAGCTCCTTACTACACACTTATTTATTATGCTATATCATACAATCCATCTCATCAGTTATGTTAAATCTTAAATCTGAATTTGGGCAATTATATGGTTCAGAACACAGGTCGAAGGCAGGATAAATTATACATTAAAGATGCATATAAAGCAGTCCCCTCCCCCATATCGGCAACTCTGACCACATAGCGGTTATGCTCACACCTGCATACAGACCCAGGGTGAAACAGGACAGGCCAACGGTCAAAGAAGTCAGAACATGGCCACAGGGAGCTACCGCTGCACTACAAGACTGTTTCGAAACCACACAGTGGGCCATTTTCAGAGAGGCAGCAACAGATGACTGTGGCATCAATCTCCAAGAATACACAGAATCCGTCATCGGATACATCAATAAATGCATTGATGATGTAACGGTGGTCAAAACCATCAGGAGGCGTGCCAATCAGAAACCTTGGCTAACTGGGGAAGTGTGTTCCCTACTGAGAATCCGGAATGCTGCATTTAAATCTGGGGACAACCCAGCATACAAACTGGCAAGGAGTAACCTATCCCGGGGGATCAGGGAAGCGAAGAGGCTGTATGGACAAAAACTTAATAGCCACTTCGCAAATGACAAAGACACACGTCGTTTGTGGCAGGGATTTCATACCATCACTGACTACAAGCCCCCCCCCCGCTGCGGATATGCCAAAACAACCCCTCTCTACCAGATGAACTGAACGAGTTCTACGCACGATTTGAGGGAAAAAACAGCACCCAGACACGTGCACTACTGCCATCTCCCAGTGACCAGTCGCTCAGGCTGTCCGCAGCCAGAGTTAAAAAGGCCTTTGCCAGCATCAAACCACGCAAAGCTGCAGGGCCGGACAACATTCCTGGATGCGTTTTAAGAGACTGCGCCGAGCAACTGAAAGATGTCTTCACAGACATTTTTAACATCTCACTCAGCCAGGCAGTAGTGCCCAACTGTCTTAAGAGTGCCACCATCGTCCCTGTCCCGAAGAAACCAAACCCAGCCTGCCATAATGACTTTCGACCAATGGCTCTAACACCCATAGTAATTAAGTGTTTTGAGCAACTGGTTGTGCAGCATATCAAAAAATAGTCTACCTGCCGACCTAGACCCACTGCAGTTCGCCTACAGAGCCAACAGATTCACAGAGGACGCAGTCTCAACAGCACTGAACCTCGTACTGTCACATCTTGATCGGAAAAATACTTATGCCAGGATCCTCTTCGTAGACTTCAGTTCTGCTTTTAACACAATCATTCCGCTGCAGCTGGTGGAGAAGTTGCTATTGGGGGTTGATGCTGGCACATGTAACTGGGTCCTGCACTTTCTATCGCAACGGCAGCAGACAGTCAGGGTGGGCAGTAGGACATCAAAAACCATAGCCGTGAGCACTGGCTCGCCCCAAGGCTGTGCCCTAAGCCCCCTGCTGTTTAGTCTGCTGACACACGACTGTACTGCTAGACTCAATAACAACTTCATCAACAAGTTCGCTGATGACACAACAGTGGTGGGTCTCATCAGTGACAATGATGAGTCGGCGTACAGGATGGAGGTGGAGCTGCTCACAGGAAGGTTCAAATCCCACAACCTCATTCTCAACGTGGGAAAAAGTAAGGAGATGGTGGCTGACTTCAGGGGGGCGGGAAAACAACACCATACACCTCTGCACGTCGATGGAGCTGATGTGGAAAGGGTCAGCAGCGTGAAGTTCCTAGGACTCCACCTGTCAGATGACCTGATGTCCACGACCAACACCACAGCACTGGTCAAGAGAGCCCAGCAGCGACTGCTCCCTCTCCAAAGACTACGTAAAGCAGGTCTCCCCACTATACATCTACAAACTTTTTATAGGGGGACAATCGAGAGCACATTAACCTACGGCATCACTTCCTGGTTCGGGAGCTGCAAGGCATACGAACGGCACCAAGTAGACAGGATTGTGAAGACCGCCAGCAGGATTATTGGTGCTCCACTCCCTTTCCTGCTGGACATATACAGGAAGAGATGTATCAGCAGAGCCATCTCCATCATCAAAGACCCCTACCACCCATCGCATCACATATTCTCCATCCTGCCATCTGGGAAGAGGTACAGGAGCATTAGCTGCAAAACCAGCAGGATGCTCCTCAGCTTCTTCCCACAGGCTATAAGACTGATAAACGGACTTTGCCCCCTGCCAAAGTATCGCGCACCAACCATCAACCTGGACACACTGCAGCAGAGCCACTGTCGTGTCGCTGCCGATCGGAACGCCTTTTGATGTTTAGTAGAGAGTAGAGTGTTTAATTTGTTCATGATATATGTATTTTTATTTCTATTTATTTTTTACTGCACACTGAATGGACACTGGTTGAGCAACGATTTTTTGTTTCCTCTGGGTATGTGAGTACTCAGGAAAATGACAATAAAGATATACTACACTATACTATACTATATGCTACCTGACCTGCTGAGTTACTCCAGCACTTTGTAGGTTTTCTTTTAAACTAGCAACTGCAGGACTTTGTTTCTACATTTTATTATTTTCTTTTTTTGGCTGAGTTTGCACAACGATGTGCACAAGGCGTCATTACACCTATGTTAATGACAATAATTTTTGTGAGGAATGTTGTTGTTTTGGGTCAGATTGAAGCAGGTTCAGGACCCGAAACATCACCTATCCATGGTCTCCAGAGATGCTGCCTGACTTGCTGAGTTACTCCTGAACTTTGTATCATTTTGTGTATTTACCAGCATCTGCAGATCCTTGTTTCTACTGGCAATTAAACCTTTAAGAACTTCTACTGAAGCCCAGTGATTGTATCCTATATTATACAATCCATCTCATCAGCTATGTTAAATCTTAAATCTGAATTTGGGCAATTATATTGTTCAGAACACAGGTTGGTGGCTGGATAAATTGTACATCAAATTATGGGTTTCAGAGTACTGGTGTTTTCACACTTTTCTAAACAGAACAATGAACATGTTAATCACCACAGATAAGTTCTCAGTTCACTTCAAAGTCAACATCTTAGACCAAAATGCTGACCGGTTGCATCGTGGCTTGGTTTGGCAACTTGAGCGGCCTGGAGAGGAAAAGACTACAAAAAGTAGTAAACACTGCCCGGTCCATCATCGGCTCTGACCTTCCTTCCAACGAGGGGATTTATCGCAGTCACTGCCTCAAAAAGGTTGGCAGTATCATCAAAGACCCACACCATCCTGGCCGCACACTCATCTCCCTGCTACCTTCAGGTAGAAGGTACAGGAGCCTGAATACTGCAACAACCAGGTTCAGGAATAGCTACTTCCCCACAGCCATCAGGCTATTAAACCTGGCTCGGACAAAACTAATCATTAATAACCCATTATCTGTTATTTGCACTTTATCAGTTTATTCAGTTTAATTATTCATGTGTGTATATATTTATATAATGGTATATGGATACACTGATCTGTTTTGTAGTAAATGCCTACTATGTTCTGTGTGCTGAAGCAAAGCAAGAATTTCTTTGTCCTATCAGGGACACATGACACTAAATTCACGAACTTGAAATTTCTTTAAATATTATCAATTTAGTTTGTTTTCATTGTTTAGAATTCAACTCTGAGATTCAAGAATGAGCCCAAAGATGGATCTAATACCAAAAACATCTATTGAATCTCTCGTAACAATACAAGCAATTCCAGTACAGTTATTGAAGATAATCACAATGAATCTGCTGTTTCTTTCTTTTTCTCTCATTAAAAGAGGGAAAGCAGTGTAGATCAGTTGGATGTCACGACTTTATTATGTATGTACCATTCTGAGTAAATTTGGAGAAACTTGAAAATACACCAAGGACAACTTTTAAAGCTTTTAGTCTTTTCAATGTTTAGTTTGGTTTAGTGTAGATATACAGCGTGGAAATAGGCCCCTCGGCCTGAAACGAGTTAATGTTTTGGGTCAAATATCTTTTGAAAAACTGGGAAGGAGGCAAAAGAAGTGATTAAAATGCAGATGCCGGTTAATACACAATATGCATCTTTGAGTGACTAAAACCAGTGCTACCAAGAGGTAAAACTGCTAACAAGATTATCTGGTGAATGTGTGAATGGGAGTTTTGGTTTAGTTTAACGTCACGTGTACCGAGTTACAGTGAAAAGCTTTTGTTGCGTGCTAACCAGTCAGCAGAAAGATATGATTACAATCGAGCCATTTACAGTGTTTAGATGTATGATAAGGGGATAATGTTTAGTGCAAGCTAAAGCCAGCTAAGTTCGATCAAGGATAGTCCAAGGGTCAGCAAAGAGGTAGATAGTAGTTCAGCTCTGCTCTCTGGTTGTGGTACGATGATTCAGTTCCCTGATAACAGCTGGGAAGAAATTGTCCCCAAATCTGGTGGTGTGTGTTTTCACACTTCTATACGTTTGGCCAGATGGGAGAGGGGAGAAGAGGCAGTGAGTAGGGCGCGACTTGTTCTTGATTTTGCTGCTGGCCTTTCAGAGGCTGCGTGAGGTATAAATTGAGTCAATAGAAAGTCCATTAGTTTGTGTGATGGTCTGGGCTGCGTCCACAATTCGCTCCAATTTCTTGGGGTCTTGGGTTCAGATGTTCCCAAACCAAGCTGTGATGCATCCTGAAAAAATGTTTTCTATGGTGCATCTGTAGAAGTTGGTGAGAGTTGTAGGGGAAATGCCGAACTTCCTAAGCCTTCTAAGAAGTAGAAACGTTGGTGTGCTTTCTTGGTCGTTGCTTCAATATGGTAGTTGTTGGTGATATTGCCCATAAGAACGGAGACAAAAAAATACAGATGCAGACGAAGACGAAGACGCAGACGCAGATGCAGACGTAGATGTAGATCTAGACATAGACGTGGACGTTGATGTGGATATGGACATGGACATAGACATAGATGTAGGTGGACAAAAATATAATGGCAAAGACTAGAGGATAGAGTTTTAAGGTGAGAGGGTGGTCCATCCATGGAATTTGTTGCCACAGAAGGCTGTGGAGGCCAAGTCAGTGGATATTTTTAAGGCAGAAATAGATAGATTCTTGATTAGTACAGGTGTCAGGGGTTATGGGGAGAAAGAAGGAGAAAGGGGTTGAAGGGGAGAGCTAGATCAGCCATGATTGAATGGCAGAGTAGACTTGATCAGCCGAATGGCCCTATTCCGCTCCTATCACAAATGAACAATGAACTTATGAGATAAGCAAAGTATAAAGGAGACTAGATTAAGTGGGACCCGTCGGGTCCCATGTTCACATGGGAGGGCTGGGCAGTTTCATATCACTTCAACCACCATAAACCATCATAAAACCACACAAAACACCACACTCACAGTTCAATAGACATTCAGTGTGTTCAGTTGATTCACAGCTCAGACAGTCGTGAGTGACCTCTCCCTCCCCCATCATGCAGATACTGAACCACACCCACACTTCCGGGTTTTATAATCCCTCCCCCCTCCCACCAGAAAAGGCGTGGCCTTCATGGTGTGATTGACAGGAGAGAGATTCTGAACAATTTTTAAACATTAATAACACTTTTATTTTTCATTGATGTGAAAAATCCTCTACACCTGATGAGCGGAGGGGGACTGAGTAAGATGGCCAAAAATAACAGCCGTAAGTGATAGCGTTTTATCTAAAATCAATATAGAGTGCAAACAGGAAGTTGTTAAGTTTAGACGTCCAACTATTTGTAGTGCTTTTACTTCAACCCAACCCCCACCAACCATTTGCTGTGCTTTGTCTTCAACCCAACCCCCTCCAACCATTTGCAGTGCTTTTACTTCAACCCAACCCCCACCAACCATTTGCAGTGCTTTTACTTCACCTCAACCCCCACCAACCATTTGCAGTGCTTTTACTTCAACCCAACTCCCACCAACCATTTGCAGTGCTTTTACTTCAAACCAACCTCCACCAACCATTTGCAGTGCTTTTACGTCAAACCAACCACATTTTCATTTTCAAACCACATTAAGGGCACTCAAGGTCAGTAAAACCACATTCACAGTTTAGTAGACATGTGTTCAGTGTTATTCACAGCTCAGACTGAGAGACGTGACCTTCTCACTTCCCCCATCTTGCAGAGACTGACTGAGGCACAACACATCCGGGTCTTATAGTCCCTCCCCCCTCCCACCAGCAGGGGCAGCAAAGAGAATCTCAACATTTTTTAAAAACATTAATAACTCTTTTATTTTTCATCTATGGTAAAAATTCTCTTGTCCTGTTTTCTTTCTAAAATCATGAAACAGAAAAACAGGAAGTGGTCAAGATCAGACTTTCAGTAATATAGATGTGCAGGGCAAGTTTTCTGATCAAAGGGTTATGGGTGCATGGAACATGCTGCCAGGTGTGGTGGTGGAGGCAGATATAGTAGTAGTGTTTAAGAGGACTTTAGATAGGCATATGAATATACAGAGAATGGTGGGACATGGATCATGTGCAGACAAGTGAGATTGGTTTATCTTGACAGCATGTTCGGCACAGGCAGTGTGGGCCAAATGGCCTGTACCAGTTCTGTACATTTCTATATTAATTACAAAGGCAGTTCAGGGTGGCCTTGACCTTCACTCCCAGAGGAAAAAGAAAGTAAAAATGGGGGAAAATAATCAACAAACAAGATGAGGCAATATCAGAGGTGGATGAATAATCAGCACATAAGTAACAAAAGGAATAATGTACCCAAATAAAATATAATGATGTTTAAGAAGGAGCTGCAGATGCTGGAAAATCGAAGGTAGACAAAAATGCTGGAGAAACTCAGCGGGTGAATAGGGCCATTTAGCCGATCAAATTTACTCTGCCATTCAATCATGGCTGATCTAGCTCTCCCCTTCAGCATAATGATATTTATATTTTGAAGATTCTGGAAATACTCAGCAGGCCATGCAACATCCATGGACAGATAAGCATAACTGGTATTTCATCAGAACAGGGAAAAGTTTGAAATGATAGGAGCAGGCGGGGAAAGGGGGGGGGGGGCGAATTGGGGAAATCTAAAGGAGATACCTGTGGTGAGGCAGAGATGAGCAGAGATTGAAAAGTGCTGGCATGGTGGTGCAAACTGACTGAGAATGGTAAATGTTAGTGAACAGCAAAAGATGCATCTGAGAGAGGTGTAAACAGAAGGAGGTGAATTATATCTGAAATCATCGGAAAGGGAGAAAAAAATAAAATTAATGCTGCAAAAGTGGGATTCTAGATGGGATTTGCTGAGTGAACAAAAACCATTGAGTTTGGTTTAGTTTACAGCGCAGAAACTCCTTTGACCCACCAGTCTGTGCCAACCAGCAATTTATATAATGGTATATTTATGTAATAGTGTATGGACACACTGATCTGTTTTGTAGCAAATGCCTACTATGTTCTGGATGTTGAAGCAAAGCAAGAATTTCATCATCCTATCAGGGACACATGACAATAAATTCACTTGAACTTGAACTTGAACTTGATTCCCGTACATTAACACTATCCAACTCACACTAGTGACAATTTACAATTTTACCAAAGGCAATTAACTCACTAACTTGTACGTCTATGGAGTGTGGGAGGAAACTGGTGCACCCGGGGAAATCCCACGCAGGTCACAGGAAGAACGTAAAAACTTCATACAGAAAGCACTCGTATTCAGGTTCAAACCCAGGTCTCTGTCGCTGTAAGGCAGCAACTCTACCGCTGCACCACCATGCCGCCCCTTTAGGGTTGAATTTCAAAAGTTACAATATGGAACAATCATAGAAGATAGAACATAGAACAGAACAGCACAGGGACGGGCCCTTTGGCCCACAATGTTTGTGCCGAACATGATGTCTAGTTCAACTGATCTCATCTGCCTGTACTTGGTCCATATCCCTCTATTCCCAGGACATCCATGTGCCTACCTAAAAACCCTCTTAAATGTCACTATTGCATATAACTCCAGCACCACAGTGAAGTAGTTTTGGGCCCCATATCTGAGGTGGGATGTGCTGGCATTGGAGAGGGTCCAGACGAGGTTTACGAAAATAATCCCAGGAATGATTGGGTTAATGTATGATGAGCATTTGAGGCTCTGTGCCTGTACTCAATGCAGTTTAGAAGGATGAGGGTGGACCTCATTGAAACTTACTGAATAGTGGAAGGTCTGGATAGAGTGGATGTGGAGAAGATGTTTCCTCTATCAAAGGACACAGCCTCAGAATAAAAGGATGTATCTTTATTGAGTGATTGAGGCAGTGCAGCGTAGGTTCACGAGATTGATCCCTGTGATGGCGGGACTGTCATATGAGGAAAGATTGAAAAGACTAGGCTTGTATTCGCTGAAGTTTAGAAAGATGAGGGGGGATCTTATAGAAACATATAAGATTATAAAAGGACTGGATAACCTAGATGCAGGAAAAATGGTCCCAATGTTGGGTGAGTGAACCAGGGGCCATAGTCTTAAAATAAAGGGGAGGCCATTTAAGACTGAGGTGAGAAAAAACGTTTTCACCCAGAGAGTGGGATTTGTGGAATTCCCCGCCACAGAGGGCAGTGGAGGCCCAGTCATGGGATGGATTTAAGAGAAAGTTAGACAGAGCTCTATGGGCTAGTGGAATCAAGGGATATGGGGAGAAGGCAGGCACGGGTTATTGGTTGGGTACGATCAGCCATGATGACAATGAATAGTGGTGTTGGCTCGAAGGGCCGAATGGCCTCCTCCTGCACCTATTTTCAATGTTTGTATGATTCTATGTTTTGACAGGAGATGAGGAGGAATTTCATTTGTCAGATGGTGGTAAATCAGTGGAATTTATTCCCACAGACGGCTGTGGATGCCAAGTCATTGGGTATTTTTAAAGCAGAGATTGGCAGTTTCAATGCCTCTCTATAATAAAGATGCACCCTGATTGCCAAGCATTATTCATTTTCTTCCAATATAGTGATTCACGTTATGTGTGGAGTTCAAATTATCAGCAGGGTGGAGAAGCTGTGGAATACTTTGCAACAGAAGGCTGATCAGTGGATATATTTAAGGCAGAGATAGATTCTTGATTAGTAAGAGTGTCAGAGGTTATGGAGAGTAAGTAAGTAAGTTTATTGGCCAAGTATTCACAAGGAAATTGCCTTGGTGCTCCACCCACAAGTAACAACATGACATACAGTGATAGTTACGAATGACTCAGAAAACACTAAAAATCAATAATAATAACACATTAAAGATAAAACACCATTGAGCAAGCATGTGAACCAACAAAATACCAGATCAAAGGGAGGCTACATATTTTTGGCTGTTGAGTAGAGCAACTACTCGTGGATAAAAACTGTTTTTATGTCTGACTGTGGGAGCTTTGACAATCCGGAGTCGCCTTCCAGAGGGAAGTGATTCAAAGAGTTTGTGGCGAGGGTGAGAGGGGTCAGAGATGATCTTGCCCGCTCGCTTCCTGGCCCTTGCAGTGTGCAGTTCATCAATGGAGGGAAGATTGCAGCCAATAACCTTTTCTGCTGATCGGACTATTCGCTGCAGCCTCCAGGTGTCGTGCTTGGTGCCTGAGCCAAACCAGACCATGATGGAAAAGGTGAGAACAGACTCTAAGATGGCCGTGTAGAATTGGACCACCATTGCCTGTGGCAGATTGTGCTTCCTCAGCTGCCGTAGGAAGTACATCCTCTGGTGTGCCTTTTTGACTGTGTAGTTGATGGTAGTCCGCCACTTAAGGTCCTTGGAGATGATGGTTCCCACGAACTTAATAGACCATAGATGTGACTGTGGTGTTGTTGATGGTGAGTGGGGTGAGGGGAGGGGGAGCTCTCCTGAAGTCTACAATCAATTCTGCTGTCATAAGAGCATTGAGCTCCAGGTTATTGCGACTGCACCAGGACACCAGCTGGGACACTTCCTGCCTGTAGGCAGATTCCTCCCCATCCTGGATCAGTCCAATTAGGGTTGTGTCATCTGAAAACTTGAGAAGCTTGACAGAGGTGTCTGTGGAGGTGCAGTCGTTGGTATAGAGTGAGTAGAGTAGAGGAGAGAGTACGTAGCCTTGTGGTGCTCCTATGCTGAGCGTTTGCGCATCCGAGATGTGCTTTCCCAGCCTCACATGCTGCTTTCTGTCTGTCAGGAAGTTGGTGATCCACCGACAGAGGGTTCAGGCACAGTCAACTTGGAAAGTTTGGAGTGTAGTAGTTCTGGCACAATGGTGTTGAATGCAGAGCTAAAATCAACAAACATGATCCTCGCATAGTTCCCCTGGCGGTCCAGGTGCAAAGTGTAGAAGTCAACGGGTCCTTTTCATAATGGCTGACAGTGACTAGTGGGGTACCGCAAGGCTCAGTTCTGGGACCCCAACTATTTACAATATATATTAAAGATTTGGACGTGGGAATTGAATGCACCATCTCCAAGTTAGCGGATGACACGAAACTGGGGGGCAGTGTTAGCTGTGAGGAGGATGCAAGGAGGTTGCAAGATGACTTGGATAGGCTGGGTGAGTGGGCAAATGCATGGCAAATGCAGTATAATGTGGATACAATGTGAGGTTATCCACTTTGGTGGAAAAAATAGGAAAGTAGACTTATACCTGAATGGTGGCCGAATAGGAAAAGGGGAGATGCAACGAGACCTGGGTGTTATGGTGCACCAGTCATTGAAAGTAGGCATGCAGGGGCAGCAGGCAGTGAAGAAAGCGAATGGTATGTTAGCATTCATAGTAAAAGGATTTAAGTATAGGAGCAGGGAGGTTCTACTGCAGTTGTACAGTGTCTTGGTGAGACCACACCTGGAGTATTGCGTACAGTTTTGGTCTTCTAATCTGAGGAAGGACATTCTTGCCATAGAGGGAGTACAGAGAAGGTTCACCAGTCTGATTCCTGGGATATCAGGACTTTCATATGAAGAAAGACTGGATAGACTCGGCTTGTACCATGACACCCAGGTCTCGTTGCATCTCCCCTTTTCCTAATCGGCCACCATTCAGATAATAGTCCCAGCACTGAGCCTTGCGGTACCCCACTAGTCACTGCCTACCATTCCGAAAAGGACCCATTAACTCCTACCCTTTGCTTCCTGTCTGCCAGCCAGTTCTCTATCCACATCAATACTGAACCCCCAATACCGTGTGCTTTAAGTTTGTATACTAATCTCTTGTGTGGGACCTTGTCGAAAGCCTTCTGAAATTCCAGATATAACACATGCACTGGTTCTCCCTTATCCACTCTACTAGTTACCTCCTCAAAACACTCTATAAGATTCGTCAGACATGATTTCCCTTTCATAAATCCATGCTGACTTCGTCCAATGATTTCACCACTTTCCAAATGTGCTGCTATCCCATCTTTAATAACTGACTCTAGCAGTTTCCTCACTATCGATGTTAGACTAACTGGTCTGTAATTCCCCATTTTTTCTCTCCCTCCCTTTTTAAAAAGTGGGGTTACATTAGCTACATGAACTACTCCAGAATCTAAAGAGTTTTTAACAATTATCACTAATGCATCCACTATTTCTGGGGCTACTTCCTTAAGTACTCTGGGATTCAGCCTATCTGGCCCTGAGGATTTATCGGCCTTTAATCCATTCAATTTACCTAACACCACTTCCCGGCTAACCTGGATTTCGCTCAGTTCCTCCATCTCATTTGACCCCCAGTCCCCTGCTATTTCGGGCAGATTCATTAAGTCTTCCTTAGTGAAGACAGAACCAAAGTAGTTATTCAATTGGTCTGCCATGTCCTTGTTCCCCATGATCAATTCACCTGTTTCTGACTACAAGGGACCTACATTTGTTTTAATCTTTTTCTCTTCACATATCTATAAAAACTTTTGCAGTCAGTTTTTATGTTCCCTGCCAGTTTTCTTTCATAATCTATTTTCCCTTTGTCCTCTTCTGCAGGGCTGAATTTCTCCCAGTCCTCTGGTAGGCAGTTTTTTCTGGCTAATTTGTATGCTTCATCTTTTGTTTTGATACTATCCCTGATTTCCCTTGTTATCCACGAATGCACTACCTTCCCTGATTTATTATTTTGCCAAACTGGGATGAACAATTGTTGTAGTTCATCCATGCAGCCTTTAAATGCCTTCCATTGCATATCCACCGTCAACCCTCTAAGAATCAATTGCCACTCTTGGCCAATTCACGTCTCATATCCTCAAAGTTACCTTTCTTTAAGTTCAGAACCCTTGTTTCTGAATTAATTATGTCAGAAACAAGGGTTCTGAACTTAAAGAATATACTGGCACAGAGCTTAAGAGTAGAGGGGGAAACATTGTCAGGTCCTGGAGATTTCCGGATTTATTTTCCTCTGAAAAGCCTCTCCACCTCCTCTATTTTTATTGTTGATGATGGAGAAGTGATGTTGTGCAGCTCAGAGGGTGTGGGTGATTGGGTGTGAAGTGGTGATTGGAGGGGGTTGGGTGTAGAAGGGCCCATTCTTTGCAGAATGAGATCAGGTAGTGATTAGGTGTGAAGTGTTGGTTGAGGTGGGAAATTGAAATTGTTCTCTATTGTCATTATAACATATAAACATGTACAACAAAATTAAAAATGCCAACCAGTCAATGCACCATTCACACATTATCTAAAAGCTAACGATATGTAAAAGAGAAATATCTGAAATAAACAACTAAAATAAATAACATGAAAAAACCAAGCATAAGCACACAACCATACATTCTTCTGTCAATTGCACAATCCCTTTGGTATGTAGCACATCTGCACTCATTTGCTGGCTATATTAAGTGTAGTTATTGCTGTGGGATAAAAACTGTTTTTGAGTGTTTATCCTTGTCCTCATTGATCTGTACCGTCTGCCTGATGGCAACAGTTCAAACAGGGAGTGTCCAGGGTGGGAAATGTCCTTTATAATGTTCTTGAGACAGTGGGAACTGTGTAAGTCCTCCAAGGTGAGGAGAGGGCAGCCGACAATCTTCTGGGCATTGTCAATAGCCCTCTGGAGCGCTTTACCTCTGAGCCGCTGTGCAGCTGGTGTACCACACGCATACAGTATGTTAGGATGCTCTCTATGGAGCACCGATAAAAGGATAAAAGTCTCTGGGTGATGTTGTTCTTCCTGAGCACCCTCAGGAAGTGCAGTCTCTGCTGGACCTTTTTCAGCAGCGCAGAGGTGTTCACGCTCCATGTCAGGTCCTCCTCAATGTGGATTCCCAGGAAGCAGAAATCCGCCAACCTCCCCACACAGTCCCCTCTGATAATCAATGGTACCATGTCCGTTTTCTTCTTCCTGTAGTCTATTATGAACTCCTTAGTCTTTGAGGTGTTGAGGAGCAGGTTATTTTCTTCACACCACACTGTCAGCTGCTCCACCTCATCCCTGTAGGCGTACTCATCCCCCCCAGAGATGAGCCACAAACCGTGGTGTCATCCGCAAATTTGACAATGGTGTTGCTGTGGTGGGCGGGGGTGCAGTCATGTGTGTAGATGGTGTAAATCAGGGGGCTCTGCACGCAGCCCTGTGGAGAGCCAGTACTGAGGCTGAGGACCATGGATGTGTGATGGCCCACTCTGACTCTCTGGCTGCGACCCGACAGGAAGCTATTTATCCACGTACATGTGGAGTGTGGAAGTCCCAGGTCCCCCAGTTTGTCCACCAGTTTGTGGGGAAGGATGGTATTAAAAGCAGAGCTGTAGTCCACAAAGAGCATCCGCACATAGCTCCCCCGCTGCTCCAGGTGAGACAGTGCAGCATGGAGAGCTGTGGCTACAGCGTCCTCTGTAGATCTATTTGCTCTATACGCAAACTGGTGGGGGTCAAAGCTTCGGGGCAGGAGTGATGTGATATGACCCCGGACCAGTTTTTCAAAACACTTCATCACCACTGGTGTGAGTGCGACTGGCCGGTAGTCGTTGAGGCTGGAGATGTTGGTTTTTTTGGGCAAGGGGACTATGGTGGAGGACTTCAGACAGGGTGGGACAGTGGACTGGGCCAGAGACTGGTTAAAAATCCTCGTCCAGACTCCAGCCAGCTGGTCTGCGCAGTCCTTCAGCACTCGTCCAGAGACGCCGTCGGGTCCAGTAGCCTTCCTTGGATTGATGGCCCGCAGCGTGCGCCTCACCTCATGCTCCTCTATCTTGAGGGTTGGGCTGCTGTGGACCAAGTGCTGTGATGTGGCTGTCTCGGGTGGCTCCACTTCAAAGCGAGCAAAGAAGTGGTTCAGCTCCTCTGCCAGCGAGGCGTCACCTTCAACAGCTCCAAGGTTGGTCTTATAGTTGGTGAGATACGGGATCTCCTCCCACACCTGCCTGCTGTTGTTACTGTCCAGGTGGTCCTCTCTCTTCCTCCTGTAGTCTGATTTGGCCTCTCTGATGCCTCTCTTCAGGTTAGCTCGGGCCGTGCTGTATAAAGCCCTATCGCCAGACCTAAAAGCGGTGTTCCTCTCTTTTAACAGCCGCTGGACCTCCCGGGTCATCCAGGGCTTCTGGTTGGGGTAGACCCGGATGCGTTTGTCCACTGTGACAGTGTCCATGCAGTTTTTAATGTAACGCAGTACACTGTCTGTGAACACCTCCAGGTCCCGGTGTTCAAACACATCCCAGTTGGTCCTGTCGAAGCAATCCTGCAGCTGCTGAGAGGCACCATCAGCCCAAGTTGTGATGGTCTTTGTGATGTTAGGAGCAGTTTTCCTGAGGGGGGCATATGCAAGAATTAAAAGCAGGGACATATGGTCAGACTGGCCCAGGTGTGGTAGTGGTCTAGCCCTGTAGCCCAGCTTGATGTTGGAGTAGACCTTGTCCAGAGTGTTAGCTCCTCTTGTAGCACATTTAACATGCTGGTAGAATTTGGGGAGCATTGCCTTCAAGTCCGCGTGATTAAAGTCCCCTGCTATGATGTGAACAGCGTCAGGATATGTGCTCTGCTGGCTGCTAGTGCTACCATATGGTCCAGTCTTTTCATACTGGAATCTTGCCTTAAGTAGGTGTGAAGTGGTGAATGGGAAGGAGAAGGTGCAGCGTTCATTCTTTGTAGACTGGGGTCTGGCTGTGTTGGTTGGGGACGGGGGTACCAGGGTTATGTTTCTGATTTTCAAACCTGCAGTAAAACTCATTCAGGTCGTTGGTCAGCTGATGATTGTCCAACGAGCGGGGGGCTTTCCTCTTGTAGCTGGTAATCTCTTGCAAGCCCTTCCAAACTGAGAAAGCAAGAGAAATGGATCAGCCATGATTGAATGGTGGCATAGACTGGACGGGCCAAATGGCCTAATTCTATGACTTAAGAACATCCACCACTCCCAACAATGCATTCCAGGCGCCCGCCACTCTATGTGTAAAAGGATTTGCCCCACGTATCATGATTACATTTTCCCTTCACCTTAAAACCATGCCCCCTGGTGTTGGACACCCATCCTGGGAAAAAGATTCCAACTGACTCCCCAATCTAAGCCTCTCACAATTTCATGTACTATCAAATCTTCCGTCAACCTCCAACTTTCCTGAGAAAACACTCCAACTCAATCCAACTCTCCCTCCTGCTGAAACCTTCTAATCCAGGGAGCATTCTGCTAAACCTCCTCTGCATCCTCTCCAAAGCCTCCACATTTTTTAATGTAATGGAGCAACTAGAACTGCACACAATAATTCCAAATGCAAACTAACTACATTTCTATTGAGCTGCATCATGACTTCCTGACACTGTATCCAATGCCTCTAGCAAAGAAATAAAGCATGTGCCTTCTTTTCTATTCTATTCTATTCTATACTCTTACTAAAACTCCCATCTTGGTCACCTCCGGTCTGCGTTGTAATTCAATTTGCGCAAAAACGCTACCCTATATCGCTAGGTATTTTCGCCACCTTACTCACCGTTCTCCTCCGCTCCAAACCACCAGGTTTTGTTCCGATCGGTGAAAGACTATCCAAGTTATGAAGGTTTAAAAAATCGTGAGATGAGCAGATTGGTCTTCTTACCTGTCAGTCACCATGAAGGTAATGCCCCTTCTGGTAGCGAGGAGAATAAAGCCCCGGAGGCCGGGTGTGAGTCCAGAAGTAGGGCATGTGTCAGCAAGCCCGGATGCCGTGAGTGAGATTCGGGTCCAGCAGCCATGAGTGAGAGTCGGCTCCAGCAGTTGTAAGTGAGAGTCGGATCCAGCAGCCGTGCGTGAGTGACTCCAGTAGCCATGGCTGAGTGAACTGTGAGCCCACCAGCCTTGAGTGAGTGAACTGTGAGCCCACCAGCCGTGAGTGAGTGAACTGTGAGTCCAAGAATCCATTCAGCCCACAATGTCCATACCAGCCCTCTGGAAACCAGTCCCTGCAGCCCACAACACCCATACTAGCCCTCCAGAAAGCCCCCCCACTGGCCGCCGCCTTAAGCCGTCCCCCTCCCCCGGCTGCAGGATGCTTCCCCCTCCCCCACTGGCCCCGAACAACACCACCTGAAGCCGTTCCCCCTCCCCCTGCTGCAGAATGCAACAAGAGACGCAACAAGAAAGAATGGACTGAATAAATCTCCTGTTTAACGTTTAAATTGTTGTTATATTTTAAGAGTTATTCGCATTTTAAGCTTTAATAAACCCCATCAACTGCACCTGCGCAGTAATACCTGCGTGTTCGACGTCACAATGGGAACCCAATGGGAGGGAATGGCTGCCGGAGAGCCGCTAAGGTTGTTAGTCACAATGGGAACCCAATGGTTGGGAATGGCTGCGCCGCCGGAGAGCCACTAAGAGTTGGTGAGGGGAGGAGGGGGGATCAGGGGCGTCACAACGGGAACCCGTCAGCCGCGCCTGCGCAGTTGAGGGCTATGCGTGAGTGGTGGAATATTGGAATTGGTGGTGAGGTGGAACATTGCGTTGGGGGACCAGGCCCCCCATGTCAGGATGGGACCCACTTAGTCTAGTGTTACCTCTATTTCTCTATCCACAGGTGACGCATGACCATATGTTTAGCATTTGAAGTTATCTTCTTTGGATTATTGATATTTCCACTGAATATTTAACTATATTGGAAGGAAAGAGTGGTACAAATGTTAAATAAAACATCTTTGTCCATCAAAATTCCTTCCTCCTTAAGTTACAGGAAAGAGTGAAATATTGGAGCATTTGCTCCTTGACTGATTGTTTTCACACATTGCTGGTCATTACTTTTGGAGTCATCCATTTGCTAAGCTTACATTCTCCAATCCAAGTTATTTCATACAAATACTTACAAAGGAAACAGTTGTTCATACTCTGAGAACTGTTGCTGGCATAGTGTCCAATAATCTGGGTAAATTGTTCTCTCACGCTCTGACTGATTTTGTTGTTAGAGGCAAACTCACCAGCCCTTGACCGATCCCAGTTCAGATGAATGCATATCTAATGAAGCAGCAGACTCAATTTCGCCTTGTGTCACTTGATCACTTCAATGTGTACAATGCAAGTCAATCAACTTTGCTGAATTATGAAATCCCATGCATTTAATAATTAATAAAGATGAATACTAAAATATAGGTTGGGTTAAAACAACTTTATTACAACATATAAAACTAAAGCTCCCTACGGTGTTCCAATTTATTTCAAGTAATTCAAGTAATGTCTATTTTTTCAACACAAAAGCTCATTCAATATTATGGAAGTATTTGAAATATAAATATCAAACACAAGCTTCCTTTGCATTCACAGTAAGCAGAATAGTTCATGTCAGACATATGTATATTATAATTTATAAACAGAAATGTTATTCATGTATAACAGTGCAGAAAGTAAAATGTTAGCAAGTCACGTCTTGGACTCCAAGGCATTTCAAAAAATGTATTTCACTTTCATTTCAAGCAATCTTTTCTTAAGCACCAGTAATAAGCAAAATAACAGTACCTTGGGGAATAGGAGAACGTTACATTAGCTTAATAGAGACAAATAAAATGTCCACAAGATGTTTCAAGTTACAATGAAATAATGATAATCTTATGCTTCATTTGTGAATGAACAGTTTTTAAAAGGTCTGACTCAATGCTGCTAATGGCCAAGGACAAACATGACCAGGGTTACATATCAGTCCTTTCCTGGTTGGTTCGGTGTTTGGTGATCTTTGGTAGGGGAACAAATGCAAAACAAGGAATGGCTTAATTGCCTTAGCGACAGGAAGAGGAAAGATCAAGCAAAGTTCCAACTTCCACCATATGGTGAGTTCTGGTGTTTGTTTGGTGGAGACAAGGAGTCCAGCAGATGGTGCCCAGGGGACCATTCAAAATTATGCGTCTAGTGGTAACAGAAGGAGCAGGTGGGGGGGGGGGGAGGTAGCGAGGGAGGGGGTTTAGGGAGGAGGGAGGGGGGCGTGAGGGTCAGGGGGGAGGGGGGGGAGGGGAGGGGGCGAGAGGGTGGTGAGGGAGCTGGGGGCGGCGACCAACAGAAAGTGCTGTCCCAAGGGGTTACAATGTTTGTCGCTACAACAGCCATATAACTGGAACGTGCAGTTGGTGAAGAAGGGAACGCTGGTGCACCTTGCCAGTTGGGAGTGGAGTTGGAAGCCAGGGCTCTGAATGGTCGGAGAGATGGTGGGAGCCGGGGATGGGTCGGCAGGTCATTCCATTCACATTCAGTTCATATTTTATATTTGTTTTATTTCAGTTTCTGGCACTCCATGCTGCTTTAGAGACATGGGAGGGGTGTCATTAGCGGGCCAGAGGTGTATTGTCGTTGCATTATCATCTGACCTCTGTTGTTCCAGAGAAACAGATAATCCAGGAAGGCTCTGGAACCGAGGGTGCCGGAAAGTCGATGTTCAACCTGTATTTGAATTTGACGTGAAAGTATTTATGTACATTATTATCAGATCTGTTTAGATAGAATACAAAACAAAGCTTTTCATTGCACTTCAGTATACAGTTGCTTGCAAAAGTATTCATACCCCTTGAACCTTTCCACATTTTGTCACGTTACAACCACAAACATAAATGTATTTTAATAGGATTTTATGTGATAGACCAACACAAAGTGGCGAATAATTGTGAAGTGGAAGGGAAATGATACATGGTTTTCAAATTTTTTTACAAATAAAAAACTGTAAAGTGTGGCGTGCAAAAGTATTCAGCCCCCTTTACTCTGATACCCCTAAATAAAATCCAGTGCAATCAATTGCCTTCAGAAGTCACCTAATTAGTAAATAGAGTTCACTTGTGTGTAATCTAATCTCAGTATAAATACAGCTGTTCTGTGAAGGCCTCAGAGGTTTGTTAGAGAACATTAGTGAACAAACAGCATCATGAAGCCCAAGGAACACACCAGACAGGTCAGGGATAAAGTTATGGAGAAGTTTAAAGCAGGGTTAGGTTATAAAAAAATATCCCAAGCTTTGAACATCTCACGGAGCACTGTTCAATCCATCATCCGAAAATGGAAAGAGTATGGCACAACTGCAAACCTAGCAAGACATGGCCGTCTACCTAAACTGACAGGCCGGGCAAAGAGAACATTGATCAGAGAAGCAGCCAAGAGGCCCATGGTAACTCTGGAGGAGCTGCAGAGATCCACAGCTCAGGTGGGAGAATCTGTCCACAGGACAACTATTAGTCGTGCACTCCACAAATCGGGCCTTTATGGAAGAGTGGCAAGAAGAAAGCCATTGTTGAAAAAAAAGCCATAAGAAGTCCCGTTTGCAGTTTGCCACAAGCCATGTGGGAGACACAGCAAACATGTGGAGAAAGGTGGTTACACAAAAAAGCTGGAGAAACTCAGCGGGTGCAGCAGCATCTATGGAGCGAAGGAAATAGGCAACGTTTCGGGCCGGCAGGAGGGATCACAGATGGGGGACAGTTAGAGATGAGGTTGTGAAACTGTCTCCAGAGAGAAGAGGAGAACTTATTCAAGGTAGGCATATCTTGAAGAGTGGAGAAAGGTGCTCTGGTCAGATGAGACCAAAATTGAAGTTTTTGGCCTAAATGCAAAACGCTATGTGTGGCGGAAAACTAACACTGCACATCACCCTGAACACACCATCCCCACTGTGAAACATGGTGGTGGCAGCATCATGCTGTGGGGATGCTTTTCTTCTGCAGGGACAGGGAAGCTGGTCAGAGTTGATGGGAAGATGACCTCTGTTGTTCCAGAGAAACAGATAATCCAGGAAGGGATGGAGCCAAATACAGGGCAATCTTGGAAGAAAACCTGTTAGTCTGCAAAAGACTTGAGACTGGGGCAGAGGTTCACCTTCCAGCAGGACAACGACCCTAAACATACAGCCAGAGCTACAATGGCATGGTTTAGATCAAAGCATATTCATGTGTTAGAATGGCCCAGTCAAAGTCCAGACCTAAATCCAATTGAGAATCTCTGGCAAGAATTGCTGTTCACAGACGCACTCCATCCAATCTGACTGAACTTGAGCTATTTTGCAAAGACAAATGGGCAAAAATTTCAGTCTCTAGATGTGCAAAGCTGGTAGAGACATACCCCAAAAGACTTGCAGCTGTAATTGCAGCGAAAGGTGGTTCTACAAAGTATTGACTCAGGGGGTCTGAATACTTTTGCACGCCACACTTTTCAGTTTTTTATTTGTAAAAAAATTTGAAAACCATGTATCATTTTCCTTCCACTTCACAATTATGCACCACTTTGTGTTGGTCTATCACATAAAATCCCAATAAAATACATTTACATTTGTGGTTGTAACATGACAAAATGTGGAAAAGTTTAAGGGGTATGAAAACTTTTGCAAGCCACTGTATATGAAAATAGTCAACCTAAATCTAAACCGTAACCGTCTACTCAAATCAAATATCTAGATGGTCTTTTTTTTAATCAAATTCTGAAAAGTAAGATTTTTGTATATTTATATTACACATTTCATGCATCAGATGTCTGTCTCTCTGAATAAAATGTTCTCTTACCCTGATTCTATCAGCATCAAAATGAATATCTATATGACATCCTAATCTTTTACGCAATATTTCACTCCTGGAGGATTTTCTTTCATCACTTAATACATGAAGTCTTGCACAAACCAATAAATTTGGCAGAGTTCACAAAGCATTTTAGAAAAAAATATATTACTCCTTAAATATCTGCAAAAATAGCAATCAAATGCAGAAAGTATTGTAAATACATTGCATCTGCAATGTGAACTCTATTCTGAAGCATTTGGTTTCCTTGCTAGTAGTCTGAGTGATTTGCTTGATCTTTTCTGAATATTATATTTATATAGTCTTTTTTTATATATTTAGTTGGACATTCTTTTCACTCCATTGATTATTTGTTAGGGAATTAAACACACAATAAAGTAAATTAAGTTTCAAAGCCTGGGAAAAAGATCTACTTTAAATTATTTTGATTTCAAACAAATGAATTATTTAAACTATTTATGATAATATCTCTTATAAATGAATTATTTTGTCTTGGTTGAGAATGCATGCATTTTCATCTGAGAGAAATAGTGGTTCTTGGACTATAGATACTGCTTGGTCAGGAGTTCTTTTGTTTTGGATGTCCAGAATTTGAAGTTTTTCATTTGCACTTTGATCCCTGGTTATTTCTGATGTAGCTCATAATTTCTCCAACATTTTCCAGAATTCTTGGTTGCAGGTACCTAGCTCTGTATCGCGTAGGCCCACTGCAGTTTTTTTTCCCTCTCTTCTGTCCCCTCTGCCTTGTCACACCAAGACATCTGCTGCCTTCAACAAACCTTTCCATCTTCTCAATGCTGTGTCTGTTTGGAAAGTAGGGGACTGATCATTAATAGCCAGCATGGCTTTGTGCAGGGGAAATCCTGCCTCATTATTGTGATTGAGATGGACACAAAATGCTGGAGTAACTCAGCGGGTGGGGCAGCATCTCTGGAGAGAAGGAATGGGTGACATTTTGGGTCAAGACCCTTGTTCAGCTGAAGAAGGGTCAGCTAATGAAGGGTCTCGACCTGAAACATTGCCCTTTCCTTCTCTCCAGAGATGCTGCCTCACCCGCTGAGTTACTCCAGCATTTTGTGTCTACCTTCGATTTAAACCAGCATCTGCAGTTCTTTCTTACACAATGTGATTGAGATGTTTGAGTAAACAAAGAAGATTGATCAAGAAAGGGTGATGAATGTTGTGTTTCTGGACTTTATCAGTCAATTGGCAAGGTCCTGCATGATGGACTGGTTAGAAAGTTAAGGTAGATAGGATCAAAGGGGTTATGGCTAATTGGATCCTAAAATGTTTTGGAAATAAGAGGCAGACGAATAGTGGAGGACGGATGCTCTTCCAATTGGATGTCCGGGACTAGTGGTGCAATGCAAGGAAGAATGCTGGAACTCTTGCTGTTTGTCATATATATTGGCAACTTGGATGGGAATGTATGATATGTTTATTAAGGGAAAAGCTTTGTTTTGCATTCTATCCTGATCTTATAGAGCTGTATAAAATAATGAGAGGAAGAGATCGGGCAGATGCACAGAGACTCTTGCCCAGCGTAGGTGAATCAAGGACCAGAAGACAAAAGTTTAAGGTGAAGGGAAAAAAATTAAATAGCAATCTGAGGGTTAACTTCTTCACACAAAGGGTGGTGGGTGCGTGGAACAAGCTGCCAGAGGAGGTAGTTGAGGCTGGGACTATCTCAACGTTTAAGAAACAGTTAGACAGGTGCATGGATAAGACAGGTTTGGAGGGATAATAGACAATAGGTGCAGGAGTAGGCCATTTGGCCCTTCGAGCCAGCACCGCCATTCAATGATCATCCCTAAATAGTACCCCGTTCCTGCCTTCTCCCCATATCCCCTGACTCCGCTATTTTTAAGAGCCCTATCTAGCTCTCTCTTGAAAGCATCCAGAGAAACTGCCTCCACCGCCCTCTGAGGCAGAGAATTCCACAGACTCACCACTCTCTGTGAGAAAAAGTGTTTCCTCGTCTCTGTTCTAAATGGCTTACTCCTTATTCTTAAACTGTGGTCCCTGGTTCTGGACTCCCCCAACATCGGGAACATGTTTCCTGCCTCTAGCGTGTCCAAGCCCTTAACAATCTTGTATGTTTTAATGAGATATCCTCTTATCCTTCCTAACTCCAGAGTGTACAAGCCCAATCTGGACCAAACACGGGCAGGTGGGACTAGTGTAGCTGGGACATTGTTGGCTGGTGTGGGCATGTTGGGCCGAAGGGACTATTTCTACACTGTATCACTCTATGACACCATCCAATCATATCAGATAATACTCCATATGGATACAATAAAGTGCAATAGGTAGAGCAAAGGGGAAGATACAGAATAAAGAAAATGGTTCTCAGCATTGTGGTACACCATTTCCAGAGATAAAGTCCTATGTCCCCTACGAGGTAGAGGTGAATCAGGCAGTAGCCTAGCATATGGAAATAACCGTTCAGAAACCTGATCACAGAGGGAAAGAGGCTATTTCTGAATCTGGTTTGGCATACTTTCAAGCTTCTGTATCTGTATTTGTGAGCAGGGAGAAGAAGGAATTTCTAGATTACTACAGGTGTCAGAGGTTATGGGGAGAAGGCAGGAGAACGGAGTTGGAAGGGAGAAATAGATCAGCATGATTGAATGGTGGAGTAGACTTGATGAGCCGGATGGCCAAATTCTACTCCTATTACTTATGACCTTATGAATGACTGGGATAGGACATGTCTTTGATTATGTTGGCTGTTTTTCCAAGACAGCGTAAAGTGCTGATGGAATCATTGGTGGGGAATTGGTCTGTGTGACAGATTATGAAGGAGATATCATTTGTAAGTTTACGCTTGAAGTGTAAGTTGTTGGTGGTAAGAATAATAGGAAGGTTTTCTGTGGCAGAAGCAGGATATAGATCAGATGAAAAGTTGTCACTCAACATATTCCTGACATGAATACCAGGGAAGATACGTACCATTTTGGAGTCTCGCTCTCAGTCACAGAAGCTCCAGTTCCCCTTACAACCGAACCGCCTGCCTCAAATTTTGCTTGGACGTTTCCCCTTCTCTGGTACGGATGAAAAACAACTTTGGAGCCAAAAACAGTTGCTATTGCCGCAGCTGCATTTTTCCTAAATACCATCATCTCAATCAGTATCCAAATTAGTATGCAATAAAAATGACAGCAGATGCTAGACACAAAATGCTGCAATAACACAACGAGTCAGGCAGCATCTCTTAAGGAAATGGATTGGTGATGTTTCGTGTCAGACAGTCTAAGAAGGATCCCGAACCAAAATGTTTTGAAAATTATAAGGAAGTTGAGCAGTTCATTATCTGTTTAACTCTAGAGCTAACACACGGGTGAACAATGATGAGAAAAATGGTCAACATAGGGAATCTAAGGATGTTAAGTAGGTAATAAATACAGTCAACTATCCATTTTCTCCAGAGATGCTGCCTGAGTTCTTCCAGCATTTGTGTCTATCCAAAATAGTATACCCGTATGAGGAAGAAAAACCAGAGGAGATCCCTGCACTACCTCCCTACACTTTTTACCCTTCTTGGTAATCACCCATCTCCTTTCTTTATGTACCTGTGGCATGATCGACACACATGATTGCATTGTAATTTACAATTTCTGCATCCCACACTCCATAGTGTCTGTAAGGAAAATTAACTTGCACCATGGATTTGATTTAGAAACATGTTGTTTGTTGTAAACAGACCATTATCATCAATCTACATCTGGTAAAGCTTCTGTTTTATGAGTTGGCATGAATACCAGGATCTATTGGCACCATGAATGGTATATTATATGTTACTCCCCTAAATCTAACAAATAAATACACACAGTTTGGTTAGAGTTTTTTTTCCCAGATATGCACATGCCAATATGAATTTCAAGTTTCCGACTTAAAAACATAGAAATTAGGTGCAAGAGTAGGCCATTCGGCCCTTCGAGCCTGCACCGCCATTCAATATGATCATGGCTGATCATCCAACTCAGTATCCCGTACCTGCCTTCTCTCCATACCCCCTGATCCCTTTAGCCACAAGGGCCACATCTAACTCCCTCTTAAATATAGCCAATGAACTGGCCTCAACTACCCGCTTAAACTCAGATATTTTTCTGCCAGAGGAACTTAGTGGGTCGGGCAGCATAGAGAAATGGATGGGTGACTTTTCAGGTTGGGGCCTTTCTTTCATCAGAAGAAAGGTTCCAGATCAAAATGTAATCTGAACATTTCCCTCCACAGATGCTGCCCGATCCACTGAGTTTGTCCAGCAGTTTCCTTTTCTTTTCTCAAGATCCCTGCACCTGATGTCTCGTGTGTCTCAGATATCATTCTATCTGTGTTCATCTCTAAATGCCATTATATACCTTAAAGCACTTTACCTCCTTTCAGCAAAGACATTTTTTTAGATCGACACAAAATGCTGGAGTAATTCAGTGGGACCCTTCTTCAGACCTTCAGGGTCTCGACCTGAAACGTCACCCATTCCTTTTTTTTCAGAGATGCTGCCTGTCCCGCTGAGTTACTCCAGCATTTTGTGTCTAACTTCTGCCACATACAAAACTGCGCTGGCTATCCCTAATTAGCCCATTCTCTTAAATCCTATCTTGAAAAATTCTCTCCAGTAGTAACCCTACCATTGAAGCGAGACTGACTGGATAGCATGGAACAAAGAAATGTTCACTGTACCTCGGTACACATGACAATAATAAACGAAACTAAATTGAACTAAACTAAAAGTAAATATAGGTGAAGTTTCCTTCATAGTTAACAAACCTATGCCATAGCATTGTAGATCCAGTGAGTTGATTGTCTGCTTATTTTCGCAACGACATTTATGCTTACGCTAATAAATGTTGCTTGGGAGCAATTGCCAAGATTATCTATTCACAGTACATCCATAATGCAATAAATCCTTCAGCAATTTATCTACAACACTGTGATGGACAAAGCATAACTTCATTTCGACAATGATAGCGTGAAAGTAAACAAAATGACAGGCAAAAGGCTTTAAAGGTTTGTTCAAATTAATCACCATATGCTAATATTGTTTTAAGAGATGCGTTTTAAGAGACTGCACCGAGCAACTGAAAGATGTCTTCACAGACATTTTTAACATCTCACTCAGCCAGGCAGTAGTGCCCAACTGTCTTAAGAGTGCCACCATCGTCCCTGTCCCGAAGAAACCAAACCCAGCCTGCCATAATGACTTTCGACCAGTGGCTCTAACACCCATAGTAATGAAGTGTTTTGAGTGACTGGTTATGCAGCATATCAAAAATAGTCTACCTGCCGACCTAGACCCACTGCAGTTCGCCTACAGAGCCAACTGATCCACAGAGGACGCAGTCTCAACAGCACTGAACCTCGTACTGTCACACCTTGATCGGAAAAATACTTATGCCAGGATCCTCTTCATAGACTTCAGCTCTGCTTTTAACACAATCATTCCGCAGCAGCTGGTGGAGAAGTTGGAGCTATTGAGGGTTGATGCTGGCACATGTAACTGGGTCCTGAACTTTCTATCGCAACGGCAGCAGACAGTCAGGGTGGGCAGTAGGACATCAAAAACCATCACCGTGAGCACTAGCTCATCCCAAGGCTGTGTCCTAAGCCCCCTGATGTTTAGTCTGCTTACACACGACTGTACTGCTAGACTGAACAACAACTTCATCAACAAGTTCGCTGATGACACAACTGTGGTGGATCTCATCAGTGACAATGATGAGTCGGCGTACAGGATGGAGGTGGAGCTGCTCACAGGATGGTGCAAATCCCACAACCTCATTCGCAACGTGGGAAAAACTAAGGAGATGGTGGTTGACTTCAGGAGGGCGGGAAAACAACACCATACACCTCTGCACATCGATGGAGCAGATGTGGAAAGGGTCAGCAGCATGAAGTTCCTAGGACTCCACCTGTCAGATGACCTGACGCCCACGACCAACACCACAGCGCTGGTCAAGAGAGCCCAGCAGCGACTGCACCCTCTCCGAAGACTACGTAAAGCAGGTCTCCCCACTACACACCTACAAACTTTTTATAGGGGGACAATCGAGAGCACATTAACCTACGGCATCACTTCCTGGTTCGGGAGCTGCAAGGCGTACGAACGGCACCAACTAGGCAGGATTGTGAAGACCGCCAGCAGGATTATTGGTGCTCCACTCCCTTTCCTGCTGGATATATACAGGAAGAGATGGATCAGCAGAGTCATCTCCATCATCAAAGACCCCTACCACCCATCGCATCACATATTCTCCATCCTGCCATCTGGGAAGAGGTACAGGAGCATTAGCTGCAAAACCAGCAGGATGCTCCTCAGCTTCTTCCCGCAGGCTATAAGACTGATAAACGGACTTTGCCCCCTGCCAAAGTATCGCGCACCAACCATCAACCTGGACACACTGCAGCTGAGCCACTGTCGTGACGCTGCCGATCGGAACGCCTGTTGATGTTTAGTAGAGAGTAGAGTGTTTAATTTGTTCATGATATATGTATTTTTATTTCTATTTATTTTTTACTGCACACTGAATGGACACTGGTTGAGCAACGATTTTTTGTTTCCTCTGGGTATGTGAGTACTCAGGAAAATGACAATAAAGATATACTATACTATACTATACTATACTATTAATTTTTTTAAATAGGAAGATGACTTGCCTTCCAAAACACACAGTTATTAATCACTGCCAGACAATTCTAAACTAATCAACAATAATATTATTGTGTAACTATAAGCAATGACTATGAATGAAAATGTAAGTGGATAAATTAGCTGGATGGATCTCCAAACGCAAATAGCTGATATTTTACATTAGTTGTGAATATCCAAACCTTGAGCACAGTCCGTATCAGGATTTAGTTGTAATTACTTTTTAGCTAAAGTATTTTACTCTGATCTATAAGAGAAAGATTAACCATGGACATTGATTTAAGATAATTTCAGAACGAGAGCTTATCAATGAAAATAATTATTAATATGCAGAATTATATACTTTACAATTTATTTTCAAAAGTTGCAAAGGTGACAGACTGAAAATGAACATTAATCATACTTTTAACATGGCGTGTGTGCACTATAGAATGGGCTGGCAGGGCAGAGAGAGGGGGTGGTATTACCTAAAATTTAGTTTGTGGATATAGGGCTGCACTGTGGCGCAGCGATAGAGTTTCTGCCTTACAACATTTACAGCGCCAGAGATCTGGGTTCGATCCTGACTACATTAGTCGACATGTTATAAATGTAGGTTAGTTCTTAGTGTGTGTAGGATAGTGTTAATATGCGGGAATCGCTGGTCGGTCACGGACTCAGTGCGCCAAAGGGCCTGTTTCCCCGCTGTATCTCTCAACTGAACTAATGGCTAGTTTTCACGGGGCGACTTGACGCAAGATGTAGCCAGAGTGGAGTGGTCGTGGTCTAGCACGATATCACACGATATAACGGGGGTAGAGTAAAGAGTTCCCACGGTACTCGGCAATTCTGTCATTTGTGCGAGTGACTTGTCCGTCTCCCGATCTTTCCCGTTAATCGTGAATGAACATCGTGGACTGTAGTGGAGTTAATCACGTGGCACAAATGATGTTACTTTGTTGTCACACACTATATTGGTTTTTTTCACCCGAGCTCTTTAATGAGCTGAAGAATAATCTGGGATTTTTTAGACAAATGTTGTTTGGTGTGATGCACCTTCTCTCAATATGTGCAAGAAGTCGTCTTTTTATTTTGTCAAATATGAATAAACACTGTATCTCACATTGACCGTGATGATTGTGTTATTTTATGATCTACTGAGAGGTGAAACTTTCAGTCTGAAGAAGGCTCTCGACCCGAAACGCCACCCGTTCCTTCTCTCCAGAGATGCTGCCTGTCCCGCTGCGTTGCTCCAAGCAACTGGTGTCTATCTTCAAAGGACTGACTGCAGGACTCTCTCTCTCTCTCTCTCTCTCTCTCTCTCTCTCTCTCTCTCTCTCTCTCTCTCTCTCTCTCTCTCTCTCTCTCTCTCTCTCTCCTCCCTCTCTCTCTCCTCCTCTCTCTCGCCTCTCTCTCTCTCTCCCCCTCTATGGACTCTAATGCTCATCCGGCCCCTCCTTCAAACTCCTTATGTCTCTCTCTCCCCCCCCCCCCCTCACCCCGACTCCCACCCACACACATGAATGCTGGAGAAACTCAGCGGGTGCAACGGGGCCGAAACGTTGTCTATTTCCTTCGTTCCATAGATGCTGCTGCACCCGCGGAGTTTCTCCAGCATTCGCGTGTGTGGGTGGGAGTTCGGGGGTGAGAGAGACATAAGGCAGCCTGAAGAATGGGTCGCCTGTCCATTTCCCTCCGTAAATGCAGCCTGGCCCGCGGAGTTCCTCCATTCATGCCTGTGTGAGAGGGAGGGAGGGAGAGAGAGAGAGAGAGAGAGAGAGGCACACACAAGGTGGATGCGAAATCTCACCTGCCTGTTTCAGTGACAGACACCCACCGCCAGTAAATGAAGACACCCCCATCTGTCTCCCCCTCCTCTCCCTCGACTCCCCCACCTTTCCCTCCCAACTCCAGTCCCGTCCCGACCCCCTGGGAAACTGAAGGTTTCCCGCTGTAATTAAAGAGTTCCCACGGTAGACTGTAAAACTGGGACCCTGGTTCTGGACTCACCCAACATCGGGAACATTCTTCCTCCATCTAGCCTGTTCAATCCCGTAGATATGATTAGACAGGTATCTAGTTATTTAATTCAATTAATGATTTCTATCGCCCAGCCTCTCATCTTTCAATCGGGTTCGGCCAGGAAGGAACTGCAGATGCTGGATTAAAACGAAGATAGACACAACATGTAGCTCAGCGGGACAAGCAGCATATCAGAAGGGTCTCGACCCGAAATGTCACCCATTCCTTCTCCCCAAAGATGCTGCCTGCCATCGAACTCATTCTCTTTAAACCGGCATCTGTGTTCCTTCCGACACATACACAAGAAATAAGCAACTTTTCGGGCCGAAACGTTGCCTATTTCCTTCGTTCCATAGATGCTGCTGCACCCGTTGAGTTTCTCCAGCATTTGTGTGTGTGGGTGGGAGTTGGGGGGTAGAGAGATAAGGCAGCCTGAGGAAAGGCTCGCCTGTCAATTTCCCTCCGTAGATGCTGCCTGGCCCGCGGAGTTCCTCCAGTTAGAAACTGCTTTCAGACAAAAAGAGACACACTGACATTAATGAAATGCTTGTTAGCTAGTTTTATTAGATTTGTATGTAAATAGCAAACTGGCTGGATTCACTCTATCCAACTTCCGGGTTCACCGTTCACAGGAGTTCCCACGGTGACCGCAAGAGTTACTACGGATATCGCACTGGCCACTACGTTCATAAAATGTTGCAATGCTCAACCACAAGTGTACAAGTCACTCTTGGACAAATTCAAACATGTTTGAATTTTCTCCCGAGTACCCAAGTTACACGATTACCTGCCGTTAGCGCCACGGTGGTCCACGAATGCCGTACTGTTACCGCACGAGGTTCCCACGATGTTAAACTCTGGTTACCTCTTGCGTCAAGTCGCCCCGTGAAAAGGGGGTTTAAACAGCAGGAACCGCCAATATTAGGTGTTATTAAAGGATGGAAATTTGTTAATTTTCTTAATAGTATGAGGTCAACAACATAGAAAACTAACAAAATGCTTTGGTGAAATGTAGTTTAACAGTAGAAAGGTGTTGGTTGAATTTATTGAATTGTGAAGTCAATAAATTAATATTTGGATCAAAAGCAGAAAATGGTGGAAATTATCAAGAAAGCAGGAAGCCCTCTGTGGAAAGATAAACAGTTTACATTTGTGTCTGTGACCTCAGTGTAGTTTAGTTTAGAGAAACAGCATGGAAACAGGCCCTTGGCCCACCCAGGGCAGGTCTACTATGAAACTAATGAAGTTTAAGCTTCAGGGCCCCTAATCCCAGCGGATCCCCAAAAGTCCAAATATTCTTCAGATTTAAATCGGAAATCCGATTTTTTAGTTTTCCTTGAAATGAATCTGATTTTTCATCTCGACTAAACCCCTCACCGCGACAAAACTTTACCTCACACTTAAGCATGAACTCACTAAACCTCGCCTCGACTAAACCTCCCACCTCACACATAATCTCTGCCTCGCCTAATCACCGCCTCCCGCTCCTGCGGGGTGGGGCAACAGCCGCCGCAGGCAGGGCTGCTCGGACTCATCGTCACCGTCAGCGCATGGGCGCCGCGCCCCTCTCCGCGCCCCTCTCCGCGCCCCTCCCCCCTTGGGTCTACTGTATGAGATGGGGTTTAAATTATAATATTAACTAGACCAAGTGCAGACCCGTTGGGTCTGTTCCCCCCAAACATGCGTTGTGGGGGGGGGGGGGGTGGCGGCAACAGCGTCACACACTAACTATCCCCCGTCCCCCCCCCCCCCCCCGCACTCACGCTAATTACCCCCCTTGATATTATATTAATATTATTAATTTGCTCCTTTACCCCATAACCACCCTATCTACTGACGCATAGCCCCCAACTTGCAGTCACATCTAGGGGGGGGGGGGGAAGAGAGTGAGGGCAGAGAGAGAAGGGGCAGAGACAGAGAGAGAGGGTGAGAGTGAGGGGGAGAGGGGGTGCTGAGAGGGAGTTGAGGGGAGAGGTGGGGAGCAGGGAGGGGGAGGGAAGGGGGTGTGGAAGGGAGGGTGGGGGGGGGGGGGGAGAGAGGGGGAGGGAGAGGAGAGGAGAGGGGGAGAGGAGAGGAGAGGGGAGGAGAGGAGAGGGGAGGAGAGGAGAGGAGAGGGAGAGAGAGAGGGCGAGAGAGGGGGGGGGAGGGGAGGAGAGGCGGGGAGAGGAGGGGGGGGGAGAGGAGAGGGGGAGGGGGAGGAGAGGAGAGGGGGGAGAGGAGGAGAGGGGGGGGGGAGGAGAGGGGGGGAAGAGGGAAAGGGGGGGGAGAGGAGGGGGGGGGGAGGGGAGAGGGGGGAGGGGAGAGGGGGTGAGAGGAGAGAGGGAGGGAGGGGGGGGGGGGAGGGGGGGGGGGAAGGGAGGGGGGGGGGGGGAGGGGGGGGGAGGGGGGGGGGGGGGGGGGGGAGAGGAGAGAAAATCCAAACCCCCCCCAAACAACCATTTGCAGGCAGTGCTTTTTTCCTTCAAACTAACCATAACCATATTTTCATTTTCAAACCAAATTAAGGGTACTTACTCACAGCTGTGTAGACATTTGTTCAGTTGTTCAGTCATTCAGAGCTCAGACCTCCATGTTGTAGAGACTAATTGAGGCACACCACTTCCTGGTTTTATAGTCCCTCCCCCATCCCACCAGCAGGAGCAGCAGAGAGAATGGGGAATTTTGTAAAATCATTAATATCTCTTTCATATTTCATCGACGGGAAAAATCCTCAACACACATGCAGCGGTGGGGGGCTCTGAGCGAGGTGGCCAAAAATGACGGCCGTAGGTGGCGGCGTTCTCTCGTAAATCGCAGCACAGATCGCCAAAACCGGTCAAGAACAGAGTTTTAGTAATATAGCTATTATAGTTTAATTCAATACAAAATAATAGTTAAAATCAAAATTAAAAGGTTATTAAAGTATTATTTAGGCTAGCCATCAAAGAAAAAAACTTTCAAATTAAGGATGTTTCATTCTAAATATATTTAATATAAAATAATTATAAATAATTTAAAACACTATTAACATTTATGACAGAAATTGAAATTTGTGGTGATTTGTCGTGGAACAACCCCATTGAAGAAGATACCAGTGGTTACCCAGACCTCGTTGCTGGTTGCGAAGGGGCCCGCATAACAGTTCAAGCTTCAGGGCCGCAAAAATGGCGGTCGGCCACCGAGTCCACGCCGACCAGCGATCCCCGTACACTAGCACTATCCTACACATTAGGAACAATTTACAATTTTTACCAAAGCCAATTAATCTACAAACCTGGTGAGGGGGAACTTCTTTACTCAGAGAGTGGTAGCTGTGTGGAATGAGCTTCCAGTGGAAGTGGTGGAGGCAGGTTTGATTTTATCATTTAAAAATAAATTGGATAGGTATATGGATGGGAAATGAATGGAGGGTTATGGTCTGAGTGCAGGTAGATGAGACTGGGGGAAAATAAGTTTTCGGCACGGAATGCTGTAATTGTTATATGGTTATATTATATGGTTATATCCACGTCATATTTTTCCAGCAACAGTTACAGCCCTTTTTCTCAAAGGCCTGATTTCAAATGCCTGCAGCACCATTTCCTCATTAATAGTAGATGACTTAGCCCGTCGAGCCTTTTCTACTGGGGCTTTGATTTTTTTTAAATCAAAAAGCAGTTGTAAAGAATTTCCCCTCAGGTGATGGATAGACATGTCCCATGAATTCTAGTTTGCCAACGTAGAATGAAAAGTGAGCCAAATAACTTTGATCATTTCACGCAGCTTACAACTTTTGATCAACTAACCTTCCAACATAGCTACCAATTTAGATCAACCAAATAATGATAAATCTTTATTTGGCTCAAGGGGTTGAGGTGCTTTATGGAGTGGGCTTGAGTGGAGCAGGCTATGCACCAGTTAATTATATTTTGTTTCAGGTTCAGAGTAACGTGTGTAAACTGATTGAAGCTTCGTGTGCCAAATGCTAACATCACGACAGGAGGTGTTCATTAAAAGGCCTGGTCACAGCATGCTGGCCTGAAGTTATTTAAAGAAAAAAAGATGTTGTTTGAGAACTTAAATCAGTTTCATTCAACGTAGGACTCCCATAGATTTTGAAATTTGAATGCTAGCTTGTCTGAACATTTGGCAGGCACATGTCCCATGGGCCAGCTTGGCCTCCTGCCACCCAGACTCCTACTCAAGCATAATAGCAGCAGAGGGACATGGAAACAACCACTTAGCCCGTCGAGCCTTTTCTACTGTTCAGTGAAAGTATGACTGATCTAAACCCAAAACCCCATTTTTATCCTAAAGCCTATAATCCCTGATTTTAAACTACAATGGGCTGAGTGCTAACTGCCATTTGCAGGAGATTTCAAAACCTTTACTAATCAAGCGGGACACAATATGTTGGAGTAACTCAGCGGGTCAGGCAGCATCTTTAGATAGAAGGAATGAGCGACATTTTGGGTTGAGACCCTCCTTCAGATTGAGAATCAGGGGAGAGGGACACAGAGATATAAAAGGATAACGTGTGAAAACAAGACATCAAAGGGGACGAAGTTCAAGGAAAATATTGAATGGATCATTGTTAGCCAGGGGAAGGTGGCAACAAAGCATAGGAAGAAGAGGGATGTTGGCAAAATGCAGGCAAATAGACCTGCTTATATGGGACATCTTGGTTGGCATGGACGAATGGGGCCGAAGGGCCTGTTTACATGCTGTATGACTATTACTTTTACTTTTTTGCCTGCATATGTTGTGTACTTATTATGTAAAAATAATAATCTTCCCCTGCAAAAAGGAGACCGGGAACTCAGCATAACTCAGCATATCTTCTTGTTCCAAATAACCATTATTCCCTAGTCTCTGGATCACAGTTGCTTTTAATTTTACTTTATCCTTTACGGATCTGTTCTGAAAATTTGAAGATTTAAATCCTAAACTAATCTTTGTTGAATATTCTGAATGTTTAATTAACTTATGTCAATTTCCAAAAGTTATAATCTTCAAGGGTTCTAAATTGAGTCACTAGTGTTGAAAAGTTGAACAATGCACTCATGTACAAGAACAAAATGTACTAGGAAGATGAGAGGAATGTATTTAACTCTGCAGGCTGTAATAATAAGGAATACATTGCCAAAAAAAGATGATAGAAGCAGATCAGTTGTAACTTTCAAAGGGGAATGAATATGGATTGTGAAACAACAAACTTGCATGGAAATGAGATAAGGCCATTCGAATAGAATTAATTGGATTACCTTTCCCAAAGCTGTCATAAGTCCAATGTGTTGAATTGCTTTCTTTTATGTAATAATGTAAATAAAAAATTACTTATTGCAAATGTAAATGTAGCATTAGTGCAAAGAAGTAATACTCCCCACATTTCTTCATGCCTTAGTGCCCATCGCTCCAATTGTATACTCATTTTTGGGCAAGATCTCAAAATTCATGAGCACTGATGTTTTGGTATCAAAGTCACCCAAATGATCAAGGACAGGGCAACATCCAAAACGAATCATTAGCAACTCAGTGGTCTGAAAATGACAGTTGCTCCTCAACTTACAGGAAAAAAAATAAACTTTTACTGCAACTTATAGTTCAAAACAGTGTATTTAAATGCCCAATAACATGAAAGCCACATTCACAGCAAGACGCCTGCACATCACTCTACACGGTAACTGCTTACAAGGACCACAGCTTGCAGTGAAGATTACACCGGACACTTTCATTCAACCAAAATTGCATTCAAATTATAATTTGTTCTCTTCATGGGTGATCTAGAGTGAAATAAATCTCCCAGGTATCATGGCCACTCTAAGAAACACCAGTGTATGAGGCTCA